>NC_134966.1:10306250-10612500 GCF_965638725.1 Aptenodytes patagonicus
AATTTAATCGCTAAGTCTGCGACATTGAGTCAGTCTGTGCTTTTTAAGGACCCTCGCTGTTCAGGAGTGCTGGCACAAGGAGCCATCGTGGGTCTCTCTTTTCTTTAGCAACTTGTAAGAGTCCCTATAATTATAGTACCTGGGCTTGAACATTAAAACAACTCCTAAGTAACTAGAAAGAGAGTGAACCAGCAGCGGAAGGGGGCCCAGGCTGGCTCGTCGGTGCCGCTTGCTTTGTGCCGGAATCCAGCGAGAGGTCCCAGGAGGAGGTTAGTTAAGAGGAAAGCCCAGGGTTTCCAAATTTAGTTTTGAAAATCGGGCAACTTTTAAGTGACCTAATCTGGGGAGATGCGGGTATCGGCCACGAAGCAAGGACACTTAGCTTCTCAAAAAACCCCACCCAGACACCAAAAAACCAAAACGGCAGCATAGCGAGTACTGGATCCGAAAGACGTGACCGGTTTCTGTGGGACTATTGAATTTCCTGCCGTCGGTTTTGTCGCACATTTTGAAGTTGAAAATGGGTCATTACTGCTGCTGTTTAGAACTCTGCCGAATATATAGACCTGCGTTTGTTATCTTTGACTCATTCTGCTTATTTTCATCTGCATATGAAAACAAAAGGCTGTGAAGGTTTGTAGGGATGATTTTGCCATTAAAACAGCAGCAAATGTGGGTTTGGAATAAGGTTTGGGTTTGGTTTTGCTACACACCGTTAGCTGCCATGTCGCTGTGACCCTGCTGGAAACATGACAAAATGAACCGCCACTCAAACTTCCACTGGGTGGGTTTTTTTGTTTCTTAAGAGTATAAAAGCATGAAATTAGGGTGTTGGTTATCCGCGTTGGTGCTCTAACTCTGTTGCCAGCTCACTGGCTAAGGCTTTCACTTTAATTGCTAGTAGTGAACTCACCCGGAAAAGTTTTCTTGACTTTGAATTCGGTTGTGTAAATCTTAGTTTACTTATTTTCTGTCTTTATAATGCCAAATTATGTCCTTTTATGTACTCTGTAAAGATATATTATGTCTGCTGGGGAGTGTGTGATGCTGCTTTGCCGTGGTGCATTGTCGGTGGGTGAGTTACAAGAAAGTGTTTCCTTTTTAGAAATTGCCTCAAACCACCATCCCCTCAGTCCTGGGTTTTATTTGTGTTTCGTGTTGTACCATGGAAGTTTCTGCAATGCCACTTTCATTTGTGGACTGGTGGCAGTCATTTCCGAGAAGGATTTCTTGGCCCTCTGTAACTCCTGGAGCCGCCTTTGCTCTTCAGATCTTTTTAACGAGGAAATATTAAACCTGCATAGAAAATAAAAGTACTGTGGAATGTGCCAGGAGAGAGAGAAAAGCTGCAAGCGTTGAAGAAACCTAATGAAGTTATTCCTGAGAACTCTTAATTTTTAATTGCCGGCAGTGTATCCATCCTGCTGTTCCTGCTCAGAACTGGATGGGAACTGCCATCTTAACTAAAGGTCCAGGGTGTATTGTCTAGGTCTGTGCATTGCATACGAGGTGTTGAAAATAGTGAATGTACCATTTCAGTAATTTAAATGTTTTATTTATTTTAATTGAGTAACTTGGCATTTTCAAGTCTATTCTGTTTTGGTTTGTTTGGTTTTTTACTCAGTCTCATACCTCTAGGAAGGAAAAGTGACCGTTTTGTACTAAATTGTAAAGTAATGTGCTTGTTTAAAATAAATTGCAAACATTTGGGCAGAGTGGTGCGTTTTGGCTTTTTACTTGTATTTTCAAGTTCTTTTTAGCTAAACTGTATTGCAAGGATAGCTTGTATACGTGTCCATTTCAAACCATATTGGTCACTTTGAAAAGTACCAGGAACAGGTAAACTTCTACTCCGTTTCTTTCACTGTTACCCTGTAACTTTACAAAATATCAGTGAATGTTTGCAGGAGTGGTGGAAAAAGTGTCAGTTTCTGACCAATTATTTGCACATTACACACGCACACACAGATCTTCCTTTCCCTTAAACCTGAACATCTCCTCTTCGGCCGGGATGGTGCTAACCTCCACTGGGTGCTTCTGAATCTTTCTGCAGCTTCTGCTGCCATCGGCAGTGCCACTGAGGAGGTGGGGTGGGTGACTCGTTAAAAATACTGATTTATCTACCTGCAGAAGTACTCCAAGATATTTTTAGAAATCGGTAAGATTTCTAAACCTGTAGATGAGGTTCTTGGAAGTTTGGCACTGCAACCCACGTCTCCAGGGAAATGTGCGTTTCCTTACTGGCCTGTGACCTTGCCTGGAAAACAGCGATGTTCCCCTGGGGAACCGAACGTCCCGAGGGCAAACGCAGACGTTGTCCCTGCTGGGGCCGGGTTGGGAGCGCCCCGTCCTTACCACCCAAAGTTAACACGGCTGCTGCCTCGTTTTAAAGAGGCGCTAAGGGTTGTCCTGGGAACTCGCTGCGTGATCTGATGCTCTGTTGTCAGGGTGGGGGGGACAAGGGCTGTCGTACACAAACTGGCACAAGTTCCCTGGAAGAAAGGAAGGACAGTGCAGCCTTTGGGTCTGTCCACAGGAGGGAATGGGGAGAGGAATATGTTTAAGCCCAGACTTCTCAGGGGCTGCTAAGTGATCTTCTGAACCCGGGGAAGAGGGAGAAAAACAGGAATAAAGACATGGTTGGGGGGGGGGGCGGTTTAATGGTGACAGAATCACAATGAGGAAGACTACAGGCAGGGTCTGATGCCTGCTACAACCCGAGCAGGAGGGCACAAGAGCGAGCGTAGTGCAGAGATCATCCGAAGGGGCTTTTGCGGAAACCTGCCGAGATGGTGCCACAGCGTGAGCGACTCGTGGGGCTGAAAACATGAGGCTGCGCAGGGGTGGCACGTGCCGTTGGTGGTCCTGAGCGGGACATTGGCCACTGCCCTCCGCCCTGCACAGCCACAGCTGCCAGGGCCCTGCCCCGTGCCTCGTGCGCTGGGGAACAGCCACCACCACACACGCACTTTCTTAAACTGCTTCCTTAGAGGATCAGACTAAAAATCCACTTATAAAACCGAGCTTAAAAGAGTCCGTGTGAGTCATCATCTGCCCCCCCCCCCCCCCAGAAGCTGTTCATGGCCCTGGGGAGGGTCGAGGGGCCCCAGCGCAGCCAGTGCTGGCGGTACCCAGCAGGACTTGCCGTGGTACCCAGGATTACTCCAGCACGGTACTAGTGATGCTCCGCCAGTGCTCTACCCGTACCCCAGCTGTACTCCAGCCTGGCACTTCTAGGTACTTTAGTTGGGGAATCCCGGATTCTGGTCCCCAAAATGTCTCCCTGCATTATTTTCCAACCCTACGGGTCTGAGCCGTCCCCCAGGCTGGGACCTGTCCCCCGGCCGGGTGAACCATCTGAGGGGACAGTCCTGACCCAACCGTCAGCCCCTGCAGCCCTGCACCGTGCAGGACCTGGAGCAGGCAGGAGGGCAGCCTGGCGCCCAGGGGTGCTCGCTAGCAGTGCGGGGCCGATGCGGGTGCCGCGAGGTTGGGGCCCTCGGGGGCTCGGCGCTGGGCCCACTCCCCGGCTGCCCCCATGGGCGGGCGAAAGTCCCCATGCTGCCGTCCGGCAGGAACATATGTGTGTTTGGAGGCTCCCGCCCCTAAGCTGCTTTTATTAATTTGTAATCCCCTGCGAGCAGGAGGTAAAGGGATTCGGGGGATTAACGGGCTCACAGTAACAACCACAATTATCAGCTCCGGCTGCCTGGGGCAAGCGGTGCACACACGCACGGGGCTGTCCACCCTGGCGCAGACACACACAAGCACACAGACACGTGCCCACACCCCCCTGCACACGCACCAACGCCTCTGCACACGCAGACACACAAGCACCCACGGAATAGAGCACAAGCACACAGGTATGGACACAGGCTCACACACCTGTGTGCACGCGTGCACTCACAGAAACCTGCACGCCCCTACATGCACACCCACGCGGATACGCAGGCTGGCACACACCTCCCTTGCACGCACAAGTGCACACACACAAACCGTGTACGAACAAGCGCACACCCATGCACGCATGCCCAGCACACGCAGCCCCG
This sequence comes from Aptenodytes patagonicus, assembly GCF_965638725.1. Classification (NCBI taxonomy): domain Eukaryota; kingdom Metazoa; phylum Chordata; class Aves; order Sphenisciformes; family Spheniscidae; genus Aptenodytes; species Aptenodytes patagonicus. Next base: position 10,310,300 of record NC_134966.1, read on the forward strand.
CGCGTGCACGCCCCTGCACCCCTATGTGAACCCACACGCACCCGCGTGCACATGCAAATACCCACATGGACACACACACGTCCATGTCCCGCCCCGTCTTCAATTAGTGCAATTAACCTCCGCCAGCCTCTGCCATGGGTCAGACGCGAGTCCTCACCCGTTACCTCTCCGTGCTCATTAACTAATTAGTGGAGGGGGAAGAGCCCGCCCCGCTCCCCACGGGCGGTGTCGGGGGAGACCCGCGCCACGGGGGCAAACGAAATCCGGGCGCGGGGGCGGGCGGGGGGCGGCCGGTCCCGGGAGGAGGCTCCCCCCGACGGCGGCTCCCTCGACCCCCGGCCGCAGCGCGGTGCCGCCGTCGGGGGCTTCGCGGGGGCCCCGGGGCCGCTTTGCGCCCGAGGGCGGCGGCTGCGGCCTGAGCCCACGCGTCGGGCGCGGCGGCCCCGGCCACGCGTGGGACGTGGGGGGACAGTGCCCCCCCCCGCTTTTGTGATGCTAAAGGGCCCCGCGGTGAACCGCGGCCCAGCTGCGGCCCGGCCCGACGGCGCGGTGCCGCCCCCGGCCCGCCCCCCCGCGCCGGCCCCGCTCCGCCCCGGGCGGCGGCCAGCCCCCGCGCCGCTCCCTGCGCTCCCCTCCGCGCCGCTCCGCCACTCCTCCGCAGCCACCCGCGCACCTCGGACGGCGCCCGGCGCGCCCGCGGAGGCCGCGATGTTGCTGGAGCGGGTCCGCGCCGGCTCGGAGAAGGCAGCCGAGCTCTGCCCCTTCCCGCGGAGCCCAGGTGAGGGGGGGGGGGGCGCGCAAACCTCCGCGTCCCCCCGCGGAGGCACCGGTGGCGGCTCTGGGAGCCCCGGCGAGAGCGGGGCGGCCCTCGGGAGCCGGCCCGGCCGTGCCCCCGCCTGCGCCCGTTCCGCGCTCCCCCGGACACCGTCGGGGCCGCGGTCGGGGCTGGCTGTAGGGGAGGGCGGGCGGCCCGACGGTACCGGGGGGTCCGTTCCCGGTCCATCCCGCCCGCCCCACGCTCCCTCTCGTTCTCTCCTGCCTCGTCCCCGACATCAGAGACCACCCCGCTGCCCCCCGCACGCCAGCGGGTCCGGCCCCGCGCCCGCTCCAGGCGCCCGTTTGGGTCCCGTCGGGTCTGGACCGGGGCTCCCCGCCCGCTCCGGGGGGAAACGCGGCGGCTGCCCCGGGCTCACCCCCTGCCCCAGCCCCGGCGGGAGCTCTGCTCCGCACCGTGTAGCGGCGGCTCCTGTCCCGGGGCCCCGCCGCTCCCCGCGCAACGAGGGCAGGGACGAAACGGGGAGTTTCTGCCCGCCGGTTCCCACCCGACGGCGGGCACCCCCTGCGCCGCCCCGCCCGGCTCCGGCTCGGCTTTTTCCCCGCTTTGGAAAAACTCCCGTTAATTCCGCTCCTAAATGTTTTTTCCTCCCGCTTAAGGAACGGCGAGAGCGCTGTCGGGGCGGGGAGAACCGGGCCGCGCTCCCCTGGCGTGTCCGGGGCGCCGGGGGTCTCACCGGGGGTGGTAGAGCCGGGTTCGGGGCAGCGGGTCCCGTCCCGGTGCGGGGCCGTCTCGGTTCTCGCCAGCATCGACCGCGGCCGACGGGGGCTTAAAACCAAAACGGGGAGGACCCGGGGCGGGGGTCCCGCCGGTGTGCGGCGGCCGAGGCGCCACCGGGAGCGGGACCGACCCCGCGGGCCGGGCAGACGCCGCCGTCGGGCTGGTGCCCCCGGTCCTGCCCCGCGCTTGGCGCCCGGTTTGTCTTTCTGTGGTTCTGCCCAGCGGCTCTCCGCGGTGCGGTCACCGCGGCCGCGGTAGTTGCGCGTTTGACCCGGCAGTCAGGAGATGCTTTTGCTATCGGGGGGAGGAGGCGATCCGCCCGAAACCGAACCCCCGGTAGAAGGAACCACGCGAAAACGCCGTTTGCCCGCAGGACGCGACGCCCGTTCACGGCACCGCGGTCCCCGGCCGGGCTCCGTCGGGGCCCGGGGAGGCAGCGGGAAGGAGCGGCGGGGCTCACCGGGGCTTACCGTGGCGGAGGGCCGGGGCAGGGCGGCGGCAGGACCGGGCCCGGCGGGGTCGGCCCCCGCGGTGCTTTGCCCGGGCCAGGGGGCAGATCCCGGGGGCAGATCCCGGGGTTTGCGGCTCACAGGGAGCTCGGGGCAGCGGCCGGCGCCGCCTCCCCCCGCCTCCCCCGGCGGCCCCCGCCGCCGGCCCGGCCCCCCGCCCGCCGCCGGCCCCGTCGGGGGGCGGCCCCGCCCGGGTTTCGTTTCTGGGCGCCCCGGAGCCGTCGCCCTCCCGCCGTGCCCGGCTGGGAAGGGGCGGCGGGAGGGGATGTGCCGCCGGCCCCGGGGGGGGGGGGGATTAAATACAGCGCGCCGCGATGCCCTGCCCGGCGCTCCAGACCGACACCGGCGGGGAGGGCCGGCGTCTAAAAATAACCCGCTTTAGCGGTTTAAATCCCCGGCGCGGCGCGGGTGGCAGCGGCCGGGGAGGGGGGCAACTGCCGCCGTGATTTGGGGGGGCCGGGGAGGGCCGGCGGGGGGGAGCGCGGCGGTTCCGCACCCCGGCCCGGCCTCGGCAGCGACGGGACGGGGGGCGGCGGCGGCGGCGGCGGCGGCGGGCGCGGGGCTGGGGGCGGCGGGGGCTGCGCCCCGCGGAAGATGCGCCAGTGCCCGCGGCCCGCGGAGTCGCCATGCAGCGTAAGAGCCGCGGGCCGGGAGCGGGCCGGGCTGTGCCGGGCTGTACCGGGACCTCGCGGGGCTGTGCCGTGTTACCGTGCCCGGGGCTGTGCCGTGTTACCGTGCCGGTGCCGGTGCCGGTGCCGGTGCCGGTGCCGGTACCGGAGCCCAGTCCTCCCCGGGCAGCCCGGGGCCGGGGCCGCTGCCTCTAGCGCTGCCGTTATTGGGTTTATCTGTTTGGACGCGTGAATTGTTGAGGACGCGATTGATACCTCTAACGATATCATCTCCACCTCTACCCCTACGCACAGCCATACATCTCTATATATCCATAGATAGTTATCGTTACATATAGATACTCTTATGTCTGCATCTATCTATATCTATACAGCCGTCTCTATATATCTCTCCGTCTGTATCTATACCGATATCTCTATATTTATCTACCTCTATATCCACATTTTTACCTACCTATCTATATCTACGCCTATATACCGAGATCTATATATTTATGTCTATATATCTGTACATTTTCGTTCTCTGTCTACTGTATCTGTTTATTTTTATATCTCTCTATATCTGTATCCTTATATCATCTCTTTCCGTATCATCTCTGTCGGTATGTGCAGGGCGACAGGACAAGCCTACCGCGTTTTTATTTTCAGTGCAATTCTCGTAATTTTTGGTAGTTTTCTTCCCCACCCCGGCCGGGCTACCCCGCCGTTATTTGCAGGTGAATTTTGGAAGCGTAGCAAAAGGAAAAAGAGCCGGGAATAACTGCGTTGCAACTTTGCCGGCGGCTCGGCCCGGGGGTGAATTCCGTTCCCATCACTTCCCTCCTCGTTTTCCCCGGCGCCCCCGGGCGCTTTCCCCGGTGTGCGCGGCCCGGGGGGTCCCTGCGCTCCGCTCACACGGCGCCGCGCCAACGAATTTGAACGAATACGGGTTTTTTTTCGGGCCGTTCCCCGGGCCACCCCCGGGTCCGCCGTCGGGCGGCGGCAACCCCGGGGGCGGCGGGCCGGGCCGGTCTCGGGCGGCGGCGGGAGGCATCGGGGCCGTCGGGGCGACGGTTGACGGGGGCTGCCTCCCCGCAGAGATCCCGCTGTGCGCCGGCTGCAACCAGCACATCGTGGACAGGTTCATCCTCAAGGTCCTGGACCGGCACTGGCACAGCAAGTGCCTGAAATGCTCCGACTGCCAGACGCAGCTGGCCGAGAAGTGCTTCAGCCGCGGGGACGGCGTGTACTGCAAGGAGGACTTCTTCAAGTGCGTGGGGACGGGACGGGGGGCGGCCGGGGACGGGGGGAAGCCGGTGGGGGCGACAGCCTGGGGGGGGTGTCAGCGCCGCGGGCAGCGGCGGGCACGGGCACGCGTGGGGTTCAGCACCGCGGACAGCGGCGCGGCGGGCGGGGTTCAGCACCGCGGACAGCGGCGCGGCGGGCGGGGTTCAGCACCGCGGACAGCGCCGGGCCGGGCAGCGGCCCCCCCCCCTCCCCCCCTCCCCACCGCCGCCGCCGCCGCCGCCGCCGCGCTCAGCGGCCGCCGCTTGTCCCCCCCCGCTCAGGCGCTTCGGGACGAAGTGTGCCGCCTGCCAGCAGGGCATCCCCCCGACCCAGGTGGTGCGCCGGGCCCAGGACTTCGTTTACCACCTGCACTGCTTCGCCTGCATCGTCTGCAAACGGCAGCTGGCCACCGGCGACGAGTTCTACCTCATGGAGGACAGCAGGCTGGTCTGCAAGGCAGACTACGAGACGGCCAAGCAGAGAGGTACCCCTTGCGCCGTCCCTCCCACCCCCCGAGGGCAAGAGGGAGACGGCCCGGGGCCTTCCTGCCCTCCGGGACACTCTCGTGCACCGGGCGGGAGGGGTGCCGGGAGCGTCTGCCGTCAGGGGGTGGCTGGAGGGAGGACGGGGGTCCCACGTCCCCGGGGCCACCCCGTGGTAACTTCGCCTCTAACTCGCGCCGTGTCGGCAGAGGCTGAGTCCACGGCCAAGAGGCCCCGCACCACCATCACGGCCAAGCAGCTGGAGACCCTCAAAAACGCTTACAACAACTCGCCCAAACCGGCGCGGCACGTCCGGGAGCAGCTTTCCTCGGAGACGGGGCTGGACATGCGGGTGGTGCAGGTGAGACGGGGCGGCCCTCGCCCCCCGCCGGGTCTGCCCGGGCCGCGGGGCGGGAGGCGGCGAGGAAGGAGCCGGCCCCGCAGAGAGGGAGCTCCCCGGCGTGCCCTGCTTGCAGGTCTGGTTCCAGAACCGCAGGGCCAAGGAGAAGAGGCTGAAGAAGGACGCGGGGAGGCAGCGGTGGGGTCAGTACTTCAGGAACATGAAGCGGTCCCGGGGGACCTCCAAGTCCGACAAGGACAGCATCCAGGAGGAGGGGCCCGACAGCGACGCCGAGGTCTCCTTCACAGGTCGGTCCCCGGAGCCCCGTTCCCAGCCGGGGCTTTGCCGAGTGCGGCCTGTGCCCTCCCCGCAAGGCTGCTGTCCGTGTCTAGGCTGCTTTCACCCCCCACCCCCGGCGCTACGTTAATAATTTTCAGCCATAACATAACGAGCGAAAGCAAGTGCCCGAGGCGGGAGAGGTGCAGAGCTGCGGGATTTACCGCGGTGCGGCCCCGGCTGCCCGGTCCCGGCGGGGCTGCGGGGGCGGGGGGGGGCGGCCGGAGCCGCGGCAGCGAGGGGCAGCCGTGGCTGCAGGGGAAACTCCGCTCCTCCTCCGGGGGGGCTGTGTCAGGTCCGAAAAGGTGCAGGGAGAGCAGGGAGAGCTCCCCGGGCGGGCGCTGCGGCTGTTAGAGCCGCTGCTCATATACAGCCTTTTCAAGGGACTCTTGGAAACGCAGAAACCGGAGGGTCCGGAATCGCTGAACGTTTCTGTGGGGAAAAGTATGTAGAATTTTTTTTTCATCCGATTTAGGGGTGGTTTTATTTGCGTAGTTACTAGTTAGGACTCCCTTCCCGGTTCTGTGGGAGCTGTTACCTCCCCACTGTGCCGCAGAAGGGAGGCTGCTGCCTGTTAGGAGGTTTCCGCACCGGGGGGTCCCGTTTTTGGAGCAGAGATTTCTGTTGACAAACCCAGGGACATGCCTACACTAGCTCTTGTCCTGCGTAGCCTCATCCCGCACTCTCCAGACCCAGGGCATCTGCCGTAGGAGCAGGATACGGCCCTGTGCCGGGTTGGGGGGGGGGTGTGGGTGCCTGCAGCGCTGCTCGGGGGCACATTCTGCACGGCCCCAACTCCAGCCCCGAGCTGCCCCAGGGCCAAATGGTCTCTGCCGACATGACCTGGTCTGTGCTACCGCAGTGCCCAAATGTGCCTCTGTGTGTGGTTTTTAGGAATCCAGGAGAGAAGCTGAAATGCAAAACTCTGTGTACATATTTACACAGACGCATGTCTATAACGCGTGTATGTTTATACGCACAGGGCTTTGCATCTCAGCTTCTCTCCTGTGTTCCTAAAAACTGTTTGATTTTCAAGCCTGTTTGTACACACAGCGTCATTAAATATGAATATACTATAAATAATAACTAAAAAATGTTGAACAATTGTTGATAGCTTGATGCCACAAACAGGTTTGTATCCTAGGCAACAGAGCAGCTCTTGCTGTCCATAAAGCCCCTAACGAATGCAAACAATTTTTACTGGTAACTTAAAAAATACTGCCCATTCTTCAGAAGTGTTTTTAAGTCGTACAGGTACATTTCATTAGCCTGTTCCTGAGCAGACAAATACTGCTGAGATTTATTTTTTTTTTCTGAGCAATGGAGAGCTTTTCTTGCATTCCGTGAGTCTTCAGGTAGCTCCTAAAAATGATATCAAAATTCAAGATAAACCTCAAAGCCAAATAGAAATGCAGAACAAAAGGTGGAAAGACATTGAAATCGCATTCCCCTTTAAAGGATTATTTTAAAATCACAGTCTTATATTTTACTATGTACTTTTCATGCATATTTTTAGAATCCAAAACATTTTAGATGTTTGTACTTAGAAAAAATAATAATCCCATGGCCTTCTATGAAGATCAGCCAACAAGGACGGGAATAATAAGGAATTACAAGTGTCAAGTGCATGGCTGCTCAGCTCCCATCCATCTAATCTGTTTATACCCAGAGCTTGCAGGAGTTCCCGTGCGACCGCTGCCAGCCGTGACCGTTGCTCTCCCAGTAAAACCAGTCCATTTCCCTTTCAGATGAGCCCTCTATGTCTGAAATGAGCCATTCCAATGGGATTTACAGCAACCTCAACGAAGCGTCCCCTGCTCTGGGGAGACAGGCTGGGACCAACGGGAGCTTTGCGCTGGATCACAGCGGCATCCCAGCTCAGGACCAGTACCACGACCTGCGATCCAACAGCCCCTACGGGATACCCCAGTCACCGGCTTCCTTGCAAGCACTGCCAGGCCACCAGCCTTTAATCTCCAGCTTGGTTTACCCAGACAACGGCTTGGGCATCATGGGACAAAGCGGACAAGGGGTGCCCCAGTCCATGAGGGTCCTGGCCGGGAACGGACCCAGCTCCGACCTCTCCACCGGCAGCAGCGGGGGATACCCGGATTTCCCCGCCAGCCCGGCCTCTTGGCTGGATGAAGTCGACCACGCTCAATTTTGATACAGGGTCCACCACCGTGCAGTGGGAAGGGAAAGGACTCGGTGCTGTTAAACGTCATCTACTCTTGGAAATGAAGGAGGGACAAACTGTGACTGCTGAGCGGGGCAGGAAAGCGTGACGACACGGAGAGAGCGGACGGGGTTTCGGAGGGCGACCCAGCGGCGGGTTGGCAGAGGACGGTGGGCAAAGGCAGCCGCAGCGCAGTGATTAGCGTACGGAGCGTCCAAACGAAACTGGTTGTTGTGTCTTTACTAAACACCAAGACTTGTGCTTTACAGATTTGATATAAGGTATTTTGCTTTCTGTTGTCAGTGCATTCTCCAAAGCAAGGACTTGCTTCATCACCCATCCACACCGAAAGCTTTTTAAGAGAAAATAAAGTCCTCATCCACTGTAAAAGGTGTGGCAATGTCTATATTTCTATAGGAGAAATGTTAATAGTGAATCACTTCAGAAATCCATGGTAGAAAACTTCTCTGTTCTTCCAGCAGATTTTTTAAAAAGCGCACCGATGCGGTATGTTTTGTTTTATTTTGAATTTACATTAACTTTTCTAAAATGAAATGCTCTTTAATATGCCAATCATTTATCAACAACCCTTTTCCTTTGTAAAATGAAAATCATATGTTAATTCCGCTTCTCATCTTTTTAATTTGTAGATTGCTAGTTTTATTCTTCCATATAAGCATTAAACCGTGAATAGATGTATTTATTACCAAATAACTACACTTTTATCACGAGGTCAAGAGGTGATCTTTCTTGACCCAGGAACACTAGCGGCTCTGGGTTGTGAATCTTATGCTTTTCTTTCAAATTCCTTTGCAACAGTTTTACTGCAAAGTGTCTCAAACGTCACCCTGATGTCTTGTTGCCAAATACCTTCTCGGGGGGGTCTCTCAGCAGGAGGTCTCGGCTGGTTTAGTTCAAGCCGTTCTCCTGGCACCGCTGGGAGCGTGTCGGAGCGAGCACACGCTTTCCTGGTGACCCTTCTCTGTTTCAGGCATTTGTGTATTTAGGCAGATATAGTGCGAGCTGATTGTGAGGAAAGGCAAGACAATATGTATATTGTTATCTGTAAAAATTATTGAATTAACTGTAGATTATGTGAATGTCCAGTGTCTTTTATTTATATTCTCGCTTTCTCTCTGATGATCAAATACTTCAAGATTACAAATAAATTTGTCAGCTAAACTTTAAATAGTCTTTTGCTAAATTCACATCAAAAGCATCCATACAGGTAAATACAATACCTGAAACTAAAAGGCAAAGCCCCCAAAACTCAATGCCATGATTCAACAAAGTGTTGAAATGCACTCTTCCCTTTAGCTACAGGAGCAACCCCACCGACGTAAGAATGCTTTGATAAACTGAAACAAAAAAATGACAGTTTTGGAGGCTGGCAATCCTCGGGAGATCCAAGCGATACTGCTCTATGCACGCACAGGCTTTGATCGCAGTCAAGCTATTTATGACGGGTCATGGTTATTTTTCAGCACTCATTGCAAAGGCAGAAATATGTAAAGCAGAAATCTGTGCTGATAAAGCGGTAGAAAATAGCAGAGTCTGATATTGTCTGTCGGTGGACAGAAAGTTGTGCACATGCAACACTAAAAGTCAGATACTGGAATATTTCGGAAGAGAAATCAGGAAGAAAAGAAAAAAAGCTCTAAGGAATTAAGCTTGACCAAACATACGCAGCCTGTGTTTGTGTACACACACCCGAGAGGCGCGTGCACACACGTATCGTCATATACAAATGTCTGTGGTCACGCTCCTCAAAGCAGAGTGAAGCACTTTGCTGAAGTCTCTGATTTAAGAATCAGATGGGAAACACTATTTCAGGCACATGGGCTTCGAGCCTCTCACTCCCCTGGGAAGTCGGGGAATATTTGTACCGGGGTCTGCAGTGTATCAAGCATCTTTGAGAGCGTGTGAATTTGCAGCACGCTTCGGCAGGGAGGCAGCGCCGGGGTCGGGGGTGCGGCTGCCTCTGGACCCGGCTCTGCGGGCGACACTGGCACACGCCGTCCCGCGCTCTGCAGGGGACCCCACGGGAAGAGCTGTGCTGTCCCCGGGCGGCTGCCAGCGCCCCGGCACGGCGCGCGTTGCCCCGGGGACTCGCCAGATGTCAGGCGGCGGCGACACCTGGGAAGTCCAGGCTTTCGATCCTTACCTTTTCTAAAGGACACACCGCCACTGCTGGAACAGGGTGACGTGTCGTTGTCTCCGGCCCCTTGCTATAATCGCCCTCGCTGTTTCGCAGCTGCGGGGGGACGTGTGCTTGCCATAACACACGGCTGTCGCTCCCTGCTTTCCGGCCGCTCTGGCCTTTGCTTGGCGAGGGTGGGACACCGACGTCTCCGGAAGCGAGCAGGTATTGACAATATTTGCAGAAACATTTAGGTTTGCAAAATACTTGTTAGCCACCAGCGCTGCGTAAGCCTCTTTACAGCTTTTCCCCCTCCTGTTACACATGCATTGCACCTGAGGAGAAGAAACATGTCCGGGTTCTGCTCTCAGTGAGCTAACAGAAGCCTGCCCAAAGCCAAACGGGTACGTGCACACCGCCTTAGTGCTGCAACATTCGCTCAACAGAGAAACCCACTCTTTTTTTCAGGAGACCCGGTCCAAGAGCTACGGCAGGGAAGGGGGAAGCCCCACTGCGTGACACCATGGGGCTTTTGGTGTAAAAACACCACACCAGCTTGGACCTGGGGGCGATATGTGCAAATTTGCTCGTGTCTCTGCTCCTGGGGAATTTTTCAGATGGGTGAAGCTGTGCCTCCTGCAGCCAAGGCAGAAATTTGCCTCATTCGGGTCTGAGATCTCGGGTCTGAGCCCTCGAGTCTGAGCCCAGGGCTGGGCTCGGCAGCAAGAGTCTGCAGCTGCTTTTTCTTCCTTCTCCAGGACCGAGTGATAGAGACAACTGTTGCTGCTAGCCCGTAGGTAGATCGCAAGGACATTTCTTACTGAAATTTACGGAGTAATTGGAAAATTGTGGGATTTTAAAAAAGCAGATTACAGAACTTCACCCAAAGAGAAAACAAGAGTTCGTTTTCAAGAATTCTGTGATTTCTGCTCTCTTGCCCTGTGATCTAGAAACACCCTCACCAAATCTGGCTAAGTGTTTTGCATCAAAACATTTTGGCAGTTCAAGCATAAATAATATTTTCCTATAAAAGACTAAAAACAACTCTGAAAGACTCTTATTTCCTAAAAAAGAAAGAAAGAAATAAGAACAGAAAGACAGAAATGTAGTTGATTTTAGGATAATGCTGCTGTTATAAAACCACTGACTAGGAACTGTAGTAATTGAACACGTATTTTATAGATCTTTTTTTCATCGTTTCCCTCCCAGCAAATAACGGGCGCTGTTGTTCCTCTCACTCTGGGAATTCCCAGCGGATGGCTGAATTTAAGAAAGGAAGAAATGCAAATTTCCCCCTCTGCCTTTGTGCTTTGCTCTGAAAGGCAGAACGGGCTGAAAGTTGCCGGCGCTTGTGCTCGTCTGAACACGCAGAAGAGCTCCCCGAACGTCCTGATATAAAATTCAGGGATTGCATTTCAGCCTCTCCTTTCAGGGCTGAGGCTCAGGGATTCCATTAATATAAATGTTTTCTTCCCGTTAAAAAGAAAACCAATTTGAAAGAGGCAAATAAAACTAACACTATCCAATTGACTGACAGCTTGTAAAACCCGAACAGAATTAGGAAGAGGGGTTTCGCATTGCTCAATTTGCAGGTGAGCTTTACAGCCTCCGCTGATTCGCGTGAGTGCGTGACATGGGAGGCAGGAAATTTTTTGTGCTCTCAGTGAGGAAAACCTAACGTATGAATCCTTTTTTCCAAACAGCATATTCGTCTTTTAGAAGCAGTTGTGCCTAAACTTGCATTCCCTACAGATGCGGGGAATGATTAGATGTTGTGTCAAACAGTAAAAGTAACTTATTTTTTTTCTTATTCTGATTTCCTGTATGAGGCCACAGAAAGCAAACCCCTCAGGCTAGGAGGGATAGACACCACCTTACTGTTAAATATTTTCTGCAATTTCTGCGGGGGTGTCAGCTCTGCAAGGGAACCTGTTTACTGCAGTGGCCGAGGCTGCCGGCGCTTGCAGCGGGCAGTAACCCAACGCCTTTGAACCTGTCTGGGAGCAGCGAGGCCAGCGGGAGCCGTGTGCCGGGAGGGTGGCTAATCCGCCCGGCTCCGCTCGCACAGCTTCTATGGGAGCTACAACTTGAGGAGCTGGTGCGAGCCGAGCCCAACAGGGCCGGGGCACGGGGGTTTTGTCCAGCCTGATCCAGGGGAACGAGGTGGCGAAAGGGGGGGTTGTCCCCAGCTGGGGTCCTAGGGCTGGCCTGGGGACAGCCCTCTTCCCCAGGGCACAGGGCTTGGGGACCTTAGTGCCCTTTTGGGGACATTAGTGCCCCTTTGGGGACATGGGCCAGGTGAAACCCCTCGCCCACGGGGAGCAGGGAAGGTGGCTGGGGCCGGGTCATCCTCGGGGTCCCCTCCGGTGGCTTCTCCCGGACGTGTCAGAGCGTCTGAACAAAGGTGCGCTCGCTGCCCTGCGCATCCCGCCTTGCCTCTCCCTGCCCACACCAAGGTCTGGGGGAAGAAGGCAGGAAAGCGGAGACCTGTGTGATTTATACACTGAAATAACATTTAAAAGCAGCAAATGACTTTGTTAAAACCTGACAAGAAAACCAAGCTCGCAAAAATATGCCGAGAAAAAAAGCAAAGGTGTTTAAATTTTTTTTTTTCCCTTTCTGACATCTTTATTAGGTGTCTAGGTGGGAGTGCATTTTGCACTAAACCACACATGCAGGCGTGTTTGTTGGCACACGGGTGTAGTGGATAAGGAACAGAGCCTGGGGAAAACATTGATTTAGGATGCAGAAAGCACTGCTTTTGTGCTCAGCATTTTGCAATCTGGGGATGAAAAATAATTTGTTAGCCAAATATGCAAGGCTTCTGGATTTAAATGAACTTTTCCATGTTAGAACACAGTCAGTTTCTGCACATTATTTCTCTTGCAGGGCACACACACATGTATGTGTGTGTGTGTGTGAGCGGAGTGTCAGGAAGGTATGTGTACTGCCTGCGGAAAACACAGACCATGATCCCCTGACAGAAGATGCTATTTAAATCATCTTTTCTGGTTTATAAGCAGAAACTGCATATTGGCTATCAAGACGTTTTGTCTTCTTTCCCTTTTGAATGAAGACTCGGGTAATTTCTAACAAACGAATAAAGGAGACCTGCTGTAGCCCGGGGGCTCTGGGGCCAGGCAGCCGGCAGCGGTGCTGCCGGGACCGGCGCCGGCCAACGCACCCTCGCTGCTGTTTCAGGGCCCTGGGAAGAGCGATGCTCCCGAGGGAGGAGGGTCCGAATGGAGGGGACCTGGGTCCCTTCTTCCCACACAGCTGATGACCTGACTGATTTGCTGTGTGTGAAGCTCTGAGATTCTTGCTCTGAACCCAGGGAAAACACAGACAAAAGCTAACAAATGGCTCAGTCCTGACTCACCAGAGATGTTTTTTGACACTTACATATGACCCGGACCCTCCTCCCGCAGCGGAGGCAGAGCTGCCTGCTAGGGTGAAGGAGAGATCCCAGAGATTTGCACTCAGTAAATATTCCAGCAAAGATGCTGCATTTTAACAGGCAATTGTGGTCGCCAGCAGCCCCCAGTTCAGATAAAAACAAACTCCACACCTTTTTTTAGCTCGCCGGTTATTTTTCCACTGTGGTTCTGAAGAGCGTCTCTGTCTCTCCGGGGAGGGCAGAGCCACTTGCTGCCAGTATCTGGCTGGACACACGGCCTGCGTCCCGCTCCCACCTGGGCACTGGCCTCTTCCAGCTCCTATGCAGGAGCCTGTAAAAAGTCTCCGAGTCAGCTGGAGGCGAGTAAATCATTCCTGACAGCTACATCTCTACAGGGCAGTTAGAATTAATGTAACAATTTGGCGTTTAATGAAGCAACAACATGCTGGGCTGCAGAGAATAGCTAGGACCTGCTGCAGTCATATTATAATCCCTGAGGGACCCAAACGGCAGAGACTTCATCAGATGCTGGCTTGTTAGGCTGAGCAAACTGCCATGTGGGAGGAAAGTGGAGCGGCCAGGAGCCGGCAGCCCCCTCCAGCTGGGAGACAGCCAGCGTCGGCCAGCTGAGCGCGGCTCGCAGGGACCAACCTGCAGCTCCAAGCCCAAAACCATGTGGCCTTGTGCTCCGGGGATGGGCATCGGTCTAAACAGAAGGAGCAGCCCAGGGGATGCGAGGGCACGTTGGTCGCGCATTGCCCGTGCTGCTGTGCCAGGAGCTGTGCGCCGAGGGTCATGGGGAGCCCTCGTCCTGAGGCAGGTCACAGAGATGCTGAATCAACGTTGTTTGTGTAAAAAAAAAAAAAATCTTCTGAAGCTTGTCGGAAGAGTAGAGAAAATAAATCAGCGTTGGAGGTGCTGGGCAGGGGGGAACTGGCAGAACAGTATGTTTTGTAAATGAAAACCAGCTTGATCAGGTGCTCTGCACCCAGAAGTCTCTGATTTCCGCAGAAGTTGCAGGTATTCCAGCCGTTTCCAGGATGAGTCCTTTTAAAAACACTCACTGCATGAGGGAGGGAGGGAAGGGACAAATGCAAATGATGTTGGAGACAAACTCCTGTTTCCCATGTATATACATATGATCTCAAAGCATTGCAGTTTGCAGCAGCTTGGATGCTTTAAAATAAATCATGCAGTGCATTTTTTTTTCCTTGCTTTTAAATGAAACCGTAGCACAAAACAACATCCCCTCACTTCCAAAACCATCCATGCCGGTTCTCCTCTCCGGGGCTGGCTGGTGTGTGTGTGGCCATAAACCTCAACGCGTTTTGTTGTGAAGCCTCATGGTCACCGGCTTTAAGGGCTTGACAGGTTTATAAAGTGCTGAGTGTCCCAGAGGGACCGCGGCACTGTTTGCAGAGAAGATGAAGCGTGCCATATCCAGCTGGTCTAACAAGGCAGCGGGAAATCTAAATTAATTCAGGAATCACTTCTGTTTTTCTGAGGGAGGATGTTGCTCTCAATCTATGAAAATAGCACATCAGAATACTTATTAACGGCAGGCACGGGGGGTGCAACGCCAGGCTCCCCTCTCTTACAGTGGTGTAAATCAGGGGGCATTTAACATAAGTGCAAAGCGGCAGAGTGAAACAGGGGCCCCAGGGCTGTGTCCCCGCACAGACAGGGGTTCACTCCCACACAGACACCTCACACAGCGCTGGGCAGGGTTTGGGGGGGAAGGTTTATTTCCACTTGAAACAGCTGATTTACTCAAACCTGCCTGTAAAGAGGGATCAGCCTCAACAAGTCCCACCTGGGCTCTGCAGGTGAGGCCAGAGGGGAGTTATTTAATGGCTCCTGGCTGCCCCTTTTCCAGGGCTGTGTCCTTGCTGATTCCTGGCCTCCCTCGTGCACCATGGGGTCACTCTGCATTGATCATTTGGGACCTGGGATTGAGCTTCCCCTCTGTGCTGAAGGTCAGTTGCGTGGGCTGTGGGGCTGGTTTGCGGGGGGGTGTGTTGCAAATTCATGGGCTGTGGGGCTGGTCCCATCTCCAGAACACGGTGCTTGGTGTTTCCCTATCATCTGCCCTGGCATTTGTGTGGGCTATAGACTAAGCAGTGTGTGTTTCCTTATAACCCCAGGGAAGTTCATTCCCAAAGGGTGATTCTTTTCTCAACTAAAAAAACTGAAAACAAACCTCAGATGATCTCAGCTTGGTGTACAACAAGCCTTTACTTTAAGACAGCCTGGGTTTGAGGGGTTGGAGTTGTTGGCTAGTGCCTTTTTGTGAAGCTGCACAATGCTGAGCTGTGGCTGCTTTTCCTTCTGCATGCTGCGAGTTGGACTAGGATTTATTGGGATTTGTTTTGTTTCCTCAAATGTGAATTATAATTCAAAAGGCAGAAAAATTTCTGGAGACTGGATGCTGAAATTCCTGCTTGCATATTCCTGGAGGCAGTCCTGCCCTGGGTCTGCTGCTACCTTGTCTCTGTGTACTGGGGATGGGAGGGTCCTGGCAAATGAGAGGGACATAAATCAAGCTGTGTCTGTGGGTGCAGAAGAGGAGGGATGGTGATTACCTCCTGGATAAGGAAGGGCTAAACACTGTGTATTGCTGCACCAGAACCATTGCTTTCTCAGGTGCAGTGGGATGGAGGTCCCACAGCCCAGGCGGTGCCTGACGGGCTTGTCTGAGGATGATGGAGTGAAGCAAGGCTGTGTGTGCTGAGCAGACCCAGGTTGGCAGAAGGTGGTGGGTGTGTGGTGGTAGTGGTGTTAAAAAGAAATTTGTTGTAACTGTGGTCTTTGGAAAGTTAAATATCCAGCATGGTCCTTGGCACCCTGCTCGTGTTGGTCAGCACGCAGCCCCTCAGGCCCACCTCTGACAGCAACTGCTCTGATGGCTCTGACTGGTCCTAATTGAGAGCCGTGGGGAGCCTTTAGCTAAATGAGGGAGGATTTGGACAGCAGACCTCCCTGTTTGGGAACTGGGCTCCAGTTGTTGAGTTTATCATGTTGAATTGGCTTCATATTAAATGGGGCTTTTATGAGAGTGATTGAGAAGGAGCAGAGCCAGGTCCTGCTTCTGTTCCTTGCCACCAGCAGTACTTAGCAATGCCTTTTCATTTTCATTTTCTGAACATACCCTCCTCACTGTGGCCTGTTTCTGACAGGAGGCTGCCATGAACTTTGAAATTAATTTTCCTGGACTATCCTAATCGTTCTAGTTGAAACATCCCCTTGTTATGCTCTTATTGGGACTTGGCTCTGGGGGATAAGGGTGTTTTGATGAACCTGCCTGATGTGGCAAAATTAAAACTTATTCTGGTTTTAATTTGTACTAATCATACACTCAGAAATAAAGAATTGGTCCCCCAAGTGTTTTTCTGGACTAGAGGACCAGGGTCACTTATTTGCACGGATTAATATGCTGCATGCTAATTGTGGGATGCCGATATTAGCCATGCCGCAGCAACAGGGGCAGCAGAACCACACTGAGTCAGTCTGGAGACATAGCTGTAACCCAGATCCATTGAATTACAAATTTGTGCAGTTTTTCATCACTAGATTTGCCAATAGGAAAATCATCATTTTCAGAAATAAATTCCCTTGTGTTAGTTGAAGCATCTCATTAACTTAGAAGAACACTAATTGGACATGCTTTGATCAGATGGGATATTTCTCTCCCACTTCAATATTAAGGGCAGTGGGTTATGTCCTATGTGTGAGTTAACTGTTCAGACCAAACTCGGCATGATGCAGTGGGCTCCTGAGCAACCCCACAATGAGCTGCGTTTTCAGCTTGGTCACTGAAATAACCGAGCACTCAGCTCAGGTTTTTGCAGGCTGGTGCCTGGTATCAGGCCTGGCTGTGGTGTGCGGCTGTCAGATGTGTCCTTGTGCCTCAAAGCCTGCCCTGGGGGTAGGAAGCCCCTCTGTGCTTGGGGGTGGCTGGGTGAGGTCCCCCTGCGCTACCCCAGCTGTCTGTGCCTCTCCTTACAGCACCAGCACGTATGGTGCTGCAGGGAAGCAGGGGCAGGATGGCAGGAGAGCCGGGGCTGCGGGTGCAAGGTGTGTTTGCAGGGTTTTTGGGCCCTAGCATGGCCCTGGAGTCAAGGTGAGCCTGTGTTTCTCCTTCAGGCGTAGCACAGCTGGGATATGATCGCTTTTGTGGTGCTGTGGGTTGACATATTACTTGTCATTAATATTATATCAAGCCAAGCAGAGATCGAGTTGCAGTGCGTGGAGCCTTGATACAGTTGTGCTTTCCCTGCTGTGCCCAACAGGCTGGGGGGAGAGGGCTGGGGTACCTGGGGTGGAACTGGGGTACCTGGGGTGGAACTGGGGTACCTAGGGTGGTACCTGGGAGCAGGAATATAATGAAGTCTGTTGAAGGCTCATGAGCCAGGACTGAGTCTGGTCCCATCACCCCTGGCTTGCTGCGTCTGCGGGGACAGGAGTCACTTCGGAGTCACCTCCTGCTTCCAGCATGGCAGATGTTTTACTTTCTGCTAGTCTCGGCAGAAAGACCCAAATCCTCAGCAGAGGATGGAGGAAGGGAAAACCAGACTCCTCTTTATTTTTTTTTTAAGGCCATCCCTGCTCCTGCTGTGAGTTAGGGCAGGGAAGGTGTCAAACTTAACCCACCCCAGGGAATGGCTTTGTAAAGTAACAGGTCTCTCTGCACCAGCACTCCTTAGGGCAGAGCCACAGTTACCATGTGCTGCTCCAGACTCCGTGTGTCTGTTGGGTGTTACATGTGCCCCGTCACACTTGTGTGCAGGTGTCTTTGAAAGAATTCTCTAATGATAGCTCCATCAGCTACTTCACTATAGCTCCATATGGGCCCACAAGTGCATTATATGTAACACGTACACTATGTGCGTTGGGCACCACGTGTTGTGTGTACACTATGACGCTGCCTCTCACCAGTGAGCTGGCAGCGGGTGGATGCTCCAGCTACAGATGGGAGAGCAAAGCCAAGACTTATCTTGGGTATTTTTCAGCTGTCACAGACTAACCTGCAGCCTGATGGCAACTATGAGCCTGGAGGTCAAATTCGTCTTTGAAAAGTGGAGTTGAAGGCACAAATGCTTGAGGCAGAAAGACGCTGGTGGTCAAAAAAAAACCAAACCCAAACCAAACCCGCAGGTTGCATTAGCTGTGTTTTAGGGAGCTGCGTCACTTCCCACAGATCAGCCAGTCGTGCTAATGAGAAGGCTTGCTCTGAACTCGCCTCTCCTCCATTAATTAAAGCTGTTTGGTGTGAAGCAGTGAAGAGGAATTGAGGAAGGGCTCTTGATGCAGTTACACTTTCCATAGATGTTGCGGAGTATCCATTATGGCCTGTGAAAGCCTTGTCAACACTTTTCCAAGGAAGAATGAAAATGTAAATAACTTTAAAATGATTCAATGTCACTGTGGTATGGAAAAAGGTCATGCTGCTGGCGACCATTTATCTTTTTGCCGATTTAAAGAGCTTTTTTCCTATTACATTTTTTGAAATTAATGTTTTTAAACATTACCCAAAGTAATGTTAACAATCATGGGGTTTATGGGATTGATCGTTATGCAGGCTGGGATTTAAATTGAAAAAGATTTGTTTTAGGTAGTTGTTGCTGGGGGGTTTTAACAGACTTCTTGATTTATTGATTATAAAAATGTTTGCATGATTTAATGAAAAGACAAAACCAGATCCTGAGTTCCCATGCAAATATGAGGGTAGAATACTCTTTGGGAGTGAGTTTGGGATTATGGAAGCAGAGCTCGTATGTGCATGTAAATGTTAAAGTGTATAAATCTGAGGTGAGCCTGAAGGGACAGGGTCCTCATTTGCAGATTAAGGGTTGGAGGGAAGATAGGTCGGAGACTTAGTTTCCCCTTAGCCCTGTATAGTGCTGCTCCTGACTGCTGTGAGGGCATTCAGACCTCTCCGCTCTGCGAACCTGGCAGTGTAGCAGAAAGTCTGTACCTGCTAATGCACTCGGCAAAGACCCAGTCCAAAGTAGCGGCGCAAAGCTGAGTTCAGATGTCTGTCTGGCGTCCCAGTCAGCTAGGACACAAATGATCTGTTGTGGCTTTTTTGGTACCTATTACCTGCCAAGCATCAATACAATTGCAAAATGCCGCATGGACACAGAAGACGAGGTCCCTGATCTGAGGAGGGTGGGCCAGCAGGGACCTTGGAAATAAGGGTTGGGTGTTAAAAAAATTAAGGTTCAGGCTTGTCAGTGTGGTTTAAAGAAAAAAATGCTTGGAAAGAAGGGAGGGTGTAAAGCTGCTCTTTGCATCTGATGAGGGAAAGCCCCACATCTGTTCCACAAAGGGCAATAGTGCCAGTGATGACAGGCTGTCAGGGAAGATTGGATGTGGCTACCTGCCTCTTGCCAGTGGCAGAGCACAGCCCACATAATAAGGTGGGCCAAGACCTTCTTGTTAGCTTGTCTGCTCCAGCTGTCCTGCAGCAATGCTGACTTGAATCTGAACTCCTCCTGAGTAATTTCTGACTGTGAAAACAGGTGACACTTGTGAAAGGCTTTCTGCTCTTCTGCACAGGAAGAATTTCAATGGTGCTGAACCTTGGTTTGGGGAAGGGGAAAAAAATAGCTGTGCTCTTAATAGAAATGCTTGGCCTGCTGAGATGTACTTGCATTTTTCACCTCTGTTGCCCCTGCTACATCAAGTGTGAGGGAGCAGGGAATGCCACAGCTGGTGCTTTGCATGTAATTTTCACCCTCTTGTTAATGACCTTGCAGGGATTAGCATGGCCTTCTCCATATGCCAGTAGATTATGTCTGTTGGCAGCTGCTACTACTGGAGCAAAATGGGATAGTTTTCATTAGGAGTGCTTGACACTAGGCTGCCCTGGGTGTCGTCAATCCTAAACTGTCAGTGCCTTTGAATAAAGCAGTGTACAGATGTGATTTATTAGATGTGTTGCTGCTTTGCTGAAAATGTGGCATTTTCAAGTCAGCAAGGTCTTGCAGAAGTGTGAAAGGGACCTTCTTGCTCTTCCCTACTCACTTACCCTTCCACCCCGCAGGCTCTGGGGCTGTCCAGCAGTGCTGGATGGAAAAATCTGCCCTGAAATGACTGAGTGACGTGGGGACTTGGATTAAATAACGCCTCTATGCTGTTCAGTGTAGCTACTCCCTAGTAAATACATGTGTTTAGTGGGGGAAACTGTATTTTTCAACAGCTTTAACTTGCAAGTATGTTCTTAATGAACATTTCTATCCAACTTGAATGGGGGGTGGGAGGAGCAAAGACTCTATTCCTCAGTGTTGAAACATGACTTGACCTTGAAATTATTTTATTTTGATGATTAAGAAAATATTCAGATTTACCACACAAACTTCTCCCCCTTAATTCAAGCAGTGCAGAGGAAAGTCAGGTTTCAGTATTACCTTATTCCTATAACTGAATTGGGCATATCCTGAGACTGCAGAATACTTTTGCAGACTGAGGTGGACACAGCTTGCTTCTGGGAACACAGTTTCTAGGGTGCAGGGGGGTGGGTGAGATCCTCACCCAGCTGCCAGGGAGAGATGCTGCAGAGGCTTCCCTGTTTCCTTTGCCCTGGGAGGAACCAGACTCTGTTTTCTGCAAGGTTATTAATCCTCTGTTTATCCTGTTTTAAAATAAGCAGTTTAAAGGAGGCTGTCAAAGATGATAGGCTACAAATCCATGTCATTCTTTTGATTTGCAACAGCAAAGCTAAACCCTCCCGTGTTCCTCCCTCCTTAACAGAATGAGGGTTTGTGCTCCCCAGCATGCTGCAGCAATAACCCAGCCCACACCAGCCACAGAAGACCTGTTTCTTGGGCAGGACTGCTCATTTAAAAGGGCCTAAGGCTATCCCGATGACATGGGGAGTATCCAGACAGCTAGCCCACAGAATTCAGTGGTGTTATTTAGGGCTTGTGTCCACCTGACAGACCCATCCATCACTGATGTGATGTGGCTTTATTGAACGGCAGGCTTGGGTAAGGGACCAGCTGCTGTGGGAGAGTCCCAAAGCTCTTTGCTCTGCTTGACTTTGCGTCCACTCTCGAGAGTGGGCCCACCAGCCCTTCTGAGCAATACTGAGCAGAACAGCTTCACTGCAGTCTAACTACTTAATGACTCCTTTTGCAAGTTCAGTAATCACCAATTAACTATTTAAGGCATGCCAGAGGAGGATTGACAGCCATGTAATGCACCAGGTATGATTCATCTTCAACAAATATGTCCCTTATAATCAGTGGCTAATTTTTTCATCAGGAATAGTTCTGATTAAATCTAAATTAATAGTGCATGTGGGACATTTGATTTAAAAGTGGTAATATAATGTTAAGTGAATTTTGCTCATTGTTTATTGCAATACAAAAGCTAGTGTTGGTAACAGAGCAGCAGAGCTGAACCAGCCCAAATGCCCAGCAGGCACTGCCAAAAAAACAAGGAAAACTGAGAAAAACCTCAAATTTGAATCCAGCTAATTTATTGGCCCATAGCAGTCTGAAAACATTCACAAACATTGTCTGTGGGCAAAGCTCCCACTTCCCTGGGGCTGAGGGAGGCCTCTGGGCAAGTCTGTATGAGCTGGGCACTGGGGGGGGCTGTTTTGTGCCCAGGTTCCCCAGGGACAGCTGGGGTGGGGGGCTGCAAGTGCCTGGGGAGCAACTTGCTCTGAGCCCCTGAGCAATTTGCTAGTCAGAAGAAGACACTGAGGAGTGGTGAAAGGGTGTGGGCAGGGGATGATAAATGAGGGAGGAGGAAAAAAAGAAGCAAGAATGGAGGATGTGAAAAGAAGTGCTTGAACTCTGACTGCAGTAGCATTACACCACAGATGGGTTTGACTTCTGTATTCAGCAGTAGGAACAAAACATCACCCTTGACAATTAGAGGCAGGATCAGCACAGCCAGTTTTCAGGAGAGAAAAATAAAACAGGTTAGTTAACAATGATAGTTTTAAAAAGCCCAGGAGGTAATTAGAACAGTCTCTTTCTCATATGTAAAAACTAAACTCCAATACTAAAGTACAGAACAAAAAGTAATAATCATAGCTATTTTCTTGTCACATATTACAGCACCAAGTACATGAATCCTATCAGCATGTGACTATCTAGTAATGATGCTAAGGATTATGTGAATGAGACTGCAGCTGGGATCCTCGCTGGCTCTGGAGCTTCTCAGATTTGTGGCTTTTGCTGTTTTGTGCCTGTGTGCCCAGGCCAGGGAAGGCTCTGATCTGGTGTGGGGTGGCAGACCCATCCCCAGTCACCACCATCTGGCATCTGCCAGCTGGGCCATGCCCAGGGTATGATCCCCACATTAAAAAAAAAAACCTGCTCCTTTTCCCTGGCTTTCCCCTTGTTGGAGGTCCCACAGAGGTGTTAGGGTCCAAGTAAAACCACCTGCTGTTCTCATGCCTGGAAACTTCCTTTTGCAGCCAAGTTGAAGTGCTGTGAAAATATCCTGAAAGAGAAGTGTGTGTTTTACTGCCCATGCTCATGGCTGGAAGGGCTTCCTCCTCACCAGTGGTCTGCCTGACCTCTCAGCTGCACCCAAAGCTCCCTCTGAACAGTGCTGAAGATGCTTTACCCCATTCCCAAATTCCCTGACAGAGGAGGGCATTTCAGCAGCTGTAGAATTGACCAGCCTGATTGCTGTGCTGACCTGTGTTCCCATGAGCATCTTCGGGACATGAATGAGCGAATGCAGAATCTTTACGTGCCTCGTGGTCCTGCAGGCTGTGGCTCAGATACATGTGTGCTTTTGCACCAAGTAGATTGGGGCCTGAAGAAAATCTGGGGATAAAATTATAATGCTACTGTTTGCGAATTGGGTTGCTCTGCACCTTTTAAGCAGGTAAAGATTTCTGCTTTCTCCTCCAAAAAGTGAGGCAGATGAAAACTGCTGGAGGAATGTAAGGAGTGGCAAGCTTGCTTTCTTAGAAACATGGATGTAAAATTTTTGTTTAATCACTTTTGCGATAGGATTTTGGGGATTTCCAGCAAAAGGTGAGAGTTACTGACAGCATCTTGGGGTTTAGAATTTAATGAGGTAACTTTCACTATTCAAATTCCTTTCTTCATTAAACTAAGTATTCTATTAGTTAAAATAATGAGATATTTGAATATACTGCTATTTGCAATAGGAAAATTAATAGTCATGGTAGAAAAGTCTTATTGCTTTTTTCCCCACTTTCATTCTGTTCTCATTAGAGAAAATCTCATTTCAAAGTTTAGTTAATTATTTAGACTACCCATGTAAACCTTGCTGAAAACATTCTCTTGACATCGTAAGTCTAAATTAGAATGAGAATTAACATGAAAACAGTTTTAACACATTGGTTGTCAACACCTATTAAATATATGACGTGATTTTGGCATAGTTAATGTTCTTGATACCAGGATCACAATCTCATGCAATAGGACATCAGTCCAGAGAAATATGTTAGTGATGGGAGTGCCTGTACCCTAGAGATGCTGAAATCCCAGTTTAAAACTGTAGAGTGCAACTGGTGCCCATAGCCAGAAGCTGGCAGGGCCCCCTGTGTCAGACCAAGGCATGCGGGAGAGCAGCAGGGACTGAGCCAGGGCAGGATGACTTTTCCTGCTGCGGCTGTGTGCCCCGCAGCTCCTGCACCCCTCAGGCCCCCCCCCCCCGGGCTGCACAGCCATGCTCTGCACTCCCCTGGCACTGGCTTCCTGCACCTGCCCTCGCCAACCCCGTCCCAGCAGCTCAGCGCCATGGGGGACTCAGCCTGGCATGGGTTTACTTTGTGGTGCCAATTTTGGCTGTGTGTTTTTTCTAGGTGAGGGCGTCTGGCACTTTGTATTCTCATCTGTCCTTTGCAATACCCATGGCTGAACTGAGGTGCATTGGGAGGGTGACTGGCTTCTCCCTCCGCATCCTGGAGAGTGGGTTTTGTGTTGGTGTGGAAGCAGGCTCCTTGCTGCAGCATTCGGGGATGATGCTCCAAACACTTCCTTTCCCAGGATTCAGCAGGTGACATTCACATATTACAATTTCAAAGGCACACAGTTTCTGCAGCTAGGATTATCAGGAATGAAAACTATTTGGTAGGATATTAGGGTGGGGAGAAACCACAACTCCCAAATACTAGAGACTTTCCCTGGGGCACTGCCAGGTTAAAGCCTACCCCAAGGTCTCTGGACAGTGCAAAGACCTGGCTCGCATGGGCCCGCTCTGAGGTCCTGCGGGGAGTGATACCTTGCTTAGCAGGTGCAGAGGCCCCAGTTTCAGGAACTAATTAACTGTAACCTCTTGATTAAGATTAGTCACAAACATGCTGAGGAGTGGATATCTCTGGGTAGGAGCAGAACCAGAGGGTTGAAAAGCTACTTTCAAAACCACCCAGGGACTGTCAAGTTAGTCAGGATGCTCTTGATTCTTGACTAGATTTTTTTAATGAGGTGCAAGTCTGTAACCAGAAGACACTAAAAAGCAATTGCATTAAATCAAAACTACATTTGAATTATGGATTGTTTATAGGATCTTTCTTTTATTAATTCTTTATCCTTTAATATTATAAAGGATTTGTGTCTACAATAAATAATGTAAAGTTACATTACATCCTCTTTGGCTTAAAATTTTAATATTCCTATTGCCCATCTCCATAAAGAAATTGTATTTGAGGTCATTGCATATGTACAGCTGCAGTCATAACCCTAATGGAATTACTATTCAAGCACAGGCAAGATTAGTATGAATGCCAAGAAACTACCCGTCTGTCAGGGGAAAAGGTAAAAGTTCAGAGTTCAGCTTGCATCCAAATTATTTATCTCCCTAATAACTTAATAGATTGAATATATTACTTGTCAGTGACCTTGATGTACAACAATAAAGACCCCTTGGTTGTGTCAGAAAATATATGAGACTATAATAAGTAGTACTTATGTAGTGGAATAAAAACATATTCTTTATGATAATGAAGTCTCTTCCCACAAGGACACCACAAGGACATGAAGCCATGTAAATATAAACACCAGCTTGTGTTTGACTGTAGCTAGATAGCGGCTTCTCTTCTAAAGTCAGCTGAAGAGATGCTGGTGTCGGAGGCTGTGCTCTGCAGATGCCCCAACCTGAGCGCGTCTGCCTGTGCAACGGGTCCCTCCCCACGCATGGCAAGGGATGGCTTATGCCCTTTGCTGCTTGTCCAGACACATGTTACATCCTACATCCCTTCTTACAACACTTCGTGCAGAGAGCTAGTCCCTTGCTTTTTCCAAGAGTCCCGTTGACATCATGCCATTTCTAATTACTTCCATTCTGGATCTCCCAAGCATTTAAAAGAATCATTTAAATGAGAGTTTGGGATCAAAGGTAATACTGCAAATAGGCATGTTGTAAACATGCCTAAAAATAGGAAGGTAATTTCCCTGAGTGCCATGGTCTCTGTAGCAGTGCAACACAATGTCTCTATTTCTTTCTGTTTCTCTGTCTGTTTTTCAAGGCTTCACATTATGTAAAGGGGAAAACAAAAAAGCCCTCGAAGGATATTGTTCTTTATGATTATGGATTTTTTTCTTCCTCGGCCAGCACAGAATCACCATTAATATACTCAAATGGAATGAGTCTCTCCTCTTTAATAGGTCATTTTAATCATATATTTAAAGTTTCACTTGGAGATGGAGGAGGAGGGTGAAAGGGAAGACAGAAGAAAAGAGGAACTTATTTTATCTGTTTGTTTTGCAATTAATCCTGACGGTGTGCCCACCCATGGTGCCTAAGCCAAGCTGAGTGCAGTGGTGGTTGTGCAGCTGGCTCTGATACATGCCAGGAGCAGTCCTCCTCGCCTCCTGGGGTACCCTGGGTGGGAACCTGAAGGGGTCCCATGTCCAAGCCAGAACACAAGTCATGGAAAACAATGTGGCATCTTGTCTCTGAGGTCCCTGAAGTTACAAATCCTCCTTTCTTCCTCCATCAGCGGTGCTGCATGCTGGGCTGAGCCTCCAGCCCCCTCCCCAAAAGTGCAGGACCCAGCCCTGGGCTGAGGAAGCACCTGCAGGCCCATCCCAGCTCCCAGAAAGCCCACTGGAGCTGGCATGTGTGCGTTTGTGCTCCCATTCCCCAGCCACTTATCCCAGCAGCCTCACGGTTTTGATTGTATTTATGGCCACTTAATCTGTGCTAGCAGCCAGGATCAAATATATCTCCAAGTATTGATCAGCTTTAGGCTGATAGAAGTTCAAGCTCATGAGGTCTCGGTCTTTGACCCTCAAATAGGATATGAATCTCAATCCAATAGACTGATATTCACATGCAGTTGCTGCCCAGGGTTGCAGGCTGCAAGGAAAAAATCAATGAAGTGTGCTAATGATTCACAATTTATAGAGCAGCTGCCATTTTAATATTAGAATAAATGTTATATTGCAAAGGGATGGGAACATAGGTGGTGGCATGGAAAATATTTCTTTGGAGCCTTTTCTGTGAGAAAATGATGTGCACAGGATTTTATGAAGTATAATTTATTGGCCTCATTTAGACTTATAATTTAAAACTCCTTATGAAAAAGGTATTTAACTAGAGTGGATTGGGTAAGGAAATAGCAAGGGCAGAGCAGGCTCTCTTAGAGCGCTTCAAGCGCATGCTGGTGGGGAAAAGGAAGCAATATCCTAATACATGAGATTGGACGCAAGAACTCCCCTTTTGCTTAAACATCCCTGCAGCATCTGGCAACAAAACCCATTCTCTGCCCTGGCTCTTCTGAGCACACTTGTAAATGAAAAAAAAATATTGAACGTGCTGATGAGGTATATGGAGCACATTAAGATTAAATAATGGATCATGTCAGAGTGGAGTGGTAGGGCAGAAAACTGCTGAACCAGTGTGAGGGCTAGAGAGAATTACTGAAGCCAAAGAGAAGGGGCAGGCTGGAAGACAGATTTCA
This sequence comes from Aptenodytes patagonicus, assembly GCF_965638725.1. Classification (NCBI taxonomy): domain Eukaryota; kingdom Metazoa; phylum Chordata; class Aves; order Sphenisciformes; family Spheniscidae; genus Aptenodytes; species Aptenodytes patagonicus. Next base: position 10,337,030 of record NC_134966.1, read on the forward strand.
AACCATGGGAATATAAGAGCTCTCTGTCCAGATTACACAGGTTTTATTGTATTCTCAAATAACTCATTTCTATTTGCAATGAATTACAAGCTTCCTTTGAGGTTTCTTTACAATAGCTCATGGGGACAGGTAATCTCCAGACTGTGGCAGAGAGGCAGGAATGACAGGGGGAGCTGTCAGGAAAAAATGGAAGGTAAACTCTGCCCTTTTGCCTCTTCCTTGGCTGTGATACACTGGGGACTGGAGCTGTGAGTCTTTCTGGAGGGAGCAAGGAGGAGGGAATGAAATGTCTTCAGCCGCTGCAGTTCCCTGGATGACCCAACAGCTTGGGCCAGGCTGGTGTTGGTGAGCTGGAGCTCTTCCCTGGGCTACACGTCAGGGGCCAGAAGTGTCCTGGGAAGCAGTATCGCTCCTGATCCCCCAGTGCAATGTCCTGGAGGATGGCTACCAGAGCTCTTTGTTAGAAGATGGTGCTTTTTACTTCTCTGTAGAGAGCAGCATCCCCACGTTGGTTTGCAAGCAACCCTTACTGGACGAGAAAAGGCTTCAACCTGGGAAGACTACATCTTTCCCTCCAGCTTCCAGCCAGAACTGCACACTTCCTTTGCCTCTCAGCTCCCATGTGTAGTAAGCCTTCACCTCTAAGTCCAGTTCACGGGACGCTATTTCAGTGTATAATCATGTCTTTCCCTGCATGGATGCAAATGGTAAAAGGATTTTTCAGCACAAAGAACCCAGGCTTTTTAGAACAGACAAGAAAAGATGGAAATCCTACATCAAAAACACAATTTATGGCATCTGTTTGGGCCATCTCTGTATTTATTTTTTCTAGAAGTGAAAAGAACTTAAATAATTCATCTGCCTGAGAGCTCATAACTCTCTGGCCTGCATAGAATATCTTTCATATATCTCATAACCTAGAGCCTATTGACAAACTGTATGAAAAATAACAGCCCTTTTACTTGCAAAAGCAAAATCCAATTTATTGATTGTGATAGTCTAAATAATGGCATTTCTATTGACCAAAAGGTATTGCCCAAACAGGTTAGAGTTTATTTAACTCAGGGCATGAAATGTCCCGTGCATACCATCATAAAACCAAAATTGACTTGATCCTTTTCCTTCCTTGGTTATACTGTCACTGTGACCAAACTATTTTACAAAGAAACTTGTGACAGGTGCTTTAATGAAATTAAACACAAGATCTTGGGGGGTGAGGGGAGGAACAGACCCAGGGCATGAACACATTTTTTTTGGTCTGACAAGACATAGCAAAGGTTTATACATAGTGTAGGTGTACAACTGCTGTAGTAACCATTAGGTGCTCTGAATTCACAGATTGAAGCTACAGGGGTCCACCTGTGGCGATTGGGTACCACCACCAGTCTCGGGGGATCCTGTAAACGGGGTGCAGTTTGAGTGGAGATAGCTGGATGTGCCTGACGGTGTCCTTAAACTCCCTCTGGAAAAGGGCCGTGGAAGAGCTCACACACCGACTTAAAATTCATCATCTTGGAATCATCTGTTCATGTGTGGGTTCAGGGAGAGGGATCAGAGGGGAGAGCCAAAGGATGGGGAGGTTCTACAACTACAGTTTAGGAAGGCTGGTGATTCGCACAGCCTCCTCTGCCCTGCGCTACGGTATTTGTGCCGTGTTCACTGCTGCATGCTGTCTGAGCATGGCCCACCAAGTAAGCCTTTGCACTTCATTGGTGGACTCTTCGTTGGTTTTCAGCGCTCTGGAGCTGCCTCTTTTATTAGTGGTTAGGCAGGGCAATGGTGCGTACCGTGAGACTTTGGTGCCATGCTAATAAGAGTCCAGTGAAAGCAAGAACCCGTTCTGCTGCTGCCGTTAGGGTGACAGATGCAAGTCTTAAAGTTTGCACCCAGATCTGACCCTAGAACGGGGTGGGTTTGTTCCAGGGTCCTAAATTTGCACTAAGTTTTGCTTTCTCCCCATCCTGGCAGATTTCTGCTTTCCTTTGTGTTTTTTTTTCCTTGCTCCCTGTGAGATTCTCTCTCCTAATTGGGCAACAAAGATTGTTACAACCTCATAAAATACTGAAAACCCTTCCCCATCAATTCTGCCTGTTGGAAAATGCTGTTCTCCAATCCCAGTCTTGCATACATTCTATTATTTAATTCATAAATGTTTAAATAGGGGCCTAAGAGATCCCAACTGTGTCTTTTTACATAATGAAATTACAAGGAGTTGTATGTTACTACCATCCATAAACTTATTGTGCACTTTACATAAATTCAGATTGGGTGGCTCTGCATGCATGCATATTTTACATTTTCAACTTTATTAAAGAAATGAATAGAGTGCTGGAAAGGCTGCCTTGCTGTATGGTCAATTCAGATCCTGGGGGCCATAAATCTGAAAGCCTATGATTTGTTGTTCTTTGCTCACAATAAATTAAGCCTTTCTTGATGGAAAGGTTGGCTACATTTGTTGCAGTTTAGGTCACGGTATTTGGACAAAGATGCATCTGGATGTGCCGGGAAGGGAGTTTGTGCTGGGTCCAATGAGGCAGGGAGAATATCTTAATTTTTATCGAGCTACTGGAGCTGGAACCAGCAGCTGATTCTGTGGCACAGGTTTTCAAGTCAGGGTAACCAAGCGAGATGCTTTTCAGCTGAGGGCTGACTGCATTTTAAAGGCTTTTGATGTGTTCCTTGGAGCTTTTTTGCCTGGATGGAAGCAGTGGCTTAACCAACAGGGAGAAAGCCAGGGCTGGATGCAGGTATGATGTGGGTGGGACAGCCAGCAGCTGTGCCCCCATTGCCTGACCAAAAAGATGCCCCCAGGGCAGTTCTTGGGGGGGGCGGGGGAAAGAAAAAGGCAGGCAGCACTGTCTCCCGGGTAAAGCCAGCCTGGTGTAGTACACATGGCCTGGCATGGCAGAGACATGTGGGCATTACACAAGTAACAAGATGTAATTTTATCTCCATTGCTATAATAAGTGTCCCCAATTGCTACTTAACGGTGTCTCTGCTGGGTAAGGAATGGGTTGATATGCAGGGTCTGGTGAAGCAAAAAGTATTACTGTTTCAACTGTGAAATCATAATATTTAAGAACAAATCACTTCAAAGTGCTGAAGTCTGTCGTGTCTAGCATGAAGGATGATTTAGTTGATAGTTGCTTATATTTTTCCATTAAGAAAAAAATAATCGCTATTCCTAGCTTTTTTCTTCCTCATCTAGATTTAAACATTCTTTTAGCCAGAAAGGAAAAACATTCCTGCCATTGAACAAGACAAAGGGCTGTTCTGTTGAAATAGTAGCTCCATTTAGAAATAATCTCAAAGCAATGCTGAAATAACCAGCTATTCTGCAAAGACCCACCCCAGAATAGCTAGCCTCCCCTGCCACAAATGCAGGTTAGCCCACAGTAGTATGCTCCTTTCCTTTCCAAGCACCAAATTTTTGAATCAATAAGGCGAGACGAGCTGCAGAAATGCAAAGGAAATGGTGCCATTACCAAAGTGGCAGATTCTGTGTTTAAAGGGAAAAAAATAATCATAGGAGTGACTTTTTTCTCAGCTTGGATAAGATCAATGTTGGGAAAGGTGACATTGTGACAAACACAACATTCCCAGCTTACTGGTCTCAAAACCAACCAAACATAAGAAAATCAGACATAACTGCTGATAAATTGGCACTTAACCTTTTTTCCTGGAGATGCATTTGTTGCAAACAGAATTATGCCAATATCTATCTGTATACTAGACACAGATACATGTATGAGACCTTACAGCTGTTTAAGAATTCACTAAATGGCTCAGGGATATTGGCATTAATTTTACCACACTAAAACATAAAGGAGTTTAATCTTTTCTGTCATATTACTATAACAGAAGATTGGTAGGTGTGGGTGGCACATTCCAAATCTGCTCTGAATAAATATTGGGTGAAGAAAATGAAATATATTCCTCATGAATAAAATTTAAGTTTACTATTAAAGTGGCCAGGTCATGCCTATCCTCCAGCCTGGAATTCACCCTCCCAGGAAGGCAGTACTGTCAACTGGATGTTAATCTGTATTAGATCCCACATCTGTTCCTTATCAGCGTGTATACTTCTCCTGAGTTGAAGTTTAGCCTTGACCTGTTGAAGCAGCGCCCATGCTGAGGAGGTCTGGCCATCCTGTGTCTGCTTAGCGTGTTCAGTGCAGGTGAGCGATCTCTGCTAAGGCTTGCAGGGCTCTCCTGGTATCTTCTCCAGGTCACACTTCGATACCTAAAACTCCCTGACTGAAGTCTTGTGCAAAAGGTCTCGGCTAGGCGCTGCCCAACTGTGGCTGTGAGATGCTGACATGGCAAACCTGCTCTGCATTTCAGTTCTGGCCAAAGACTTTACCCATTAATTGCCAGGTAGTCACTGCCTGGCAGGTGCTGGCTGAGGGAGCCGATGTTACTGTTAACACCACAGAAAGAATGGATGGATTAAAAAAAAAAACAGAAGAGAAAAATAGGAAACCTGAGCTGGTACCTATGAAATGCTTGTGAACTTACTGTGTCCCCAGTGCCAAGGGAAAGCTTCTGACCTCTGCAATCCGCATACCTCCAGGGCTAACACAAAGCACCTGACAAACTCTTCCAAACACCAGCCTGAACTTGAGGGGAATTGCTTTTGCTGAACAGCGATTGTAATTCCTGCTGTATATCCAGATTTTGACAAGTAAATCTCATATTTTAAACACAGGATTAAAAAATTTTATTACTACAGTGGGGATTAAGTAGTAAAGCCTCAGAATGTAAGTCTGCAAAGTAGGAAACAGGAAAATAAAGTGAAATCTATTGTTCAAAATAACTCAGGCTTAACCCTTTGTCACCTGGTGCAGACCCAGATTGCCATTGGTGCAGCCCTGTAATAATTATCCCCGGGTCTCTTGTAACATTTCACAGGACAGGGCGGGGATATGGATTTTCTTCCTGTTGTTTTTCAAATCCCTCCATTTCCAGACTTGGCTGCACCATCATGCTCAGAAATAACAGCGGCATTGAATAGCATCCGAACGAGAAATTCAAGCCAGCCAGTTTCATTTGCTGCACTGACTTGTCTGATTACGAAGTGGTTCATTTCCGCTCCTTCTTGTTTGTTTTTAGAGGACAGTCTCTCTATTAAGAGCTCCATTGTAAAAGTGCAGTAAATATAATAACTTATCAGCTGATAAGTTTTCAAGCCTTTGGGTGAAACCCTGGCCCCACAGGAGCCAGCAGATGTCTGGCCCTTGTTTTCAGTGAGCCTGGGATTTTACCCAAAATGCCTAATTTTGGACCTGCTCCCCAGAAGGGTGATCTTGGGAATGAAGCAGGAGACAGGGAGCTGGAAAGTGTGGGTTCTGTTTCCTAGCTGTGCGCTGCCTCAAAACCTCCCTTTTCTAAAGTGATGGATAACATTATTTCTGTACCTGCCAGGTGGAAGTTTAATTCATCTGTGGCTAGTAGGTGATTTGAAATCCTTGGCCGAAAGCTGTTAGGGAAATGGAAATAATAATTCTTCCAGGATAATTTGAATGCACAAATTTAGAGGCTGCCACCTCACACCTCCAACTTCAGAAACTGAACTCACAAAAGGCACTGTGGTCACTCTGCTTAAATTTCCCCCCCCAAATATTCCCATCCAGAACAATGAAACACTCTTGAAGAGAACACTGAACTTTACCACGGGGAAAACTGTAGCTGAAATAGGCACCAGTAGTAACCATCTCATGGAAAAAACATTCCATTTTTAATGAATAAAGATACTGCTTGATGTTTACTATGCCTTTTCTTCTCTCCCTGAGCTCACACGTATTTGATAAACTGCATTTTCCCCAGAAATACTGGATATCGGCAGCTGCTGGACTCAGGACTGCTATGGAATTTAGAACTTGATGTTGTGATATATTATGTGAAACCCTATCAAACCAACAGCTCCTGCTGTTCCTAGGATTCAGCTGTTTTCTATTGATATTGCTTTTCTGAACAGCTAATGAACACCTAATATCCAATTAGCTGTCTGTTCCTTCGCATACAGCTTGGGAATCTAATAAAATCACAGGCACCATCCTAACTCTTACACATCCGAGACCCTTACTCTTGGCTCTTCCGGAGAGTGAGAATTCTGACAATTTTTTAAATGATTTTCCAAATGAACATTTCTGTGCCTCCAGCAAGGCCATATGAGATCTGACTTGTTTTTAGGCTGAACAGTGAAATGGTTGATAAATGTAAGCTTTCAGAGATTCCCCTGCTTTGCTAAGGGAGGTAAATCTATCTAATCATAGGTTAATTACCAGCTATTTTCACACTACCAGAACATTCTTAAAAAACAAATCAATGTCTACTGAATGATTTGTGTGTCCAATAATTAAAACTCTAATGCTCAGCACTCACCAACTTTTATCGTGCTGAAACTGTCAGAAGATGCTATTTCATTCTAGCGGTATCAGCAGCACAATCCTTTTACATAATCCACTGATTCTTGCATAAGGAAATAAAATTATTGAACATATGATTACTTAAACCCTCTCCATGCTAATGAGTTAACAGTTGTTGGCATAATAAATGAATACAGAGTTATTTTGTGTACTGGCACTGTCAGCTACGTTCCTATTTTTCCAGGCAAAGAACACATTTGGCTACCCTGAATACAAAAGAGAGCTGCAGGCAGGAGTAGAGGTCATTCTGGGGCCAGAGAAATTTTTTTCTTTCCATGTAATTTTAGCCTTCTTTTGATATAGCTCTTAATTAACTAGTAAACTTGTCTTTTCATTTCCAATTAAATGTATTGACGGTGCATTCTGACTTGGCCTGTAATCTACTGTTTTTCTTTCAGTGTAATCAATACAGAGATGCCACAAAGCTACAGGTGACACTAAAAAGTTTTCTTTATCCCACATAATTAATTGCCTCTTTATCTCCATTCCATTATATAACCAGTGTAACAAAATAGCCCAGAAGGCTGCCTTAGAGGGAAGGTGGGCCTAATTTTTCTGTAGTACTGGGCTTCCTTGGGTGAAGCAGAGTTGAAGACAACTCCTACAGTTTGGAAAAACAAAGCTTACTGCTTTGTATTTGAGATGGGCTTTTAAGAGGAACACACAAAAATCTGGGAAGCCTTCATCTCTCCTCACCCTACAACTTTTGCGCTAGCGAAATGTCCCTTCACTGCTTCAAAATAAATGCAGAGCCTGTGGCCAGTGGCTAGTACTCTGGGCAGTTTCAAAGCCAAGACATGCAGAAAGCAGTAGCGAAAGCAGCGACAACAGTTCTGTCCCAAAGAACCCGAAGTTGGTGAGCAGCCCAGGTTTGCAAGCTAGGCGCGCAGCAGGCAGATGTAAATTAAACTCGCTGCCCTCAATCAGAGCCTCACCACTGCCTCATTTCTGTGTGCTCCGCAAAGCCCAGTTGCCCTCGAGCAAGGCCAGCCTTGCAGTGTCGGAGCCCATCGCGAGGGGACGTGTGCTGCAGGCCACGCAATTGGTTTCAGAGCTTCCATTACTCAGAGGAGCTCTGCAATTGCAGGAAGAGGAGCTCCGCGTGTGTGCGCAGCATGGTTATGGGAACGCAGGGTCCGCTCTGCTGGATCAGATCGACTATTGGCTCATCAAGTCTGGGATCCTGCATTTGTTTCAGAAGCCTAAACTCATTGCAGAGCTTGTGCCAACTTCACAGGGGTGAGATGGGGCTGGGGTGAGTGGGAAGAGGTGTGAAGCCTAAGGTAACTCTTCAAGGTGAAAGATTTAGCTTTGTTTGCAATTTATTTTACTAGACTTAGCAGCTGTGGTTGTAACCTGGAGACTGAAATCCAGAGATGGTTCTGGATGATGTTGCTGGAGCTGAAGCCCAGGTTAGTTGGAATTGAAAAGCTATTGGAAAAAAAATATTCAAATTCAGACATCCATTCTGTTTAGGGGATGACTGGGTCATGCTCACTGCGGGGTACAGCCCTTCAGAAAATTCATACACAAGGTGGGACTGAATCAAGTTGTTCAACAGGTTGACTTCATACTGCTTTTCTTGTCAACTCTAAAAGTACTTGCTGATAAATATAGATAAATACTGGAGGATAATATTGCTCCACTGTTGTGAATTGCACAGAGCTTTTATCTCTTAATGCAGACTATGTAGTGGGGCTATTACTTGGGTAAAAGCTCTGGGATTTGGCACAACAGAAGGAAAGAACAAAAGATGACAGAAAAGGCAAATGGAGGTTATAGTTTTTGTTAATTACCTTCCTTCTTGGCCTTTACTTTCACTACTGCCAGCAATCCAATTCCCTGCTTTGTCCACAAAGCCCTGTAGTCACAGGTGACTGATCCTGGGGGGAGTTTATGTTACATTTAAGATAAACATAAGGCCACAGGTAAGCCAGAGGGTAATGAGTTTGGAACCACTCCCTGAGCAGCTGGGCGAGGGGAACTCCACCACTGAGTCTGGTGGGGTAAGATTATCCGGCAGTAATGAAGGCAGCACACAAAATGGGGCTTGTTGAAGAGTTGGGGCATGGAGAGCAGAGGGGATGGGCAGCACAGGAGGCAGGCAGAGATCAGGAGAGCTTGGGACCTGATGGGGCAGGTGGATGTGGTGTGGAAATGGGGGGTCCAGGCTTGGGGGCTTTCTCTCCCTCTCTGGTCCAGGGCTGGGAGTGTGGCATGGTCTCTGTGATCACCATGCCAGGAATCGGCATGCTGAAGGCCTGTCCCCTGCAGCCTCAGAGGTGGTGGTGGCCGGCAGGCTGTGACAATGGGGGAGCAGGCAGGCTGCCTGCAGCTCTGTCCCCCCCCAGCTCCCGCAAAATCCCTCAGAAAGCGTTTGGGCAGTACGGCAGGCTGCCCCTCCGCACAATCCCTCCTGAGGCAGAGGTTCTGCGCTCCAGGCGATGGGCCTGGGGAGGGCTGGTGCTGGGGCCGAGGGGCAGCGTCGTGCCCTGCGGGGGCGGGAATAAAAGGGGGAGAGAAACGTGTGGCGGGGAAGGGCGCAGCAGCCGCCGCCGCCGCCTCCCTCAGCGCCGCTGGCCGCCCGCGCTGAGGGGAAGCCGGCAGAGCGCCTCAGGGGCGCGCGTTAACGGTTTTAACGGTTCCCGCGGCCGCCCCGCGCGCCCGCCGTCCCGCAGGCTCTGCTGCCCCCTGTCGGCCCGCGCGGCGGCGGCGCCTCAGCCGGGCGGCGGGGCGAGGCCAGGCCAGGCCTCATCGATCGGGCCGTATATTACCCTGGCATGCTCGCTGCCGGGGCCAAACCTTGGGGTTTTAGAACAGGTTCACCAAATTGTCAATTAAGTGCAAATCAATCCTTAGCCATTTATCACTGTGTTAATCCGTCCACGCAGTCCGAGGCGAAAAATCGATCGGTTCCTGTCACTGGGGACCAATCGAGGAGAGCTGGAAGACCAACATCTGCTGTATCAGGGCAACAGCTGAAATTTATAATCTCGGAGAAAAATTGCTGCTTGCCAAGTGGCCCATTAGGAAGTTGGGGAAGTTGAGAGCGTGCGGGGGGGGAAGGGGCCGTGACAAAGAGCCTGCGCAGGGAGGCACGGTGCAGGAGGGGTCCTGTCAGGCCCGCAAGGAGATTTCGGCCTGAGGAGCCGCTGATTTATTGAGGAGAGATAAATAAAGATTACTGTTAACTCAAAAATCAATGCCTTAATACATGCGGCTTTGAGGCTTCCGGGGGCATTGTCAGGGCTGGCGCAGGTATCCGGCGGGAGCGGCGCAGTGAGGGGCTCCTCGGGGATCCCCGTTCGGCTCCAGTCCGGGGAAGGGGGCAACAAAGAGACCTCGGGTTCTGCCACTGCACGCTGACAGGCGTTTGCATCCCCCGAATGAATCCCTCTCAGTGCCATCCCTCGTTCTCAAACGTATTTGTAATGACTGAGGTGGCATTTACATAAAGTATGTAGGCAATCTTTCTCAAACCGGAGTAATTGCGGTCAGGGTCATTCAGCAACGCACATGTTTTATGGACGGTGCTCAAAAGCACAGGATGGGGTGAATGCACCTCTCGCACGCCTTTAGCCACCTGCTCTCCCACATGTGGAGATGCAGTGTGTGGGGAAGCTTTCCCAGTCTGCTGCAGGCTGTCACGCAAAAGAGGGGAATGCCCAGAAAAGAAGGGCTGGAGGAGGTGGGTAACTGTACTGACAACTGCACTGACTTGGTGTGCACCGACCAGTGTCGCTTGGGTCAGGGTCTGGACTGCTGCTGACCTACAAGGGGTTCATCTGGGCCCTTCTAGGCTCTCTTCGTGGAATGACTTCTGTCTGATCAGACCAGCCCATTGTCACCTCTGTCACAAGTTTTGCCTGAAAAGCCTGTGCAGTAATCGTCCGCTGACGGGTGGGAGACCTGGCCATGCCTGCAGCAGCCAGCATGCCTTTGCCATGTGCTGCTTTGGTGTACTGCAGAAACCTGTGACCATTGCATTTAACAGGAATGTCTCAAGGGCTCGCCAGAGCCAGCTGCTTTTAACACAGAGCAACGTTAGGAGCATCATCATGGTTATTTTTTAAAATGCTCACAAAGCAAACACAGTTTTTGTCAGGGGAAATAAAACCTCTCTATTCTTGCGTGGAGCTGCCAGGATTGCTAGAAAGAGTGTCAAAATTCCCTCCCTGGAGGCTTGCCAAAGGTCAACATAGGCAGAGCATCTTCTGGAAGAGTTCACGAAGGGAAGTGACTGTAGCAGGGAGCTCATTTCTTGAGCTTCCTTTAGGGTCTTACTGAATGCAAAGCTTGAAATCATAAGCACAAGCCAAGAGCTGGGGAATTAAGATGAAGTGATTATTAGCTTAAAGAAGTGAACACACAGTTATTTCCTCTGAAAAGAATGGCTGTGTCCTGGATGATGGGCTGAGGCTCTGGAGATGTGAGGCCCTGGGCTGACTTTGCCACAGGACTTTGGGGCTGTGATTTCTCATTTGACAACTGAGGTTGAAACAACTTTCTCTGGCTGCTTTTGAGGGCTGGCATCACTTCTCGCTAGGAGTGTAGAGCAGCTAGCGTAACTGTGCTCTCGTATCAGCTGGGGTTCCCTTGGTACAATGCTGAGAATAAGAGAGAGAAACTCAGTTCGTAAAGGGAAATTGAACCAGGCAAGAAAAAGCGTAGTCAAAACCCTTGTGGTTTTTATTCTCTTAGTCCAAGTGAAAAAAAATCTACCCTTTTTTTGTTTACAGCTGCATGAAGGTCAAGAAGTTTGGTTCAAGACTCAGATAAACAATTACAAAACAAAGCTTTGTTTTAAAATTTTATATCAGCAATTTTCACAGCTGTAATCACACTGTGTTTCAACATGAACCTAATTGAAAATTGCCATTATGTGTCTTAGTGTGTTCCTTGCCAGAATCATAATTGGTTAGGCGCAGTTTTCTTGCAGAGGGGAAATCTATGTCCAATCAGGATTTGTATCTTTTGGCGATGCCGGCAATCTGGCTATAGATAACATATTCAGCAGCTGGTTTTTTATTGAACTGTTTAGAAACTGCTATATTTCAGCTAAAGAAAAAGGTACTTGCTAGCTTCTTCTGCCACTCTGATGCTCTTTATCCATAATGCTGTGTAGTTATTGGGGTTAATGGGAGGAAAGGAGAGTCACGTGTGGATCTTCTCACCTCCAGCAACTTTCATTGGAATGAAGAAAAAAAATTGAAAAGAAACCAACCCCTGTTGGGGGGTGTGTGTGTTACATTCTTCTTGTAAAATCTGGTAAAATATCACTCAGAATCAGGTTGGTTGGTCGGTCTTGGTTCCCAGATTAAGGACTTAAAGATCAGCTAAACTCTTCTCAAGTATTTAAGAAATGAACCATCTGTATAAGAATCTAGGACAGATTACACTTAACCTTATTCTGAAGCAAGAGATTAAGATGAGAACAGCTACTGTAATTAAGATGCTGCAGATGCTGTTCACTAAATATTCAGCAAAGGAGATCCTAGACCCTTGTACTGCAAGAGTGAAAAATAACACAGGACCTTTTCTAAAAGAGCCTCAATATTCTGTGAAAACCATCTCATGCCAATAATTCTTGACTGAAGCTGTTACATTTTCTCAGGCAGCGCTGTGCTAGTGATTCACTGCTGGGCTCACTTCCCATGGGCTGTGGCGATGTTTGCCACCGAAGCCTTTAAAACAAGGCCGGGTGCCTGTCAGAAAGTTGTTCTCTTGCTCAACCACTGCAAAAGCTTCTGGAAAAGGGCTTTAGTCCTTTTGGGGGAGGTCAAAGGAAATGGGTAAGCTGTGCCAGCCCAGCTTTACAGCTTATTTTGAGATTCCCAGCTACAACAGATCCTTCTCTCACCTTTTTCTAGGCAAAATTTACAATTTATAGTAAGGGTTATGACTTGGGAGTAAGGAGCCCTTGAAATTAAGATGGGAAGAGGGTTGGTGTTTTTTTTAGTTTTCAGTTTTTAAAGGTTAATGCAATAAGAGTTGTCCTGAAACCTTTCTTGAAAGTAAAATAATCAACTGACAGTATGAGATGTTGTATGCTGTGTGTAGAATCTGTCTATCTTGTATTTTGCTGGACAAAAGGACTCCTTGTTGATGCCTGCAAGAAGTCCAGGCTCCTCCTAACTGCAGGGAGCTACACGAAACATCTCAGACTGGGAGTACATGGATATTGCCGATTCAGGGATTTTTCATGGGTGCACATGAAAGTCATTTTCTATGTGACCTTTGTATCTGGTAGCTAAGGAAAGATTTTTGGCTACTGCGACTCTTGGGCATAAGGTGAAATACCAGAGCATCGATCTAACTGGCCTCGAGAAAAGCACAAGCAGTAATCTGGTTCCCATTGGGAAGCCCAGGCCTGGAAGTAAGCAGAGTATTTCTAAGCGCTCATCTGTAAATCGTGTCATAATGCATCAGTCTGATGCTTAATGAAGTATTTGTTATACAGCAAGCTTCCAAATTGTACTAGTGAGAGAGAACTACATCCCTAGCAGTCTTCCAGCAACTTGGGCTCCCAAATGAGGCAGAAAGTAGAAACAAAACCAAGATGTTTTTTTAAACTTGTTTACCAGCATTGGTACAGAGATCTAACTATTAGTAGTAAGAATTTTCTTTCACTTCCCAAGTGGGAGGTTTTCACTAAAAAAGAGAAAAGACGCTGAAGTGTTCCCTGAAGGAACTGAAGTTATTTATCATCATGTGAGTGAAATTCAGAGACATCCATTGCACACTAGTGAGATCCACCTGGGAGAATGACCACAGGCTCGTGTTCAGGTGAAATTGTCTGGGATGCTCACATTTATCAAGTGAAATTATCTAGTTAAGCATGACTTTTCCTGCTAGTAGGAGAGCCTTTCCTCGTTAATAGACTTGGTCTACTTGAATACCGTCAGGGAGCAAATATTTTCCTAATCCTTTCCCAGTTCAACAGCAACCGTTGCCCTTTAGGCCAAACCAGCTTCCTGGAAGAGAGATGGTCCGTTCCCCCAGCTGCTTTTAGAAGCGCCTGCTGTGATACGTTGTGTTTGTGCAGTGCTTTTCACGCATTGCTAGTTCTAGAAATGCTAGTCACTGGTAAAAACACAGGTGCCTCTCGAATGGGGTGGAGTAGCTGCTATACCAGCACACAACACCGGGGAATAATTCTCCCGGTTGCCTTTATACCAAACACAGAGCTTTTGCAGTCCTGCCTGTGCTTCGGGGCCGTTTGCCCAGCCAGGCCTTGGTCCGCGCTATACCAGGCAGACCTGCATTCTTATGGTTTGTTATTCCAAAAGCCTCACCTGAAAGGAGTGGGAACATCTAAAGGGTTGGACTAGACGACCTTTAGAGGTCCCTTCCAACCCAAACTATTCTATTCTATGATCTGCAGAATATTATCTGTGCTTAATAGAAAGCAACACATTTGAACGTGCTCCAGAAATGAGTTGTGCATTATTTAAAAAGGGAAGAGTGTTCCTACCTTCCTTGGATCTCACTCTTCTTGCCTATCAGATTATTTTTTTTTTCCCTGGGATGGCAGGGAGTTGCTTAAAATGAAAAATTGATCACAGTGAGCAGCTGAAAACTGGTTTGCATAAGTCACGGTTATTATTCAGATATTACAATGCAAGGCAGTGAGACCTGTGAATACTCGCATGTAAGCATTTAAATATAAAAGCTTAGTACTTCCAACCGCAAACAATCCCTGCAGCCTGCCAACAAACGAGAATCTTACTGGAATACACATAAATCATCTTGTTTCTGACAAATCCTGAAGAAGCAGGGGGAGGGGGAACAGAATCCATTGCTAATTCCCCCAAGCTGCTGTTTATTGAAATTAGGCAGCAAGGATAAACTATAGCTGGATCAATAATTATCTGTCTAATATAATCAAGTGCCTCCTATGAGAGTCTGCCGTTAAGCACAACTTCCTGCCAAACCCTTGGACAATGTTTCATGCAATGAACTATCAGGCGAGTCAAATGACGGGAATGCAAACGAAGATGTGTCTTGCTGGATCGCTGCGTTTCGGGAGAGGGGGAGCTCCCTTAAGCCGTTCACCACTTGCTTTGTGCTGCTGCTTCTGCAGCTATTACTCATTGTTTGCATGATGAGAGCACGGTGCTAGGTGCAGTACAAACATACAGGAAGAGACAGGCAAAGTCTGATGAACTCACAGGCTACGAATCACCTTGATCCTGCAACAGGCTTGCAGTTGGACCAAGGCAGGAGCGGACAATCCCTTCACGTAACACAAAAAGCTCATTTTTTAGCATGTTTTTTGCGTTGCAACCCTTCTGTCCATTCCTGCTCAAAGTCCGTAATTCTCCTGCCACCAACTAACTTGCATGCTTGCTCAGAGGGGTAGAGTTGGGGGCCTGCATCTGTACCTGAGAGTCACTGGGTGCTCTGATGGAGAGCAACTTTCTCCTTAGAGATAAGGACAGAAACGGGGAGTGCAGCTGCGAATCCTGAAGCACAATGCAGTTAACCAGCACTCCCATCAAAACAAATGAATTGTGAAATAGAAATGAGCAAGAAACATTTCCTATAGTGAGAAAATGAAGGGCAGAATCCATTTTGCCATATTCTGCCCACAAAGCCCTGTCGCTTGCAAGTACTATATTTACTGTTCAGGTAATGGAGTTGCTAAGACTGCAGGAAAGCCCGTGATTAGATAGCTGTACAGACAGAGCTAATTGAAACTCTCGGTGCTGAGGATGAAAGCAGAAAAGTATTCTGTTAGTTTTCTCCTTCTCTAAAATGCTTTTAACGCTCATCAAGAAGTTCCTCGCGTTTTTCTGATTTTTAGGCTTCCTACTTGAAGTTTCACATCTGAGAGTTATTTTGACAGACAATCCAGTTAAACTGCGAATTAGGCATTTACAAGCAACTTTCTTCTGTTTCCACAGTTCAGCTGCAGAATATTAAAGCCTTGTAGGTGTTACCGATAGTCATATATTGCAGCAATAATGTGTCCTACTGCTATGAACGTCACTGCAGAATTCATCAATTCCATGAAAAATAGTTCCACGTGCACAAGTGTGTAAGTTCACTGCAGTGCTTGTGCCTGGACTGTGCCGACGCTGCTGACGGCAATAGACATAGATCACTTCGTGACACTGCTGAATGCTTCCCCACATACATATGAAAATGTCTCTCTGAAATGGAAGTCACAATTTTGGACCCTCCCCAACACCCCCATAGGCACATATGTTCTTGGAGCAACTTAATGTACGTTCTTCTGATAGGCACAGCCTTACCTTTAATATCTTCATTTAAGATAATCCTTCCTCCCTGCCTGTTCTCAGCTTGCATCGGTGTGGTGCAGGGATGAGTGTGAAGTCTCCAGAAGTTTTGGGTTAATATAGGGATTCTTATTTTTTTTGGAAACTTGCGTTTCTTCTAAATGAAAAATAATTAAGTGATGAACATGAAATCAAAATAAATACGCAAGCAAGTATAGACTCGCTCAGTACTCTGGTTGGTGTCATCTGCAGATGTAGCCGCTCACTAGATCCAGTCAGAATGAGGACTATGTAATTCAAAGTTTTTATGACTAATATCATAAGCTGCGAATGATCTCTCCTGTTGAAGAAGGCCACTTGTAATGCGGACGTCCTTTCTCCAGAGAGCCTGCAGTAGGCATTTAGACTTTATTAAAAGCAATAAGCTAATACATCTCTATAACGCGTCCTATTTGGTATTAGTGTTTCAGCTGGCAATACAAATCAGAGCAAGGCGCAACAACATTCGGATGCAAAGCTATTTCCTAGCTAGCAGAAGTCCTAATTAATTCCGTACAAAGTGGTTTATTAAACCCGCTTACTAAACCTCTTCCTACCGAGCAGAACCATGCTGCCTGCTGGGCAGACTCAGGGCTCTCTTTACAGCCCGTGACTGTGTAAATGCCTCCAGGTGAATCCTATTCACCACTTCCCAGGCAGCCTTCTGCTGGAGGCTGGTAGGCGACAGTAGCCTTTTCTTTCTTTTCTGAGCAGATACCGAGTAAACCAAATAGTCTCTGTCTTAGTGAAGGTGCAGGGGCTGGTTCTACTGGAAGGTACAATCTTAGAAGGATTTTGGGAATGTTATTTATTTTAAAGGAGCACAAGTGGGTAGCCTAGATATTGCTGGCAGGTATAAGTTATGTTGGTTTATAGAAATATCCTATAGAAGCTCTTACCTATAGGGATCCGAGTAGATTGAGCTTAAGTTTGCTCTAAAGGAAGAATTACTACTAAATAAAACCTTGTATTCAGAAAAAGGCTCCTTAAAATCTGTCAAGAATAGGAGACTTTAATACCTGAGCAGATAAAATCAGCTACCAGCTCGTGAAATCTGGCTCCTCAGAAATTGCCTACTAAATGAGTGTGAGAAACATTTAAAATTCTGATGCTCTAGGGCTGCTTTCTGATCTAATTTTACATTTAGGTGAATAAGTTGAGCTGCTTTGAATTTAGCCAAGTGTAATTTAGATCATCATTTGTGCCCTCTCCCCTTCTGTAAAGGTATTAGGCAAAATGTAAGACTGCTGCTCAGACACGAAGCTGTGAGGGGCAGGACAGCCACAACTGTGGCCCGAATGAGTTCATTTGGGGTGTGTGGATGTCACCTGTGCTTTTGCAAGCTTTTCTTTGTAATTTAACTTTAGTTAATAGCTCTAGCAATAAAGAGCTAATCAACTTTTGATAGGTATCTATGATTAAAAAGAAATGAAAGTGCTCTTTATCCTAGAGGGAGAAAAATAAACTTGGATCTCTCCAATGAAGCAGCAGTTTGGCTGTATAGATACCACGGAAGTAGCCTTAAAACTGTAGTACTTAAACCTGATGATTTGTGGTTCTGCTGTTCTGAGAGCTCTTATGCTCAAAGTGCTTTACACAGCAAGAGGTCAATTCTGGCTGACTTCTAAGAATATAAGCCAGCAGCAGTAATATGTAAACTGAGAAAGATTTGACCTCTGGACTGTATTTACTGATAGGCAGAGGGCATCTTTGGCTGTACCTCCAAGTAGGAATGTGCAAATAATAAGATATGTTAAATTTAAGTCTGACAGTCTTTCGCTGCTGGACCTCTATACTGGCTTATACTGAAAAACCTCTGCAAACAGAAGTCCTGTTAATAATAAAATAACTGAGCTTAGTAGGAATATGTGGAAAGTCAAACATGCACGTGTACATTTAGAGGGCTGAAGCCCTCCACAAACATCCTACCCAGTGAATGCAGTAGTTGAAGCCATGAATAAAAGATCTCCATTTGGCTCAGAGGCCTCTCCAGGCTAGGTTCATTTATACTTACTGATTATTACTCACCAAATGTATAGTCTATGGAAATCTAACTAATTTGTTGTTGTTTTCTGGTAGCTGCATCCTGCTGAGTTATTGATTTTCTGGACTCAAGGTATGCATGTTATTGTAATAGGCTCCTGGGCTGTTAGCACACCATTGATTCAATATTTCTCTGGAGCAAAAGCCTACTACCAAGGAATTTCCAGGCACTGGGAGGCTGTAACTGCTTCCCTATACATTTTCTTCTTAGCACTTTGAACTCAGAGAAAACTCTTCTAGTTGTTGCCAGAACACCATTTCTTGTTATTAGCAGTAGAAGTGGGAAGCTGATTAAAAAATGAGAGCAAGAGAAACTCCTTTTCTGATGAGAAGCTTCTAAATGTGTTTTACTGACTGATCCTATGGTCTTTCTCTTACCAGCCCCTAAGGCAGGGAGACAGGACACCCTTGTGACTAGAGTGCAGAAGCAGTAAATAAAAAAAAAAAATCAGTTTTGACCCCAGCTGTGACTTCAGCTGGCTCTGTGACCCCAGCGTCGGTCCCGCTCAAGCTCTTGAGATCTGAGGTTACTTGTTATTTTTCCATGCCTCAGTTTCTCTGTCCACAAAGGGGGTGGTGGTGCTGTAGCCACCTCGCTGAGAGCTATGCACCATGACTGTTTAACAGTCGTTAAGCACATTGAGTTGCAGGGGGTTAGAAAAAGTCAGTTTGCTCTTTGTTTTGCCCTGTACTTCTGTAATTCTGGGAAGGAGCCAGAGGTCTGCAGTGGAACTTCTCAGCAGGCGAAGTGCAGACCCCAGCAACCTCCCTTGCTGATGGGATTCTCTCCCTGTGTGGCTGTTTGCCGCTAGCAGTTCTCCACAAAGTGTTACTCCCATTTCACAGGATCACACACAGAGGTTTTCTTGCTGAGCCAGGACTGAGTAAGGAGACTGAGCGATCCTTGTGCACTATCTTCTTAATTGTTAGTGAGGTACACGGGCAATCAGGAAACATTTAGAAAATGAGTGTGTGTGTGTGTGTGATGCTTACATGCATCAGTTGATTGCAGGACTCTGCAGGATCGTGGCTGTAGGTTCTCTAACTTCACGCATATACACTCATATTCAATTATGTGCTCGACTTTTCTTTTTTTGGTTGGCAGAGTACTTCTCGCAGAGGATGTAACATCTCCCGTGGAATAAGTGACAATGGGTGGGTGAGGGCTTTATAACCATAAGTAAGGATCAGCTCATATTTGTCAGCATGGCTAATCCCTTGCCTGTTCCATCACTGATTCTCCCAGCTGAGCAACAAAGCCTGCAAGGAACCAAATTCAAAAAAAAAAAAAAAACCAACCAAAAAACCTGCATGAAACTAAAGGAAATCAAAAGCAAATTATTTTCCAGATTATAGCCCTCCAGAGCTGCTGAGATATTGCCCATTTTTCACAGCAGACAAAAACATTTTCCTGGGGATCAATTTAGCTTCCAGAAGTCGGCTCCTTTCAACCCATAATCCATCATATTTCCCCATTTGCAATCTCTCTGTGTCTGAGTGTTTTAAGTTTCCTATGAATTATTTTATAAAGAGTATAAAGAGGCCTTTCTTCTTGCTGAAATGAGGGAGTTGCCTTTCTGCCCTATCAGGTCAGATACCATTAGACTGTTGTACAAGGGGGCCCTGCCATCCATACCTCCATATTGGCAACTACCTTAGTAGGCTCATCTGTCAAAGAGATCTAGTAATCAATCACTGCAGTGATCAATATGCAGCTTATGCATTCATCATTCCTTTGAGGAGACTATTAGGATGAAGTTGTCAGTGAAACAGGAACAAAGGGAGAAATGTACTGAGATGGCTGAGGGGTGTGAATGTGTGTTGGGGCAAGAAAGAGCAGCTTAAAAAGAGGAAATACGGCTCTACTGAGAAAGGGAAAGAATTTTGCACCTTGAGGGAAGGAGAAGTTTGTGACAGATTTATCTGGATGCCCAGGAATGCGGTGCAGAAGGTGACTCATCTTTCAAGAGGCAGAGTAGTGTAAAAATTTCCGGATCTCTTGATTGGTGTGTCACTATGATTTGTGGGCTGCTCTGCCAAGGTAAAATGGGTACCAGGAGGAGCTGGGCACAAGCAAGCCAAGGAGGAAGATGCAGGAAAGCTTGCGAATGAGTCTGAGAAGCACGTTGAGGCAGGGAGAGGACTATTTATTTATTACTCTGAACTTGTGTGTTTATTCCATTTAATCTGAGCCCAGGAATTATTGCAAACATTGATGACCACTTCTGCCTTGAAAAGCATATCAGGGTCCCTCCAGGTCTCAGCAGCACAGGCACTTGGAGGCATTTCTGATGAGCATAAGCTCCCTGCCTGGGGCACTCTGACCACAGGCCCCAAAAAGCACACGTTAAATCTGCCTGTGAGACAGGGCTGCATTTCCATGTTTGCCCTGCCAGGCGATGCTCTGTACCCACCCCGAGCTCCGTGTCCACAGGGTCACGGCGCATTTTGCACACTGGAGGGAGACAGGTGTGTGACTTGGCGGTGCCAGGATCAATACCTTCTGGCTGTGCTTCCCTGGGAGGTGGGTGGCCAGCTCGGACTGGTTGTGTGCCTTGAAGAGTGGGAAGTAAAGCACATATCCCTGTGCTCCTGAGCACGGCCCTCCTCAGTCCAGTGAAATGCTGTCGTCTCTGGGCAGATACCCCAGCACGGTGTATTTCTCTTCTTCCACTGCTCCATCCACATCCTTCCCCGATGTAACAAATATCTGGTCACTCTTCTGACCTTGTTGTTGAGTTAAGCTGTAGCCGTTTGGGATCTTGCCTTCCTCTCAAAGTGTCTCCTGTTGAGGCAGTGGAGCCCAGCAAGAGATGCAGGGAGAAGGGTGTCTCTTACCTGAAAGGGCAGATGCTATGTTTGTTGGTAGGCAGCTGCAGTTACTGTGATTGCTCTGGTGTTGCTCAGACCTTCATGGATGGTGATAAGAGCATTGGATGAGGCAGACTCGGCTCCTGCAGTCAAAGGAGCTGGTACCCAGCTCTGACACCAGGTCCAGTGGAGTCAGGGGAAAGGGTTAATTCAGTTGGACCTTGGGAAGTTGCAGGCTCACTTATGATTATTTCCTTATCCGATGGCAGAGCCATTATTTAGTCACTGTAATAATTTACATTAATTGGATGTAACGCATAACAAATTTATGAGACGGGGGCTAGGCTCAGCTTCTTCGTGAAACTCATCATTGTGATGTGCTGACCAAGCACAGCGGGCTCAGATCTACCAGTCAGAGGAGAATTGGTGCTGGCCTACATTGCCCAGGGACAGGAGGGAGATGTGCTGGGCCCTGGGCCAGCGTGCAAACAACATCCCTGCATAGCAAGGCCACAGCCTCTGCAGGGCCATCCCAGAGAAAACACAGGCGAGGAATCCAGCCTTTGTATACACTTGCATGTTGCTAAAAACCCTTCAGCTGCGGTTGTTGTGGGGCTCTTACCACCGTGACCGGTTATGGGTATGTCTCTCCATCAAACAGGAGCAGTATGTGAGAGCCCATAATAAAACAATAAGAAAACAAATGCAACAGATGAGAGCGTATTCCCATTGTCTTCCAGCCACCTTCCTAGTGCCCGTGGAAGCCCCTTGCTGGTCCCTGAGGCTCTGCTGTCCCGGATAGGTGACCAGCATCAGCCCCATCAGGTGGCAGAGCGGAGCCGAGTGGCCCATCTGGTGTCCTCACAAGGGAGTGAGCACAGCCGGAAAAAACACAAGGCAATGTGCTATAACACTGAGGTCCTACTTTCTTGATCTCTGAACGTTCAACACAATCCTTTAATGTCAACTCTATACAGATAATTTTTGGATATAAGAGTGCATGAGGACTGCCATGAAGAAATGGCGTGCCACACTGAAACTCTGATTTGGGGGGACCTTATTTCCTTCCCAGCTCTCCACATCCCTTTCTCCTCCTGTTGCGCTGAGCTGCAGGCACAGCTCACACCATTTAGAGAGGGGTACAGCTGTGTTTGCCATAGGTTGTCTCCTGTCTGGTTGCAAATTGAAATGAAAGAGGAAGAAACCTGGAGGTTTCTTCAGCTGAGTGTCTGAGCTAAGCCAGGGGTCTGTCAGCCAGATAACTGCAGACAAGTGGTGGCTGGGGGAGGCTCTGATCCGGGGTCAGAGAGGACTCGGAAACAAAAAGAAAAGGGAAAAGCCTGTGATGTGATCCCTGGTGCTAATTAGCTTGACCCCAGTGATTGTGTCTTAAAGCAACACTGATGACCTCTGACCGCAAGGTTCTTCAACTGTGATTCAATAAAAGTTGCAGGAATGAATTTTGCTTTGCATGTGGCCCCAGGGTATTTGTCTCTTAACTAATTTGTAAGAAACCTGGGAAAACATAGAATCCTTCCATTAACCTTCATATCCTTACTTTACAAGACATAGTTTCCTTCTCAGACCTAATGACCATTCATAAAAACATCAGTCACCTCTAACCTCACAGCTTGGCAGCAAGACATGTGCATAGGCACGGGCTGCTCTGCTGTGCGAGGACCACGTGGACGTGACAGATGCTCCAGCATGCCCACCCAGGAAAAACTCCTCCAGAGACTCTGAACTGACTTCTTATGGGGACAAGCTGGCAGACTTGTATCCTTCTGCCCTGAGGTCCAGCATGCCCCAAGGGCCAAGTCCTGCCGCACTGGTGGTTGGTTCCATTTTGGGTGCTTTCTTCCCCTGGTAACCCCACTCTTTTCCTTGCTGAGGTCTCCCTACATTGACTGTTGACCCCAAGCTTGAGTCACTGTACACTGGGACTAGGAGGAGCAGAACTAGCTCTGTAGTCAGCTCTTTCTGGAGGTGCTGTAGCTGTCAGCGTCGCTGTGCTTGCGCATGGAGTTTACCTCCCTGTAGTCTTCCTGAGGCACCTTAAAGGAGCTGAGTGATTATTTCACATTAAACTTCTTGCTAACTGTAAAACTAACTTTCATCCCTCTCTGACCTTGGCACACTGATTTCAAGGGCTTGTTTTTTGTACCTTGCACTGCTCCTCTGAAGCAGATCCTGAATGAGGAACACCCTGTTTAGCAGCAACAGTCCAGACCTTAAAAACCGGTGCAGGCAAAATCCCCATGCATCAATCAGATTAGGATGCCAGCTGGAAAACAAGCAAAGCCTCCAGGTCAAGTGGTACAAAGTATCTGTCTTTTAGGGACACTTCTCTTCTGCGCTGAGATAAAGAAATGTCATCCTGGCATTTCTCTAGGCAGGATCCCTCGAAAGCAATGAAGAAACTGTCTTGGCTTTCCCTGAGGTCTGGAGCAGAACTGCCATTTGCAAAAGCACCCGTGTCCCCAGCAGGGACAGACGCTGTCCCGACCGCAGAGCCCCACAGAAAACGAGGAAAGGGCCTGGCGTCTCTTCTGCTCCATGATGGTCCAACCAGTGACCAAGAGGCTGAAGTCCTTTTCTCTTGACAGTCTCTTCCAGGGTGCAATGTATCTTAGTCATTTGTACTAATAATTTATTACAGAATTAAGTGTATTGCATAGGAAGCATGCCAGTAATGCTTTGCCAGTATATGTACAACACTTTGTTAATTAAAAGTATTAGGCAATATAGACTCCATTGTTGTGAATTAATCAGTTTAATTATGAAGAGGATTAAGTATCATAGTTAAAATAATAGCTTTTGTCATACACCAAGGTGAACGCCTGGCATGTGATACGTATTTTTTTTTCCTTTAAATAGTAAATCATTGCCCATGTTCATGTTTTCCTTCCCCATCATGCTGTGTGGTCACCAAGCTGCTGCCAAGGTGGAGCACAGGGGGAGCGAAAAGCAACCTGCTCCAGTTTTCCCCTGTCTCTAGCAAACCCAAACCCTCTTTGGAGTTGCTTTTCAAAGGATGAAATCCACTCTGCCTGTTTTCTGAGTGCAGGCTGAAGGCTCAAAGGTTTCTGAGTGTGCTGCCTGTTCCAGTGAGGTGGCTGTAAGTTTGGGCTCAGGGGAGAAGAGGTTCACGAACAAAAACCCTCACCTGCACTGTACTGTGGAGGGCTGCTCTTTCCCTGGCCCCCTCTTTTTTGTCCACCCTCCTTCTAACCCAGTAATCATGGCGATAGACCTTTTTTATTGGGAATAGTGGGATCTTTTTCACTCTAAGAGGAAAAGATCAATTTGCTCTCTTCATTTAAAAAATGATTTATTCTCCTTTTATTCCCCTGTCATAAATCAACCCTGGCCCAGGCTCCAGGAGGACAGGCTCTGGAAAGAATAAAATGCTGAAGCTTGGGGATGTAAATAAAAACTGAATCCCAAACAGATTCCAGGCATCCTCTGGAGCCAAAGATTCATCTCAAAGAAAAATAACAGGATGGCACGGGTTCAGGGCAGTGACAAGCCCCTGAGCCGTGATGTCATGCTGCTTGCACAAGCAGTCTACAGCTGCAGTGGCTCTGTGCTGATCCTGCTATCAGTCACTCTGGAGCGACCCTGCTGTCCCCAGCCAGCAGGTATGAGGGAGACAGAAAATGAGAGAGCAGCACTGTGGACCCCGCTGCATCCCACGCCATGCCACCGCAGCCAGCAGCTGCCCTGCAGACACTGCTGTGCGTGAGCCAGGGCAAGCCCCGCTTTACCCAGGGAGATCCATTTGCTTGGATAGCTATGCACACACGCTTCACAGACACGGGCTGTGCAACAGCAGTCCCAGGACTCGCTGATTTGGTAGGAGCTGCGTGTGCCCGAGATGCAGGGAAGTGTGGGAATGGGGAGCAATCCCGGGGCCAGTGCAAAACCAGAGGCTGCCACAGCCGGGAAGGGCAAGCGCCACACGCAGCACAGAGCTCTTGCTCCTCCTGCACTCTCTTCAGACCTGCTGGTATTCAGGTGGAGGGCTGGGAGCCCGTGTGACAATCTCACGGGGCTGCTGGAGGTATCAAAATCTATTTCCCTTATTTATTTGGGGGATTACTCTATTCTCTCGGGTAGGAGTGGAGTGCAGGGGGGTTGGAGGAGGTTTAATCCCCGAGACAAGAGGAAACCTTCGAAAAGGTTAATTGCTGGGCTTTGCATTTTGTGTAGTGTGGCTGCTCACGTTACAGCAGCCATGCCATCTGCTCAGCACAGCCCGCTGCCCTGCATAATTCACCAGCTTCGCATGTCGGTGTTCGGATGAGCGCTTGTGGGCTATTCATGAGGAAGTTACCTTTAGGCAGAGCTCAGGTAACCGGTTACCCGACACCCCAGACTGACTTCTGCTCTCTTGTCCTTTCGCCCTTATTGTTCCTGCCCCCAGGTTGTGGGAGTTAATAGCCAGGGAGGAGGCGGTGGAGAGGAGCCTGCTGGGTGGTCTGTCCCCAGCCTCCTCCTGCAAAGGCACAGGGCACTGTCCTGTCCCCAGCCGGTGCCGCTCCCCACCCTGCCCTGCTCAAGCATCGCGTCCGCTCTGCAGCAGCACTTGAGCCGCGCATTTGGACTGGAATAGCAGGTTTGATGCTATTCCTTATCCAACCTATCTCCTTGCCTGTGCATGTGGGCATGGACACATGCTGTGTAAGGACGCTAAATTTTTCTTCCCCAGTTAAAAGCTCAACCCGTTTGGAAATTCCCTCTTGCTTCTTTAATGGCCACAAGCTCATGCAGGACTTCACCTGCTGCCAGAAGTGTGCTTTAGGGCTCCGGGCAGCCCAATACACCACTTTACTGATCACATTGAGGCAATTAATGTACTTCAGCAGCACAATGTGATCAGGATTTTTTCCTGCCTCTCCATGCCCAGGCCTTATGTAGGGTAAGTCGTTTCCATGAGGGTTTTTAACTTGATATTGAGTCAGTCTCCTCTGCCAGCGCACCCTTCTCGCTGTGTAACCTGAGTTCTCACCCCTAGTTTAATAGCTACCTCTCCATGAATATTTAACCAAGGATCTTAGCAGATGAGCTCCAGCTAACATGTGGCAAACAGATTTCCAGTACAATGGGGCCTACTAAAATGATGAATCATAAAAGAAACCCTGGAAGGGAAGGAAAGGTTCAGGTTCTGGAAAGGGAAAGGCAGTTTGTACCTGGCGAGCTCCAACCGGCTGCTCCAATTATGTGAGAAAGAGGAGCATGGGGGGCTCTGGCAGAGCATGCAGGGAGTGCATTGGGGAGAGACAGAAACAGCTCGGGCAAATAAACTGGAGCTCTTTTGGTTGGCCTAAAGCCCTATCCACATGAGTTTGGAGTGGTTTAATTCATATCCCTGCAAGATATTGCAACCCGCCCTGTGAGCACCCACAGCGGGCCCTCTGGCCCAGGAGCCATCTCTAAGGAGGCAGCAGCAAATGCCTAGGGGAAGAGTTTGGAAAAAAAAAAAAAAGGGCAATCCTCCTGCTGTTCATTGCTGCCCCTCCAGCAACGCACCAGTTAGAGACCTCCTGGGTTGATGGACATATAATGCACAAATTTGTGTAGTCGTCTTCTAGCTCCTCCATAGCGACAACTTACACAGCATCCTCCAGCAGCGAGTTCCACAGTTCATTAATGCTCTGGCGAAAAAAAATCAGCCTACTGCCTGATAATTTTACCACGTGCCATTTAATTCTTCTACAGAGAGGAACTAAGAATAATTATTTTTTGCTCCTTTTCTTGGATACAATCATGATTATTTGCAGACATCTACTGTATACAATTTCTCAATATACTCTGCCCAGGTAAATCTGTGGTTCTGAGGTTCATTAATCATGAAAGTGAGGATTAATTTCAGCTCTAATGAGAGATTAATTTGGCAATTTCCATTCACCAATGAGGTGAAAAACAGCAGTGCTGTCAATAGCAAAAGGTCTTTCTGCTCTATTGAACAGCCTGAATATTAACAATAATCTCTGCTGCTCTCCTCAGCCAAAAAAGAGATGCTCTGACCCCCACCCCCCAAGGACTCATTAATGATAACGGGCCCAGATTATCAAATTAAACAGAATTACTTTGACCCAAGTAAGGGCAACAGGTTAATTTTTGCATAAACCATGGCCATGTTCGTGCCTGAATTGCTCTCCAGTCCCATGGCTGGGTGTGGGGCTCAGAGGACACTGAAAGGTGAAGGTCTCCAGAAGTCTGTGTGCTGCTGAAATATTGGTTATTTCACCGAGTTTCCCTTGTGAGAAGGATGAGCAGGATTTACAAGGCAGGGCTGATTTGAACTGAAGCAGCCATTTGCACAGAATAATTTTCTTTTAAGGCCCTAAATTCAGACTTTATGGCTTCCCCTGCTCCTTTTGGTCTGCCGTGTGTTCTCCCCCCGTTCCCACTTGCCATTCGCACAGCTCGAAGCCGGAGGCTGCCCTGCCAGGGCCAAGGAGAGAGTGGCAGTAGCCTGCGCTCACAGCCTGGCAAATGTAAATCAAGACAGTCGTGCCAGTTTTTAATCCCTGTATGTGCTTGTACTTCAAGAGGAAATACACCACCAAAGGCAGGCAGCGAGAGCTGGGGGGCTTGAAGCTTTTAACAGAGCTGGACTTTGGCTCTGTGGATAGAGACGTGGCTTCTTGGGAGACAAATCCAACAAATGATGAGATGAAGGATTGGTCACCTCTTAGCAAGTCCAGCCAGGAAAGCTGGCACAAAGACTGGGTTAACTCCACGCTTCTGGGACCAACAAGACTCCCCCTCCTAACACACACTTGCAACAGGATTTAAAACAAATCTGTTATGAGAGTGGTCAAGAAATCCCTCAGGGAAATGTGAGGCTTTGAAAAAGGAGCCTCAGCAGTTAGGGCTCTTGCTCCAAAATAAGGATAATAGGAGCAGGGTTAGCCTGCTCCTATCTACCTCCTCTCCCAGGGCCTCCTTGCTCCTTCCCAGCTGCTTGGTTTCCCCAGGGCAATGGGTCCTCCAGGGCAAACCGGGGTTCCTCTGCTGCAGAGCCTGGGGTGCTGCCAGAGGTGGCCCCAAGGCGAGCGGGGTGCAGGCCGCTTCGTGAGCAACTTCTCACTTTGTGCTAAGCTCTGCAATTTATTGGTGTTAGTCAGGTTAATGTACTATTACTTTGCATATTAATAATATCTTATTACATTTGTTCTTAAGAGTGGTATCATGTTGAGGCAATGAGGATTAATGGCACCTCAGTAATATTTACATATTTACATTATTAAAAAGCAATACATCTTTTAGACAGCCCCATGCATGGTCTAGAATTGCAGATGCTGTTCCTAAGCCCACCACAGCCTTCACCCCCGATACCTGTCCTGCTCACAGCCGTCCATCCTGGATGTTCAGCAGGTTTAGCTGGAGTGAGAAGACACGGGCACCGGCTGGGCAGAGCCTGTGGCTCCTGACACCCACCTCGTGCTAAGCCCACCCATCTGCCTGGCCATACCCCTCACGTCTCCCTTCTGCTCCGTGGTCCCAGTGAAGACCTCAGCTCTCCTAAATGTCTGAGCAAAGGGTGCCCAAACCACCTACCCCCTCAGCAGCAGGGAGAAGGTGGGGGGACGCAGTGGGATGGTGGTTCCCTCCCTGGTGTGGCTAAGGATGATGGACAAGGGAGAAAAGTTTTCTCCCTCGCCAGCAGCCCATGTTGCTCCCCCAGGGAAAGGCTCTGCGACTCAGCTGGAGGCTCCCAGTCACCTCTACGGTCCTAAACTTAATTAAAGCTGCCAGCTTCTAATTAAACCACTTAATTAAGTGCCACGTTGTCAGTAGGTAAAGATGGAACAGACTTAATTATTTAACACAATGACATAGAAGAAAAAACCCACCTTAAAAGCATGACACCTCCTAGGTGGGCAGGAGCCCACCCAGCCTTGCCCTGTGCCACCTTGTGGTGCCAACAGCCCGGCCAGCGTTCCTAGCAGCAGCCCGATGTGAGTGAGGCCTTTTGGAGCTATTTTGAGTTTCCCCAGAAAGGAGACATCTAAAATTTCCAATAACCACACCATACCACCCCTGCCTGGGACACTCCGAGCAGGGTCAGCACCCGTCTTCTTGTCGGCTCTCCATCCTCCCGAATCGCCCCCAGATGTGGATCATTAACCCCAGAGCACAGGGGTGGCATTCTGACCCCGCTGAATCAATGAGCAGAACCCAGCTGCTTCCCCAAGGTCAGGTCTTTGCCTTCACAAACTCGCAGAGGCTGCTCGGCAGACGCTCTCCCTGCCCCAGGGCCTCGCAGAGCAGCGCTCCGCTTCACCCGCCAGCTACTTTGTCTTATTTCAATCTTCCTTTTAAAACTTCCCTGGCTAAATGCTCCTGTCTGAAGGGGTGATGTAACCTAAGTGACTCCCAGGCTGGCATTCTGCGGGTAAGATTAATGGCAATGTCTTGTCAATAAATCCATAAAGACCCCAAACCTGGTGATGAACGTGCAGAAGGTAAAGGCAATGGTTAATATCTTCAAAATAGGCCCCAGAGCCTTTGAGTGCAGGGAAAGAGGAAAGCACCAGTGACCCTTGTTAATCTTTTTATTGGCTCCAGCAGCTATTGGCACCTTTCTCTGGCCAGAAATTTGCAAGTCTTTGGGGAGCAATGATTTCACAGTCGGGGTCTCTTTGAGAGAGAAAAAAAAAACCTTTGCTCCTAAAATGGGACCATTCTTCCAAATGAAAATTGACATTTTGGTTTGAACTTCACGACCTCCAGTAATCACACTAATGGCCTTAGCTGGCTGGCTGGGGGGGAGCTGGCTGTGGCCAGGACTGATGGGACCTGTATGGATCGCTGGAAATGGGCCAGGAGAGGAGGACAGGAGAGGCTGCTAACGGTGGGCTCTAACTGGCCAAGGCACTGCAGGTTATTTCTGACCTGCTCTAGAGACTTTCAACTGCATCAGGTTTGATCATGGGTATTGGCAAAGACATTGGGAAAGCAGACACTGAGTGCTCTCAGCTATCCATCCACGCACCCGAGCGTCCATCCATCCATGCGGAGCTGTTAAAGCTAACGAGCACCTATAGAGCTGTCTGATTAGCAGCAACGGTGTCAGGAGCAGGGCTAGCTGGGGGCAGTTCCTGATGTGCACTCACTGGAGAGCAGACCACGGCTCCCAGCCGTTCTTGGACACTGCTGATGTGCCTGAAGGACCAGCAACGCTGGGGGAGGCTGGAGAGGGGCTCCCTGCCAGCCCCCTCGGCCCCGGGGTCCGAGCCCAGCTGCGCACGGTGGTGGCTGGGAGGATGCTGGTTCCCAGTGCCGTGGTATTGCAGGGGCAGTCCCTGCCAGGGCAACGCTGGAGGCAGGTTTCCCTTTGGCCCCTCTGCAGACACGCTGTGGGTGAAGGTGCCCCCACCTCTCTTCCTCGCTGACTTCTTTAAGCAAATGCACTTTTCATGAACTCCTTTCTTAACGGAAGGACAAATTGTTTAGTCAAAAGAGTTGCTCCCTGCAGTAATCTGTAAAAATGAAGGGGGAAGAAACACGATACGCCAGAGGCGAGACCATAAACCCGACCGACCAAGCCCTGAGCAGCCCCAGCCAGGTCACGTTAACTTCCAGGCTGAACAAGTTGAATTAATATTGCTCAGCACTTAGCACTTCCCTCCCTGCAAGGTGTTGCAGATATTTTTTCTAGGTTATTTTCAGACCTTCAGTGTATTTTCACTGGGAACATGGGAGGCTCTTGTCTTCTCCCTGCTATGTTTTTTCTTCATTGCTGATTTTAGAAAACTCATGTAAACATCTCTCTCACACACACACACGCACAGAAAACTCCAGTGCAATCCTCTGCAGCAGGCAGCAGCCGCCAAGGTCCTGCCTGCAGAGCCTGCCAGCCTTCCCACTGCTTAGCCCTGATTCAAAAGACTTCAGGGTGAGGAGGGGACACTGGGGCTGAGACACTTTCATAGGAAAAGCCTCATCCCTCTGAAACCGCTCCATTTTATAGCTTGTCCATGGGTTGTAAAATTGGAAAACTTTAAAACATATTATTCTTCAGCTGCAATCCATCACGGGCTGCCCCGGGAGCTGGGTCACCCTCCAGGGCCAGCCAGCGAGGCAAGCAGTAAAGCTCTCGCCTCTTCTGGATGCTGCAGCCGTCACAGGAAATCCAGGCGGGCGCTGGTGTTTATTGATGTCTCTGCAGCAGCCCAGGTGTTCGGCGGTGCCACGTTTCGGGGAGGTGACAGGAGAGGTGGTACAGAACAGCCGCGTTGCCCAGCTAAGGTGCTTTACACAGGCTGTCCTCCCGGGAGCGGCGGAGCGTGTCAGCTGGGCACAAGCAGATCTGGAGGTGACAAATGCAGCCTTGGGTTAACTTCCCCACGCTCCTTATTTTCCTGGGTGCAAACAGAGGACCTGTGAGACCTCCCTGAGTGAGGTGCCATGGGTCTGGGCAGGAAAAGTGACGCTATTCCCACTGAAAAGAGGGGAAATGGTTTGGGAGTCGGACAGGAGGGAGGATCTCGCCGGCTGCCCAGCACAGCTCCTCCTCCGGCAAGGGTGACCTGGGGGCCGGGGCGCTGCGTTTCCACAATGATGTGGCCAAGAGAAGAGTTTCTCCTTCCTCCTGTTTGCACAAACCTCCCCCCCGTCTGAAGTGTCTGTCCATCAATCTGCTTAATACAAAGCACTGATTTTTAAGTAGTATTAAATAAATTTAAATGAAGTTGCCACTGTCCAGAGGCGTTGTGCAGTGTGCCTTGAGCCGGCTGCTCCAACTCTCCTGATGGAGGGATGCAGCCCCGCGGCAGCTCAGGAGGACCTGACACACCTCGCCGGGGCAGCTCTGCTCCTCCAGCACGGCGGAGACTCCTGGCAAAGTTGAGTTCTGGCATCAGATAAAAATTCTTGGACCATTCAGATGGGAATCCCCGTGGATGGCGCACTGTTGTTATCCACCTGCATCATGGTAGTCGGGGTCAGGAATTGGCTGTAGCTAAGAATGCAAGAGGGTCCTTTTATTTTATTTTTTTAATACCTGATTTAGTAGGTTAATATTCCATGTTATTTTAGGCTGCTTTCTCTATACATCTGCCACCCAAGCCCGTACAGATGTTTTAGGATTCTTTAATCCTGACAAAGGACTTAGCGTTAAGGAAAAATGGGTTACATAAAGATCCTTATCTCCTTAAGAAATAAAGCATGTTTTGGGCATATTGTGTACAAAACAAGACTAAAATAGAGGCAGAACATTCTGGGGCCACTTACCAGATGTCCGGGTTGGAGGATGTGGGTCTGGCTTGCCTGCAGTTCTCCTGCCTGTCTCCTGGACCAGCGTTGCTGGGGTGCCCCATGGCAGAGCAGCGCCCAGCAGCAGCCTGGGGCGCGCACGGCTGGGGGAAGCGGGGCATGGTTTTGTAGGAGGCGAAAGTACCGGCTCTGACATGGCACGGGGGAATTATTGAGCTCTCATAACTTCCCGCTAACAGCAGCCTCCTGGATTAGACAGCGGGAGTTTTGCTTGGGAGAGGACTTTTCCCAGGACAGAACCAGCTCAGGCTGATGCTCGTTCCTCTCTGCTGCGGGCAGGAAAGGTCACCCCAAGCGATACGCCTCTCCCAGCCCTGAGCTGCCGGGGTTTCCAGGCTGATGTACAGTATTTCATCCCGTAAAATTGACAAAGTTCTCACATTTTCGTGACTCCAGTGATTGATCCAGCCCACGTAAATTACAAAAAGGAGTTGCAATCCTCTGGGGTCTGAGGCAGAATATCAAAAGAGCATGGGCTCATGCTGCTTTAATTAAAACTTAGTTTAATTAAAAACCTTGAGAGCTTTATTAGACTCAGTAATTGATTTAATTTTCTTGTGGCATTCTATTACAAAACACTTCCAGCACGTTGGCTTTGGGATCCTGGCTCCAGGACCGTCCTCCTCCCCGAACGGCACCTTTGCCCTCTCCAAGGGGCAAAACACGAGCTCCTTCTTGGCCAGCCAAATCCCTGAGCCTCCTGGGGCATTCCCACTCAGTGGGGTTCTGACGGCTGTTCCTGGCTGAAACAGGCAGCAGCCTCAAAGCTCTCGCCCTTGTAAAATTAAGTCACTCCCTGTCTCTCAGCTAACAGGGCAGCCAAACTGATCTCCTCCTTCAAAAAGGAGCTGGGGCAATAGCTGATGTGAGACTCGTGCGCTCAAACACGCTCTGGTCTCTCCGAGGTGACATGAGAAACCCCCCGGGTTCTCTCTGGGGCTGTGCCTGCTTTGGCATTCTCAGATAACCATGTTTTTCGCAAACAGACTATTTGCAGGGTGAAGGTAGGAAGACGTAATCCACACAATGAAAGATTCTGCGGCAGTTCCCAAAGGTGGGGGTGCCTGGTGCCTCGGTGTGCCACCCGATGGGCTGGCACACTAACGCTTGGCCGTGCTAAATTCTCTCTTTGCTCCCAGCTCTGCTCTCCACTTGCTGCCTTAAACTAAAGCGTGGGTGGCTCAGGGCTAGGAATCAGCTGCCACGTTTCGCCCCAGCCCAGGCTGTATTTCTGTGGCAGAAAGGACTGGCAGGGGGAAGAGCTCTGTGAATTGCCCCAACATCACCTCCCTAGCCATCTGGCAGTGGATGCTCCAGAGAGATGCCTGGTTTTAAAGCCTTTCTGTCCAGGACACAGGGAATCAAACTGTAAAATAAGAATAATAAAAAAACCCCCACCACACAGTGATTGTCTGATCTATATTTATTTCATAACATCCAGAATTAATAGGATACAGGAATTAAAGCAACCATGGCAACTGAATGCAGAAAGGGCTGTCCTTGTAAATAAATGAATTCATAAATAACTCACAAGTGCTGATATAAAAAGTCATGGGAATCTAATGCAATGCTAATGCAATTCAAGCCTTCTCTTTTTTACAGGCAGTATTATAATATTAGGTGCGCCTTGCTTTGCTCTGTGCTACAAGTGTCATTCTTAAGATAATAGAACTTGCTAATTGTACCAGGAGCCAGGCTGTGATTGATGAGGGCTTTGAGTTTTTGTCTCCTCCATGTTCTTGCTTGCAAAACGTTGCACCGTTAAGTTACAGGCTGATCTGCCGGCAACAAATTCGGGAAAGTTAGGGAGGAAGGAGCACGATTCACCCTGCTGTGCTCCCTGAGCAGGGTGCTGCAGGGGCACCCGCCAGCCGGGCACGGGGTCTTTGAAAAGACACTGCTATTAAGTGTGGATATGTTTGAAGATAGTTTTGTCTTATAAATCCTTTGTCCCTTTTTTCCTTGGTCATTTTTATTGATACAGATGTTGCTGCTGGAAAGTCACTTTCTCCTTTGCACTACGCAGTCTAAGCATAAGCAATGTCAAACAGACTCCTGAAATGTATTAGGCACCAAAAGTTTCTCTCAAACTGCCAGCAAAGCATTTTTCTAAATTGAGGCCAAACTCTTCCTCAGACACCTCGGGCAGCCAGTGCCGATTCCCCTGCGAACACAGGGGCAAAATTCAGCTTAGCAAAAGGGACAAAGGGCGCGGTTTGCCCAGCACAAGTGAGAGAGTTTGGTTTATCCCCCAGGTACCAGGGACGGAGATGGCTCAGGGGCCCGCTGGGCCACGGGCGATGCGGGGGGTTCCCACCCAGGGTCCTTCCCGCATGCACCCCGTTCCCATCCCGCATCTTCGGTACATCAGGAGGGACGGGAGAGGACACCCACCACCCTGGGACCGAGGAGAGGGGGAGCGTGCCTGGTTAACACCTCTTCCCTGCAGAGGGGCTTTGCAAAGCCTTGGAGAAGAGGCTTCGCACGGCGTAACGCCCTGAATTCAAAGCTTCGCATTTTTTGGAGTTGCTTTTTCCCCCCTTCCCCGCTTCTGCCTCTCCCATGCCGGCGCTGCCGGGGCCGGCGCCGCAGCAGCAGCAGCATCCCTGGGGCAGGAGCACCGCCACGCGGGACGCGGCCGCAGGCACAGCCCGGCGCTCGGCCACGCCGCGGGGACCCCCCCCGGGGCCTGCCCACGCCGCGGGGACCCCCCCCCCCCCCCGGCGCCTAGCCCACGCCCCGGGCCCTGCCCGGGGGTGCCGCGTCGCGGGGACTCGGGGCTGATCCTGGCAACGCGCTTCCCGAGGTGGGAGGTTTCGGTTTGGGAGTTACCCACCTGCGCTTCCCGGCCGGCTTCAACAGAAGGAATCATAAAAAAAAAAAAGAACTCTTACCCGTAATTTACCTTAAAATATTATGGACGTATTTTGCGCACCCTAACGAAAAGCACTGGAGGATTCCCGGCCCAGTGAACCCCCCGGTGCTGAAAATGAGGCCATCACAGCTCACCCCGGCGAGGGGGGGCCGGTGCTCTGTAATGTTGCCTAAGAAATATAGGCAAACTCTGCTTTCCATTGATCTCAGAAAAATGAATGCTGTCTCTAAATTTGACATTTAGCCGATGCCCAGAGTAGATGGCTTCATTGATTCACACCGGAGGGACGGGGGCGGGGGGGAGCTCGGGGAAATACACCTTTGCCGAGCGAAGGTTTGTCTCTGCTCTCTCCTGTCACTCTCCATCTTCCCCAAGCGCCTGCCCTTTCCCTGAATGCAGGTGTTGGATAACCGAGGCTTAAGCATCAGAAAAGGGATGGAAGGAGAACTGGCTGGGGTAAAAGTTCAAGTCTGCCCGGATATCTTGGTGGTGTTTGTGGTTTTTCCTCATCATCTGTTTTTCTCCAGGAAATTGCTGGGGAATGATGGCGTGAGGTCGGGGCCGTGTTTCCTCACTGAATTGCTCAGTCTGAGCCCTCACATTTTGCCCAGTGCAGGGCTCCCAGGGCGGTTGTTGGCGTTCGGCTGCTGGTGGTGCTGCTATTCACGTGCAGAGCCATGGCGTGCTCCTGCCGCACGAGGGGCTGTGCAAACTCCCCGCCCCAAAACCTTTCTGCTCTAAGTGCTGGTGTGGTGCTGAGCACCCTCCTGGGGTGTTAAAACACCTCTGAAAACAGAGACGGGGGCACTGGAAATGCTAGAGACGAGAGATGCCCCAGCTCTGCTGCTGACCCAGGGTGCAGGTTGCTGTCGCTAAAATGACCCTAGAGCAGACAGATCTCCTGACGGGTCTATGCAATGAGTTTAAGAGGACCCGCCTGCTACTACCATGATACGATTTGAGAGACATTATTAACGACCGGAAAAACAGGGAACTGAGATTCCCAGAGAAAAGGGGTTACTTTGCCCTGAAATATCACCCTCTGAGAAGTGCTTGGCAGAGCCGGGGGAGCTGGGAGGCTTCCCGAGCCTGCCTGCCAAACCTCAGCTTCACAAGGCAGATATGGATCGGGTCTGTTTTAACGCCTCGTGCTTACATTAGCCCTAGCCTACAAATGAACAGAAGGCAATAATGACACTTCTCCATGAGAGTTCTCTGCATAATAGGCAGTTTCTGACATCAGCCAGATCGGGGCTAGCCAACATGATGCAGCAACAAGCTTTGGCAGGAGTCCTATCCCTGGCAAAGTGTCCGATTCTATTTTCATTTGTTTTAGAGACAGTTTCTCACCCGCCATATGTGTGCAGCTGGCTCCTGCTCCAGCCCCCGGAGGTCATCAGGAATCTTTCCATGACTCCAGCATCTCTAAAACAACTACCTTCCTGTTCTCCAGAGGTGGGGGGAATAGCCGGGCTAGCGACGCTCTGTCTTTCGCTACGTTATCGGGGCAGTTAAGCGTCCCCGCTATAGGATGACACGCAGTTTTTATGTATATCAACCTTTTGTGGGTTCGCTGGGGTCCCACCCACACTGGCGCCGGTCTTTCTCTGTCTGTCCTGTTTCACGCGGCGGGGAGGGAGCAGTCTGCAGGGGCGGAGGGGAGGCAGGCTGCCCCCAGCCCCACCGAGCATCCCCTGGCCTTGCCTGCTTCTTTAGTGCAGTGAAGGCTGGCGGCAGCACTGGGCAGATTATGCCAGAAAGCATGCCGATGTGTCACGTATATTGAATACATCAAACATTACTGTCTCACCGTGCCTCACACGAACCATTTATTTCTTTAGAAACTGCAGACTGGTCTAGTTTTATATTTCGCAAGTCACCTGTAAAATATATATCTATAAAAGTTATTACAGGAGCAAGGATTCCTGCAGGGACGCGGCAGCCTGCCCTCATCGTGCTCTGCAACCTTACCGTCGGCGCTGGGATTTCCATTTGCACCTGGCACTGCTGCTTTCCAGCTTTGCGGGGTGTGTTTTAGTTGGCGGTGTGGTGATGCGCGTACATCGCTCCCTCCCTCCCGTTCCAGTGCTGCCGAAACCCCGAATAACGCCACAAGCCGAGGCTGCCGCTGTGCAGCCCCGCGGACTTCCCGGGGCTCCGAGCGCTGCTCGGGGGCTGCGCGCGGGTATTGCAGTGCTGCAGAAGTGGGAATTAGTTCCACTTTCTGCTACCCGTATTTTTATTTGATTAGTCTAATAAACTGCATTATTATTATTTACCACATGCAAATCTCTTCAAACTGATTAAAGCTGACATTTCAGCTAAGAGATGGGATCTGGAAAGAAGTAATAAGGAAAAATTATTTCACAAGCTTTTGCACTTTAGATTTGCAGGGAGGATCGATTACATTTAAAATTTAAGGCCCAGACTTGACCCTAAATCTCCTTTAAGGAAAAGGAAAGAATTAATTCCTTAATTTGTTATATTTCAGCTTTCCAGGCTGGCTCAGCAAAACCCAAGGGAGCTTGCACAAGATGCCGTTGGTTCTGAATGGTGTTTTTGGATACGACTGGAAGGCAGCGGCGAATGCTAGTTTGAAAAATGTCATGTTAACACATTTATTATCTTTAAGACCTTCAGAACTATGGCTATCTATATGGCTATAGAATTACCGTGGAAGCAGTTGTTTCTGGGTCACCGAAGGAAACTCGTTAGCTATCTTCCTGCATGTACTTTTCAGTGCACAGATTTATTTACCGATTTCTACTGGTGACCGAACAGTGCTAGGTGCTCTACATTTATAAAGCACAATCCCCGTTTCAAATAAAAGGTGGCAAAAATGGTCGGTTAGCTTCTGGAAAGTATATTTTGCAGTGAGAGAGGGGAAAAAAGAAAGAGAGCGAGAGGGAGAGTTCTGCAATGAGGAGTTCCTTCCTACGGCAGCTATATGGGCATTGTTATTTTTTGTAAAACAGGTGTAGAAAGGTTAAAGGCCAAATGAGGGTCTGATTTTCAGAGGTCCGGGTATTTTATAGGGTTGAATACCTTACAGCCTCCTTCACAGGAACCTGTAAATGAGAACCTCTCCATAAAACCTTGCTTACGCTTGCAAAAATGAGATGTTTAGCTCTCCACAAGTAATAGTATTGAAAGCTTTTTCTAGACGGGGGTCAGGCGCATTTTATTGTCAGTGCAGATCCATTCAAAGTGGAAAAGGATTGAGCTGAAGGACATCTCAGGATTACAGGGTTGTTACTCCAGCTCCAGCCTAAATGACTTGACCGAGGCTAAAGTATGAATCGGTGCCGGCAAGCAGGGCTGGAAGTCGCAGTCCCAAGCCTTGCGTCCAGAGCAAAAGATCCCATGCACGAAACGAGTGAAAAATGTGGAGGGAATGCCTACCTAGGTTTGACTTCTTCGCTCATCTCAGACTGAAACGAGGTTGACTCCGTGGGCTAACACTGAAGTCATTCATCCAGACAAGGTCTATCCATGACAGGCGTTTAAAGCCTTTACTGGAAAAAATTCCCCCCCCAGATGGGAGTAAGAAGATGTTTCCATTATAAAATCATTGTGACGACTCAGCCGATACTTTTTTGCCCTCGGCCTGGGAAGCATTTCTTGCATTCTTGCCTCGGCTTACTACCTTAGCGGCCCTTCCCGTGCAGCGCCGTAGTAATTTATCATCACCCAGTCTCCAAATTATTCTAGTGTTGATTAAATTAGTAGATGCAATCACAATCTGAAGCAAGTTAATTGAGAGAATTTATTTGGCCCTGACAGTTTTATGCATGTTTGATTAAGTATTATAAGGTTTGTTTTTGATTTTGCATAATTTAACTTTAAATCCTGCGCTGGGGGGGGGCATCAACTATTAATGACCGAAATAAACTCTTTTAAGATGCATATATTTATGATTTATTTCTAAACGCAACATCTCCAGATTTTTTTTGTTCTGTTGCCAAAGTGACAAATATGTTTAAAGTAATATTTTGAGCCATTCGGTTCATGCTATAAATCTTGTGAAATGTATACAATTCATTAAAAGTTTTGAAAGAAGTACAAGTTAGCATTTATATTGCAACAAGTGACATATAAATGTGTATGTTTGTCTTCGAAGCGTGCCATAAAATATATCAGCGGTAGCCGGCCGCTGTGACTAGTACTAATGGCCCGCTCTCTGGGCCGATGATAAGTTTCATCACAAATCTTCAACGCTGTCAACACAAAACTGTTCAATCAACAGGAATATGAGTTGTGTCTTTAGTAAAATTAGCACAGGAAAGAAATACAACCGAGGGCGCTGCCGGAGTGTTGTGGGCGGGTTCCTTTCGGGCTGAACTACAAGCGCTCCTTCAGGATCTTACCTCTCTGAATGTCAAAGCTTCAATTCGTGCCTGACCCGAGGACAGTTTATTTTTTATGAAGATACACATTCATTTAAGCAGCAAAAGGGTCAAAATATTTCAGGCAGACAACCGAGTAGTGCCGTCTTGCTTTTTTTGTCATCCCGACCCGAGAAATTAAAAGGGTCAGCCTCGGCACTGACGCTGCTGCGTCGCACCCTTGCACGGAGGTGTTTAGGTTGTGGGGTCGCTCAGTGGAGCTGCCTGGGTTTTTCTGGAGGCTAGGAAAGACCTCCAGACCTCCCTTCCCACCCTGAGGGGTTCCTGCAGGATGCCAGGAGCCCCCCTTTGCAGCACTTGCATTCAGCAGCGTCCCCGTAATTCTCCAAGGCGAAGCTGGAAAACCAAAGTACCTTCACAATTCTGTTGCTGGGGCTGAAATTCCCATCTCTGGGCTGTGGCTCCAGTCCCAGGCAATGGCGGAGGGAAATAAATGGAACGTGGCGCCCCTGCTTATCTTAGTCACGGAACAGATGTTCCCAGTTTCACACTATTGGGAAAATGTATCAGCTTCGCACCTCCCCTTCTCCCTCCCACCAGAAGGTATGTGGGAGATGCAGAAATGGCAGTTTGCTGGGAGTACACCACCGCTTATTACCTTGCCTATAATTTCCCCTCGATGTACGTCCTGCCTCTCGGGCCCCTCTTTGTGTTTGCGGAATAAAACCGCCCCGCAGGGCAGACGCTGCCGCAGGTGAGCAGGGAGGAACCAAAACGGAGCGGCGCATCGGTGAGGCGGTTGGGACGCTGCGGGGTTTTTGGCCCGGTGCCTCAACCGTCTGTGCAGCGCGGCAGGTCTTAGTATTGGCAGATGGCTCGAGTTATTATTATTTAATGTTTTTCCACCTAGACGGCAAGTGGGGCAGGGAGCCAATGACAAAGTTCCGTATTTTTTCCATTAAGGAAAGTAATTCCTAATTAAATCTAAGGGAAGACAGCAGGGAGGAGGTTTCTTTTCCTTCTCTTTATATTGCTTTTGGATTTTCCTCCACCTGTTTGTTTTTTTGGAACTTTTTGGATCTTTCCGGCCTCCCCAGGAGTCTGGGTCTCCTACATTCACCGTTTTATCACCTCGCTTTTCTAAAAGCGCTTGAGCTCCTTCAGCGGGGTGAGGCCCCGGGGAGAAGCACGGTCCCTCCCGGGAGCACAGGCGGGAGCGCCGCGGGCTCTCCGCGGCACCGCGCCGCCCCAGCCGCTCGGCAAGCCCGGATCTGACCCCTGAGCCCGCACGCGGCATCCGCCTCGCCCCGACACCGCGCGGGGAGCCAGGCGAGGCCCAACCGACGAGCGCCTTGGCGAAACCTTGGCCACGCTCTTGTTCCGGGCAACGGTGCACGCTCTGCAGGCGATTCTTTCACCGGGGATGTTCCAGCACCTTCGGGACTAGGCCCGACCCCAGGCCACGGGGTCCGGGCCGCTGAAACCCCCCCCGCGCGTGGCGACGAACCAAGCCGGCACCCCACGATCCCTTCAGCCGTGTCGGCCGCCGGCCCGGTTTCCGTTGGAAACGACCTTCCCGGCTCCCGTCTGCCTCTGCGAGGCTCGTCTGCCACCCCTGCCTGGCCCCGCACGCCGGAGGCGGGACCCCCCGGCAGAGCCGGGCCCGCCGGGCTGGCCGCCCAGCCGGCAGCCCCGGGCGCGGGCCGCTCTCCTCGCCCCCCCGCCCCGCCGCCTCCGCGTTGCCCGGGCGACGCGGCGCCCTCCCGCTTCCGGCCGGCGGGGGCGGCGCGGCGCGATGACGCCATCGTCGCGCGCCGCCGCGGCCGCTCCCTGACCGCCGCCGCCGTCGCCGCCACCGGCCGGAACCGGAGCGCCGCTGCCCTCCTGCACATGCGCATTGCGGCGCTCGCCCGTAGGCCCGGGCCTTCCATCAGCCCGGGCCCGGGGCGCCTGGCCTCGGCGGCCGCCGCCCGGCGGGGAGCCATGGGCAGGACGGTGAGTGCGGGGCGACGCCCCGGCCCCGGGGCTGGGGCCGGGGGGAGGCGGCGGCGGCGGTGGCGGCCGCCCGGGCCTCGCCCTGCTGTGGCGGGCAGCTCCGCCCCAGGCCCCTTCTGCGCTGGGGCCCGCAGCGAGGGGCGGCGGGTGCGCTGGGCCCGGCGGGTGCGACAGCGGTCGGTCATCGTCCGCGGGGGGCCGTGGGCCGCGGCCCCGCGCCTGCCGGTCTGGGCCTCGCGTGGCGGCGCGGGCTAGGCCCGGGGGCCCCGCGCCCGGCCGCCCTGTCTCCCCCCCCCCCCCTCGCCCCCCGGCGCTGCCTCCCGGCGGGGCTCTGGGTTCCCTGAGGTGAGTCGCAGCCGTGCCCCCGGTGGCCGCGCGGGGCTGTCGCTGCCCGCCCGGTCGGCGGGGCTCGGCGCCGTCTGGGCCGTACTTTCGACCGCGCAGGCCAGGGGGAAGTCCCGGCTGAGCTCCCTGCCTTCAGTTCCTTTCCCAGGTCGATGCGGTGTAATTTAGGATCTGGTAGGATGTAGGAGGAGTTCGAACTTCCCCTCCTTCCGGCAGCCCCTGCCTTCGTTTATCAGCACTAACCTTTATTTGTCATTGTCCCTAACCTCGTTTGGCTCCTTCCGGAACACGCTGGTCCCGCTGGTCCTGACTGATGGTCCTGTCGTCAGTGAACGTTGCGGTCTTTCTGTCGTCCCTCCTGCTCCACGAATCACGAGTCCCCTGAGCAGCAGCAGGCCTTGCCTGGAATGGGCGATAGATGAAGAGAAGCAGCGCTGTGTTTCGGTAGCTTTCTCGTCATACGCTCCATTTTTAAAGGAGCGGGAGTGAAAAACTCACCAAAGTGAATAGTTATCCAGATTTTTAACTTCCTGATGAGGCCATCGTTAATGTGGTGCTTGGGGCAGCGGCAGCATGGCTGACGTCGAGGTGCCTGGGCCTTAGAGTTGAACTCCTTTGAGCTGTAGGATGATGCCCAGAAGAGACCGACGCAGCTTTCCAGCCTCACAGCGGTGTGCTTTAAAACAGAAAGGCCCCCCCCAAAAATGATCTTGAGGCATGGGTGTCCAAACGCTTCTAGGCGTCGTGTGCCAACATACAGGTTTGGGGGCTGGCTCTTCCACATTCTGTTTGGAAAAACGCTGGCTGTGCGTGCCCTCTGCATCGCGTTTCGTACGCCCTGGGTGGACGGTGATGGTTCTGTGGCAGGAGGTGGCTGACAGGAGTTCTTTATCCGTGATTTTCTCTTTCCTGTCTTTGTGTGTGGCATTGAGCACAAGCTAGCCGATTCTTTCCAGCACGTATCAGTAAGCTGTAATACATACATTACTGAGCGTGTGACTTTTTTTTTAGAATCTTTATGAGATTAAAAATTCACGCTTGGGGAGGGGCCTAGTAATTCTGAACTTTTTAACACACAAAATGAGCAAATTGAAACTTACTCTCTCGTTTTATCTTTTAGATCAACTCATGTGTAGAATGTTGTGAGTCTATGAAGCACCTTAGCAGTTTCTTTCACTCCTCCTAGAAGGCCAGGTGTCGCAGGAAAACTTCACTTTTCTGTTACAAGAATTAAGCGGCATCCAGAAACGGCAGCGGATTACCGACCTTCTGCTGAGTGGATGGCGGCACCGTTAAAAATGTAATATTTCAG
Source organism: Aptenodytes patagonicus (assembly GCF_965638725.1). Lineage (NCBI taxonomy): Eukaryota > Metazoa > Chordata > Aves > Sphenisciformes > Spheniscidae > Aptenodytes > Aptenodytes patagonicus. Next base: position 10,379,755 of record NC_134966.1, read on the forward strand.
AAAGTTTATTTTATTCTCACAACGTCCCCCTGCTCGTGGCTGTTCCGGTGTTGATAGTTGATAGTTGAGTTTATCTAAAGAGCGTGAACCTGCCAAAGGCTGTTCATGCGGTGGGCGCAGTGAATGGGAACAAGCTGCTGCTGTTCCCAGAGTAAGTCTCTGCAGCTGAGCCGTTTGAGCGGTTCTCTTGGATTCATCTGTTGAAGGTTTTGGCAGAATCAAAACGCCCCTTCTAAAACGGGGCTCCGCCAGCGCGTCGAGTTTGCCCCCGCAAACTACAGCTTATGCAAGCGGGGTTTGTGCTCCGTCCCTCTTGGTGAGCGCTCTAATAGCGTGCACGCTGATTTCCCCGTGGCTGCTCAGGGACTCAGATTAAGTAGCTATGTAAGAGCTTGCTGGAAAATGATAAGCTGTCCTTGGTGTCCTGGTGAAAGAGGTTGTGAGGAGAGACTGCGTCGTCGGATATGGAATGCTCTGAATCAGAGTATGTGAATTTTAACCTACCTTGCTAATTTAATACTCCAGAAATACCTCTGAAAACAAACACTGAGCAGCGTATGTGCAGCATGTGGGAAGCATGTTGGGTTGCATGCTCCAGGCACAAGACTACGTTGGTTTTAAGTAGTGTTGCTTTAATGTCTGACCAATTTATATGTCTTGCAAAATACATTCTTGTAACACGCTTCCGAGCTGCTCAGTATTTCCTTTCTACAGACAGGAAATTATGGCAAAGAGGCACTTTAAAATTATGAGACTGTCTCTGATAATTGAGAACAGACCTCGACTTCCTAAATTCCTTAATCATAAGTTAACCCATGCTCCTTTTTATTAGCCCCTGATTCATGTAGAGCCAACGGATTGCCTGCAAATTTCTGTAACGGCGAAAAGGAGTTAGAACCTGGGGCCAAGCAGAAGGGATCAGAACTGCAGTTTCCATTGACATGTAATTTGAGGCAGGAAGCAGTGAAGAGACTTACCCAGCGATGCACATTGTATCAGGGGAGGCTTTTGATATCAAAGTACAATTTCCCGCAGCTTTATAATTTACCCTGCGACTAGTTTTGTTAGTAGCAAAATAAAAAATTCTTGAAGTAACTTTTAAATTACTTTACTTTTAATTTTAAGAGTAATATGGTTTCTGGTTCAGCAAAGGGAAGATCTGCCCAGGTCTGAACGCCTGGGTGTGCGAGGAGGCCGGGGAAGTCCCTGTTGTTTTCTAGCATTATCTGATGAGTGCATTGTCATTTCATAATTCCCGGAATTTGGCACATCGTAAGCCTGGGGTGAAGCAGAGAGCAGCGAACAGGCTACTGCTCATCACTCACATAACAACAATGGGTGTGTGAAAGGATGTTAAGATTATAAATCCTAAACACTCCAGAAGATCAAGATATTTCACTTATCTGCAGGTCCCAAAGGGAGAAATAAACTAGGAGATGTCTTTGAAAGGCTGCCTTGCCATTGGGCGCAATGACACTGAGACCGCAAGGCTCGGCTGAGCAAGGGGAGGTACATCCTGTAGAGTGTGAAAAACACGATTGCCTCATTGTTCTTGCAAGACCTTCCATTATTTTCAGTTTGTTTATTTGGTGAAGCTTTGCCAAGTTTTGAAATGAGCAGAAATCTAGAATCACCGCTGTGTCTGGTCGGTAGAATTCACTTGCAAAAGCACTTGGAGAACTTGGGTTTTTTTTCCTTTAAAAGAAATACGATCCAATGCAAACACATACATTAATATTACTACTCGCGTGGGTGGACTGTTGCAGGACGGCTCTTTGATTAAGAAGGACCTGTGAATTAGCCAGGATAATTCCAGAACACAGTTCTCATCTTTCCTGCGTTAACACTGTAAAGCTTATAAAAGGCTATGGCTAGTGCTGATACTGCATGCTGCTGGGGAGCTGTTTGGAATCTGACTTGGTCATGATGGAAACAGAACTGTATTTCTATATGTCTGCCTGGTAAACAGTAAGCAAAGAAGCAAAGCAAAGTTGTTTTAAGCCAAGAAGTTGAGTTTTGCAAAGCAGTTGTGCGTAACTGCCACGCCGGAGAGTGTCTGCCATGCTGCCTCTCCTCCTGCTGGGGCTACTTAAATGTGTTTTCCTTCTCTGCCTTCCTGCAGGTCTCTTCCTTCCTGGAAATTCAGCAAAGAGTTAGCGTTCCCAGGCTGTTGGATCTCTTCCGTGTTAATGGATGATATTTGATATGTGCCCTGTAAATCCTGCCCTGGGACTCTGTGACCGGTGGGGTGCCTGATGCCTGTAATCCCCATTCCCCGCCGGGTCCGTTCGTTCCACGGCCCCCACACGACCTGCCTGCATTCGGCCTGTGGCCCGGTACGGACCACTCACTTGGTGCGCACCAAGTACAACAATTTCGACATCTATCTCAAATCCCGATGGATGTATGGATTCATCCGTTTCCTGCTGTACTTCAGCTGCAGCCTGTTTACCTCCATCCTCTGGGTGGCACTCTCTATCTTGTTTTGCCTTCAGTACCTTGGCATCCGGATCTTTCTGCGTTTCCAGTACAAACTCTCCATCATACTCCTCTTACTGGGGCGAAGGCGGGTAGACTTCAGCCTCATGAATGAACTGCTCATCTACGGAATTCATGTGACCATGCTGCTAGTGGGGGGGCTGGGATGGTGTTTCATGGTATTTGTGGATATGTAAATAAAACAAGCGCATGCGGGCTGAGAAGGTGACTTTTCTTCTACCCCAAAATGTGTCAAAATCTTCTTTTCTTTTTTATATAAATTAATTTATTTATCAGTGCTACTTTTTATTGATAAATTAACGTACTCGTCTCTGGAATTTGTATCTTTTTGAGGGTTGAGGTGCCATTTTGATTATCGAAGTGCAACACTTGACTGGGTGTTTTTCCTTTGCACAGTGCAAGTTATTACAAATTGCTTCTAGTCCATAGGAGCCTACCTTGCTGCTGTTCCTGTATTCCGGTGGGCATGGAAAAGGCAGTGATTTATCTGGAGGACAGAAGCCAGATAACTTTGCACCCCACACCCTTAATCCATCTTCACCCTTTTTCTAAAAATGTTCCTTAATGTCTCAGGCGTGTAACACGTATCCTGCTTGACCAGTGTTATCCTTTCTCTCTGTAGTTTGCATTTTGCATATTCCCTGCTAAGAATACGGGGCCAAACTCAACAGAGTGTAGGGGTTTTGGGGGTGGTTTTTTTTCTGTTTTGTTTTTAGACTTGTGCAAGACGTGCTTTTGACCCACTACGCTGTTCTGTTCACTTTAACGTAACTGTACAGCTTCAAATGGCTTTGTCCTTTTCAGGCAGTTGGTGCTGAGTAATTGACTCTTACCCTAACAGAACAAATCCACTGGAGTGAAGGGAGCAGAGCTTGGTATCGTGCTCTTGAAATTCCCAGTCAGGGCAAATATGTTATCATTTTGGAGTGATTAAGGGGAACCCGTTGCAATGGTCCTTAGCGTTTAGATCTTGGTGTTTGGTTCTACTTTTCCCCGAATTGATGAGTTCCAGTTTTCTCACAGAGGTACTTCTGTCTTACAGAGTATGGTGAGATGAGACTGTCTTACCTAGGAGAGACTGAAAGCAGAGTACGACCTGAAATGGCAATAATTGTTCTCTGCGATTACAGAAAACGTTCTCCTACCTCTGCAGCGGTGGGAGTGGGGTCGCTGGAGAGCTTTACTAACGGCTCAAGAAGGGAGTTAAGCGTTGAGCTCAGTTTTACTGGTCTTGATCTAAGATCTCAGACTGTTCCTCCGCAGTCAGTCAAAGTAACTCTTTATCGAGTCCAGAAGCTGGCTTAAAGTTTATTTTTATTCTGTTTTTGTTGTTTTTTCCCTATAATGGAAAACTGCTTTTTTCTTCGTGTTCTTTAAAGAACTGTTTAAAAACAAGTTGGTAAAAATGATGGAGACCATTTGTTTTTCCTCCCCTGAAATCACTGGAGTCGATCATAATGGAATAAGCAAGACTGGAAATACGTGACTGTTCTTTTATGATCGCTTTGGTCTGCGGTACGGATGTGACTGAGAACAAAGCCAGTTTGCACACAGGGAAGGATGCTTCATATTTCAGCTTGTGAGTATTGCAGTCTTTTGCTGACATACTTCGATTTGTAGGCTTATGGATGCAAAATAGAGAAGCTTCTGTCTGAAGCCCAAAGCTAAAGCAAACCCAGAAATTATCTCGTTATCAAGTGTTAACAGATAATGCAGGCTGAACACGCAGAGCTGAATAAATAATGGGCCGTGGCGGTGTGAACTTTAGATTAGCCCCGCGAGAGCCAAAGGCTGTTTCTGCAGGAAAGATGTAGTGTCGGTATATGTCACAAACTGGTGTCTGGAAGTTTCCTCCTAACTGTAGAGCTCCCCAGAGCTTCGTTCTGGGATCGCTCTCCGGACTGCGGGTCCTCGGTGTCCTGCAGGTCTGAGCTACAGCTTGCTCTGTGGGCAGAGAGAATTCCCAGTAATTCCCAGCCCGGTGCTTTCCTCCCCGGTATAGCTGTCAGCATGGGGCACTGCAGCTCTGGCGTGCAGACCGCGGGACTCCTGGCGTGGCTGTGCTCAAGAATTTCCGCAGGAAACATGTCACAGGTGGTCAGCAAACAGCCCTGGTGCGAGCTGAGAGACCAGCCGGGACCCCAGCGAGGCACAGCCGAGAGTAGCTCTCCCTCGCCCTTCGCAGGAGGCGCAGCATGGGGACTGGTAGGAGGTTGGCAGGTCCTTGTTTCACCTTGGGGTGGCTGTATTTCAGCACTCCCTAATGATGAGGGAAAGGGTGATTTGTGGTATGTGTGGGCGCTGCTGCGCTCCCCACCCGTGCCTGCTGGAGCTGGTGGGTGCTCTTTGTGACGGATACGCTCGACTGCTTGACCAAAACCTGCGGTAGTTTGGTTCAGGCTCCAAAGGAAGTAAAGGTCTAGGCTGTGACCAGGTCATGAACTTCTCTAGTTCCAGCTTGTTCTTTGAAAACCCACACAGGAACAGGGTGACATGGTGAGCTTTGATGTATATGAGCTTGGAAACCGGAACACCGACCATGCGATTAACACATGAATAGCAGGTGGTTCTTCCAAGACTAATTTGGTCAAGGAACAAAGGAGGTTGTGGGTACAAGGAGTCTCATACTTACCTTTTCCATCACACGTAATTTGACCACGAGCCAACCGCTTTATTCCATAAATATGACAGCCTGAGTGAGCTTTTTTTGAGCTCTCCCTGCTAAGCAGCTGGCTGCATGGCGGAGATCTCCCCTTGGGTTGGGACGCCTTTCAAGGTTACTCATCGAGGTTGAGAGACCCCTTACCAGCTGCAGATCTCTGGTAAGTGACTGCGCATAACCTTGTATCGCAGGGCATTAAGATCTTGTATTGGTAACTTTGAATCTTTATTATATCCTCTGTGCAGTAAATAATAGATTGAACCTTGCCATCGGACTTCGTTAAACCTCACTTCTACAACGTCTTACTTCAATAAAACCACTTTTGCTGCTACCTTTGGCGGTGGTTCTTTGAGCAGTCCAAATCTGCTCTGCGACACTCCTGCAGCGGCAGTTGAACAAACAAGGACTTCTGCGTTGCGGTTCACTGCTTTACTGCACAGACTTCCCATCAGCCCTCTGCGTCCAGGTTCAGTGGTGCATACCGAGGAAAAAGTACATGTCCTTATCAAATCGCAAAAAAGTCGTGTTTGCCAAACGCCCAAATGTTCCTCGAGAGAGACCTTGGGGCTAAGCTGCTTAGCAGACAGTGGGAAGTGATTCCCCATCCTTCTTTTACAAAGGTAGCCAAGTACCTGCTGTCAGAGTGCCCCGAATCTCAAGTCTGCAATTGCACACAGAGATAGACGGCCCCAAGATTAAATAATTGAGACGGAGGCCTCGAAGGCACTGTGAAGTTTCAAACACTCTCATTCTTGGTCCTTACCGGCATTTGGACACCTTGCAGTGCTCGGGTGGTGGGATCCTACCGGCGTAGTGGGGGAAGTGAGGTCCCTTTGAAGTCATGCTGGCAAGGAAGAGGAATTAATTTTCAAATTATTTGTTTTATGATGTCATAATTTGAACATTTTAGAGCTGCGTGAGTGGAGCAGTATTTGGCACCTTTACGGCACTTTTCCTCTTCAAAGCATTTTCCAGCTGGAGCTAATTAAACCTCACAACGTCCCCAGGAGATTGCAGAATAAGTAAGATCTTGGTAATGGTTCGGAATTTAAATTCAGTGTTTTTAAATTTGAGATTTTTTTTTTGAAAGCTTTTAGGATTACTTTGCCAAAATATTTTTTCTCAAGGAGCTGAGATTCTAAAAGTTTCTTACAAGCTTAAGGGGAGCCAAGCCACAACTGAGGGAGGGGGAAAGAGGCAGAATAAATGTTATGTTAAGTATATGCAAAGAATAAGCTGGGTGGGTTTTTTCCCCCATTTAGTTTATTTGAAAAAACTGGCATTTTTACTAAAGGGGGGGAAACCAAACTTCGTAGAATACAAGAAGTAAGGAAACGGGAGAAGCTGAACTTTCTGCTTTCCAAGAGTCAAACAAGTGGCTTATAATGATATTTGCCAGAAATATTTCACGTTGAGCAGGTACTTGCAAACTGTGCCCCACTGGGGAAGTTCATATTCTTTTAGATTTTTTTACTCTTTCCAAATTCATCGATGCTGGGAGGGATGGATCAGACTCCAAAATGCGTTAAGTCTTCCCTTCTTACTACATAGATGGCTGTAACTCTAAAATCTTTTGAAATTTTCATTTCAGCATTCCTTCATGCCGATTCCATCCTGAACAGCGAGAGCAGCTGGTTTGTTCCCTGTCTTGTCTTTTTTCTTTTGCTTTCCACGTTTGGGCTTTAAATATTGCTATTATACTTACTGGGTTAAAAATGGCCTCAAGAGTAATTAGGACAAATAGTAGAAATACTGATGTGGGAGAGTGTGTCCATCCCAGACCCATGCCAACCCCTCCGGAGGACTTTCCCCGTGAGTCCTGCTCGCTCCAGAGCTTTCCAGGTGCTCAGTCCAGAGGCTCCGGCTGTGTTGCGCAGACTTCAGACCAGGGGTGATGGTACGTGCGGTGGCAAAGCTGCCTCGGCCTGTTGTTCAGCCTGTGAATGTACGAACGAGACTGACGTGTTGGAGTTTCACCTTGTTAACTCTTCAGAACATGACACCAGCTGGTGTTTTGGGTGCCTGTTAAATTCTGTATGAAACATGCCACCTACATTAAACTTATTTTTTTTAACATGTTGATGGATTGATTGCTTGTGAAGAAAAAGGAAGAATTTTGTCGTACGATGCTGGTATCGTTCTGATGAGGGGATGTCCTAGATCCTCCTCCTCTCTTTGCACTGGTGCAAACAGGCAGAGCGAGTGCACGGTAGAGGGGAGTCAGGCCCTCTGTGCTTACGCCTCACTGAGAGTTGGGTGAAACGCCACTTTTTACCTCCTTGAAGGGTCCTTCGACAATGACTGATGAGGAGAGCCAGGAGCACAGCGCAGCCCTCCAGCTCCTCGGCTTAGGCTCTAGTAAGCAGACTGTATTGCCCACCATGGGCGTTTGAGTGATTTGAAGGAGCTGTCACTTCGTATCGAGGTGCACATCAGTTAATGGCTAGAAGGTGCTGTCTCTCCTCCTTTCCTTGCGTGGAGCTGAGCTTGCAGTACAGAGCTGCGTTGTTTCAGGACACAGTTGTGGTGGTTCCTACTATGATGGACTTCATAATTCTTATTGTTCTTATGCTACAGTGATGTGCAGCAGCACAAAATCCTAAAATAGACGCTGGACAGGATTCGTTCTCCAGCGGCTGGCCAGGTTGGAGCCAGTGGAGGCGCAGGCTTCAGAGAACCAGCACGGAGAGGACCATTGCAGACCGAGCTGGAGGTGAACTGGAGAAATATTTGTGTGGATAGAGCAGCCCACATCCCCATGCGTGTATGAGATGCTCCTTTCTGTTATCCCAACTTAACAGCTGAAGAGTCACAGTGGAGGACTTGAAAGAAAGGGGAAGGAGGTTTCCAAAAGAGAGAATGATTTGGGCAAGGGTGGATATATTTTCACGTTTGGTGTTGCATAGGAAACTGTAAGCGATGCTCAAAAATGTGGCAGGTGCTATTAGCACAATGGCAGATGGCAAAGCTGGTTGAGTGCTGCGGAGTATCGGACTCAATGACAGTAAAAGGCTCGGGAACGTACTATATAAATGTGCATTTTCTATTATTAATGTTCTTTTTAAATACATCTCTTGAGCCTTTGCCATCTCCTAGGGAGGAACTTGTTTGCCCAGTTACTAGAGTGAGCTTCTGCCCCGGGCACCTTGCGGTGCCAGTGCAACTGGCCCAGGCTGGGAAGCCGAGTGACCCGGTGCCCCAGCCCGAGGGGTCCCCAGGGACCCGCCTCGGGGTTCCTCAAAGGCAGGTGCCGCGCCGTGCCGTGCCAGCGAACGCCGCTTGCTCCCAGGGTGTGCTCCAAAAGCTGAGCCTTTTGCTTGTGTCTGTACAGCTTTAGGCTCAGGATTGCCGTTTTCCGTAAAAGCAGGCTGGGGACAGGTTCTGACCCGACCTACAGGTGTAAGTCTCAAAAAGGCACGGCGAACAGACTGGAGAAGAGACCAGCCCTGTACCCTAAAGGGCCTTACTTGGCTGAAAGCTCGTTGTCATTCTTCCCAGGGCTCTCATAAATTGCCAATTTTGTTTCTTTCCCTCCTGGGGAGGTAGGAGACGGCATTTACTACCAGTTGTGGAAAATAACACGGCACGTTTACTTTCAGGAACGGCTTTGGCTGTTCTGGAGCCTCTAGCACACACAGATAGCATGCTGTTCCAGTGGAGATGTTGCTGGAAAATATGAAGCCTTGTTATCTTTTTGCGTTTTTATTTAGCCAAACAAGGTTTCCATAGCTCCTGGACAGCTCTGCTGCTGGGGAAAAAAAAAACAAACCCTCTCATTTCTTCACCTGCCAACTCTCTGCACTAATTTTGTCTCCCTGCTTCAAAGCAGTCATCGTGCCCAGAAAATGTCAGTTCAAAGCGAAGTTTTGTCCAGTAATGAGCAAGTGAAAATTGTTTAGTGTAAGATCTGCTTGTGCAGCTATCAAAACTGTGCTTCGGTGAGAGCAGAGCTGGGCTGTCGGGGTCCGCTCTGAGCCCTCCGCTCGGGTGGCTTGAAACCAAGACTGCGTGTGTGCTGCACTTCAAGGCTTGTCTGCGTGCTGATTTACCATAGGAGTAGCCTTAAGTTAATGTAGATGAAAGGAGCATCCCTGCACCTCCCGCATCTTTCTCAAGCAATAAATTCATCTACTGGGGAAAAAAAAGACCGTGTAACTTGCACAAGGGCTGTATGAACGTGACACTTTTCTGAGCTGGTGCATGTCGGGCGTTGGAGAGCCTCTTCCCCCGCTGACCTCCACCCCACACTCCGCTGGCTGGGGAGAGCGTGCTTCAAAAATGTGTGATGTTCCCCCAACTGGGTAAGTGTGCGAAAGGGAGTTGTTCCTCCGCCGCGAGCTCTCCTCCTGCCAGCGCTCACCCATGTGACGGAGGCTGGAAGGGCCGCATCCTGACCTTGGATGCACAAGACTGTAGTAAATCAGAGTCTCTACTACATCCAAAAGCCAGCTCTCTGCTGCATGGAAAATACTGTATGTGACACCAAGAGACAAATACCAAAGTCCTTAGCTGGTTCTTTAAAACAAAAAAGTCTCCCATTGGCCCTGGTGAGAGTTTTGCCTGAGTAAGGACGTCAGGATTATGCATGCTAATTAAATGAACCACCCATCCCTTCAGAGTCTGTGCTCTGCTGGGAATTCCCCTCTGAGTAACTTGCTCCCAGTGAGGAAAGGAGTTGCATGAAAAATTTCCCAGATGGTGAATCTGTTAGAGAAAATCACAATCTGTTTGTGGCTTTTTCAAACAAAAAAGAGCACAGGAGACGCTGCGGAATAAATTTGCTGTTGCAAACCATTTGCTCAGTAATGGGGAGAGTTTAGATGGGCAAAGAGCTTTTTTTCAGAGGAGCCTTATCTCCCTGCCGCTAAAAATGAGCAACGGTTTAAAAAATAAATTACGGCGATGTATATTTTAAAAGCCTAATGCGGTTACTTTAATGACGCCTGTTCATCTATTCTGACATCAAGGGTGTCTGAAGCCGCTGGGGGACAGTGGCCTTGTCCATGCAAACCTCCAAAGGAACAATTGCCGCTGTGTGCTGCGCCCGGCTTTGTGTACCCGCCCGGCACAAAGGAGCCGTTTCATACAGAGCCGCCGGGTCCTGGCGAGTGTCCTGGCGAGTCTCCTGCCAGCAGCCCTGGGCGCGGGGACCCACGCAGCCCTGGGACCCCGCTCCCCGGCCAGCCCCGCTGGCTGAGCGCAGGGCTGACCCTAACGCCGTCTGTGATTTGGGGCCAAAGCCAACCCCAGCCAGGGGAGGGGGCTCGGGGGGGGAGGGGGGGGGGCGATGGAGCAGCCTTTGGCTGGGGAAAGGCATTTGGGCTGGGGCAGGCGTTGGCAGAGCCCGGCAGCCGTCCCGGGCAGGAGCTGCCTGCACGTCCCTGGGATGGACGGTGCCGCCTCGTTGCGGGCTCAGCAGGAGGGAACGTGTGCCCACGCGCCCGCCAGCCCCTTGGCGATCGCTGCCCCGGGGCGGGAGCGCCTTGAGGTGCCAGGCTGCACCCTGGGGCCTGCGGGTCACTGCTCCTTCCTGCCAGCCCTGCTGGAAGGGGACGATGTCCGGGGGGGGACGACCGACGAGCGGCTGGCACTGGGGGGGGGACTTGGATCCCTGCTTCATCTGTCAGAGCCCGAGACACCGCATCGCTGTATGCAGCCTGTCTTTGCTGCATTACTGATGTTGCCTGGACACATTTCACTTAAAATCTGAATTTCATAAAAAGCTCGAAGCCAAGAAAAATTCTTCCAAGGTTGTCTTTTTTTTTTTTTTCCCCATTTAAACTTCAAATGAACACTGCTTAATAGTTTCTTGGAAACGCGTTTGCTTGCAGTTATGTGCAATGTAGGCACTGTTACTTCCTTCTTTTCCATGTGAGGCTGACTGCAAACTGTCTGGTGGCAAACATGAAACCCAGCGTTGTGCAATGCAGCGGGGCTGGGGGCGAGGCAGGCGAGCGGGGAGCAGCACGCACAGCTAAAACGGACCCAATTTTAAATGTGAGGTTTTCTTAACAAAACTGACGGCGAATTCTTCTTGTGCATACATTGATTTAAGCAGCCAACGTCCTTTTGATAACCCGGTCCTTATTGCGAAGAATTACGTAAACACGTGCTGTCTCAGTTTTGCCAGGTTCAGGTTAGGAGAGATTTATGCGCCTTCAGGATTTGTACAATTTGCTGAGCTTCAAGGACTGAGGGTCCAGTGCGAGTCACAACAGGGACTTGCACGCCGTTCGTTTGTACTCCAGCCTTTCCTAATGAACCAAGCTGGTAGTGCTGATTTGCCAACAAATTTCCTATTTACTGTTCACCAGAGCATCAGTTGTGACAAATAAACAGAAGAAGGCAGCATTTCACTGAAAGCATTTTATGTACTGATTAAGACACTATACAAAGAGAGCTCCTCTGGGTACATGGGAAGGCTTGGTTGCAAAGTAGCTATTGCGGTGCTTAAGGGGGCTGCTGTCAGGGCGTTGCAGCGCTAGTCAGGTCAAAAATCACAGAAATACATCTATTTCTGAAATCTGGCTGTCCAAAGCCAGGGGAGCGCGCTTCTCTTTGCAATAGCAGGGGGGTGATTTCCAGAGAGATTGTTTGTTTAAATTATGCCTGTATTCACACGTTGTGAACGCCTTCAGGAAGGGATGAATGCGGTGCCTGGTTTTGAGAAAACACAGGGTAAATTTTATGATCAGTAACGACATGATAGAAATGTGCTACAATAAGGGCAAGCAAATTTCATGCTTCGAGGACCGTAACTGCTTACCAGAGAGGGCAGGAGGGGACTGATGCTGCTTTTTTTGTTATTTGGGAATATTGGGCATGCATGAAAGGGCTATAGGATTTTTGGTCTCTTCCTTTAAAGCATCAAGCACCAACCAAGAACTGAAGCAAGAGCCAAGACCTGTAACCTGGTTATAGCTCTGGGTAAACGTCTGGGTCTGCTGGAGTCAGTGGCAAACTCTCAGTGCTTTCAGCGAGGTCAGGATTTCACCTTGTGTTCGCAAACAAAACTGCCTGTTCTTGGGGAAATAAATAAAGCATTTGAAAGCGATGCTCATAAGGTCAAGTTGCAACGTGCGTAGATGCAGAAGATGTACGGTGTTGGTGTGTAGCACAAGAAATAGGAGGCCAAATCCTGAAGTCCCTCATTTCAGGCCACTGCTCTGGGTTTTTTCCCAGGCTGACTTTGCTGCCGTTGTAGCTCCCATGTTGCTGCCGTGCTTGCACAGAAACACCCGCTGCCTTTGAGAGCAGCGCGTGGATGGAATCACCAGCAGGAAGATGGGGTTTTTTTGTGAATGGCAAGCACAAGGGGTTGAATTCAGCCCAGCTGTGCAAGCTGCACCTCCCCGGGGTGGTCCCCCAGCATAGTGAGACGCAAGCGGGGTTGACCCCTGCGGCTCAGCCCCTTTGGAGAAACCACCCCACCGCTGCGGGTCCCGCTGGGCAAACGCACCCATCGCCCTCGGCTTGTGCTCTGCGTTGTTGGTTGACACCGTGCAGCAAAACCACAGAGGACAGAGATGGGCAATGTTCATTCACAGCCTGCCCGTGACCTTGAACATCTTTTCCATCCTTCCAACGCATGATTCGGGGGAGAAAGCAGGGGCGGGGGCGGGGGCACAGTATCGAAACGTTTGTTCAGCAATTGCTGCAAAAAGAAAACTTGCTTCAATCTGCAGAGATGCCAACTGAATTTTGTTTTGTTTTGGTATTTTGGAGGCGAGCCAAAAGCAGGATGTTGGGAAGTCTTCAGCAGCTACTGCCTGCTTGTTCCATACCAAGCATAACTTTGTATATATTTTTATCGGCAAACTCGGTCCCACGCATCTTGATGCGCAAACAAGAGCCCTGGCTGCGGGGCTGCTCTTCCAGGGCGCTGGAGAGAACAGAGCCATTTTCCTTCCCTGGTTTTTTAAGTCAGAGTTGCAGGAGCTGGCCTGCAAAGATATCTTTTTTCCCTGCCAGCTGCCAGCTGCTAAGAGGAATAGCAAGTGGTTGATTTGATTGGAGAGGGAAAGAAAAACAAGTTCCGTACCCGTTGGGGTCCCTGCTCCTCGGTCTCAATGCGGGGGAGATTTCAGTGCGGTCCTGGCTGCGATTCTGCAAAGGTTGCAGTGAATTTAGGGTATTACTTTTTGCATTTCATGTGGGGATGAGGCGTGTTTCTGCTTCGTCAGCAGAAGGGCCCGTTCTCGCCCTTGCACAATAGAAAGCCGCTGGGTATAAATAGCCTTTTATGCCTGTCACCTCGGTGACTTTAATGGCGATGCCCTGATTTAAGCCCTGCTTCCAGAAGATGCTTCAGGTGTGTGTTCTCCCCACGGGACTGAACACGCATTTAAATTAAACGCCTGTTTAAGAGGCTCTAAGCAGCGACGCACTAAGCCTGTGTTTTAGCGCTTTCCAGAGCTGGGACTGGCACGAGGGGGGGAGAACTGAGCCCGTTGTCGCTGTTTAAGCACTACAACTGTTGCCTTCACAAAGGATCAGTGCTCAGAACAGGGAGACATCTTAAGAATGTCTGACAAATATATGTACATTCGGGGACCGCGAGCCTTGAATTCGTAATACGGTGAAGGGTATTGAACATGACAGAGCTCCACGGAGGATAGAGCCGACGCTCTACCTGCCTGCCTCAGCAGGACCGGCTCGAACAAGCCCCCGGGATCGCCGGGGTGGGACGGCAGCCGCTGCCGGGGGGACAGGACGGGTGCCCAGCACCCAGGGGGCACGGAGGGAATGGGTGCTCTCTCCTGTCTGCCTTGTTCGTCTCCTTCCTCTTCACGGAGAGCTTCGCAGCTCGCTCGTCAGTGTTTTCCAGTGCTTACCACGTCGCAGCCCCAGTATCGCCTGGGGTCAGGAAGCGTTATCAATTTAATAGTAATAACTAAATGATTTATCTTGGGGCATTTAGGGTGTGGGCTGGGCTGGGTGCAGAATCCCGACCTGCGCGACTGTGTCGTGACAAGCTGGGCAGAAGCACCCTGGCGGGGTGACCCAGTCCCACCTCTTCCCTTGCCCCGTTTGCCCTGCCTGCGTCCTGGTTGCCCCTTTGTTCGTAAGAAAAGCATCCGAGGTGGCTATGGATGCCTTTTGAAATGCTCATCGTCACATTATCCATCAGATACGTATTTACAATCATTCATTAAATCAGGATGTACGTTTCATTCTTCTTTCTTAGAATATTAATGCCTACTCCTGGCTGAAATGCCATATGAATATTCATTAAAAAATCAATCAATTCCTGTGCCAGGAATGATGTCATTTGAGCAATAACTGAAGCAGTAATCGAGCATGCTATGAAAAAACGATGAATGCCATCAGATCTAAGGTTTATTGAACTCCGTGTGGGTAAATCACAGTGGGTTTTTTCCCCGTGCTTTTGTGTGCATAAACTGGTGCTCCGGTTCCTCCTTCTGCCTGGCGCCAGCGAGCCCGGCCCGGCCCGGCCCGGCCAGGAGCGGGGAGCACCTTGGAGCAGGTACGAGACATCCCGCAACGGTGGAGGGGTCCGGGGGCTGGGCAGGACGTCACATCGCTGCAGAGCTCCTAATAAAGAGTGGATTACAAATTTGTCTTATAACAGTGGGAAACAAAAGCTCTCAGAACTGTGGTGGGAGACCTGGAGAATTAATAGGCTGAAGTCTTCTTTCCAGTAGATCTTTGGAAAGATCATCACTTGGAGCGTTGGCTCCAGTCTGGAGCCAAAAGCTTTCTCCAAAAGCTGGGGGGATGGCTTTTCTTGGGTCGTCCTCTCCATTTGTAATGGTGGAGCTACCGGGGCAAATACAGAATAAAGAGTAACAACGCGCTTTGGGAGGGATCGTTATTACTCGAAATTTTCTCGAATCGAGACTTTCTCAACAATAGCAAAGGAGCTGTGCCAACGCACGGGCTTTGACTGTGGCTCCCATGATAAGATCACACTCTGGTTGTGTGGGAAATATTAAGAGTTTTGGCTTGAATTCAGCAGCAGGAGTCGCTTTGGAAACCTTTTGTGTGCGATGCACCAACGTTATAAAAGAGGTCATCTTCAGGAACTGCTTTTTGCCGTAGCTGCCATATTAAAATCCTCCATCAACTCTGCAGAACAAATTACACGCAGCATTTATCCTGGGGAAAAGTTGGTTTGATTGTAAATATACATATTTTCTAAGGTAACTTTGATAGGCAAGATCATCACCCGAAGACATGTACTTTTTTCCTTTGTAGCAGAGGGAGGCATCAAACGCAATAATTTTTTTTTCTTTTACTTTTCCCCCTCCTGATTTCTGCCAAAAGAGATACAAAAACAGCCCGAGTTTAAAAAATGAGCAAAACCTTGCTTGGAACTGACAGTCAGCCATCCGTTTTGTTCTGCTGAGAGCAGCACGAGCTCCTGGCCGCATCCGCGGTGCTTCAGGGGCTGCTGCGTGTATTCAGTTGATCTCCTCGCAGGAGTTCAGCCCCGGCAGGAACCGGAGCAGTAAGAGGCTCCTCCAGAGTAGAAAGGAGAATTAAAATGTGTTTTCTGATGGGACTCAGGGCTGCTGGAGCCATTCTCACTGGGTGATGGGATGCCACCTTTACACACAACTGAAAATCTGGACACAATTCTCTCCTCGAAATCTCTTCTGTATTACGTTGGATGCTCCTGATTCGGTGGTGCAGAGGTCGGGTACGGTGTGACTGCCCGGGAGGAACGCCAGCGCGGCCGCGGTGCCGCCGGCGGCTCTGGAGCACGGCAGTGGGCTCAGGGAACGGCCATCGGATGCGGCCAGCAGGCAAATGCCCTGTTTTCCTGAGTATTTGGGGGGGTTGTGCCACATTTTGTTGTTATTTACACCCGGCCAGCCCCTGCAGAGCATCCTCTACCTGTATCATTACGCAGATGCGAAAGGCGCCCCACGATCCAGGGCGTCTTTCCCACTCGTCATTTCCCTGCCCCACGTGTCTCACGGCTGAGAGGCAGATGTTTGGCCTGATCCTGTAATTTGCTGAGCGCTTCCCAGTTCCCATCCTCTCCTCTCCCAGGAGGGGCTGGGCTGAGTGGGCAGTGGAGGTGGGAGAGGAGCTGACTGTCGGGCACTCTTTTCTCAGGACATTCTCACAGTATGTTGGAGCTAAACATTTAGGAAATTTCACAGTCATAAGACATTAACATTCTTACCACGAATTAAGTTATCCCCTAATCACTCAGAAGATCGCCTCGATCGCTCAGAATAAAAATCCAGACTATCTCATGTCCAGCAGCGATATTTCGGGAGACACCTGGGTCAAGCCCAGAGCTGCAGGGAGGCAGGGCTGCTCCATCCCCTCCGCCCCGGCCCATCCTCACGGAGCTGTCGCTGGAGCAGACAGGAGCCCAGGTCTGCTGGTTTAGCTGTCCACGTGCTAACGTTAACAGATGAAATCTTCAGTGGGTGTCAGTATTAGTATTAGCCCATTTCCAGTGGTGAAAGGGCCACTTCCCAGCGGTGCCTGCCGGTGACACCGGATCCTGGGCTCCCGGCAGAGGAGGAGCGGGGAGCCAAGGTTACCCGCTTCCACCTCCAGCACTGCAGCATCAACTCATGAATCACGGCTCTGACAACAGTGACTTGCTGCATCAGTCACATCACAGACACTTCAAACCAAAATGTTCTTCTACGGAAAGGAAGGGGAAACACAGACCAATTATGCCAGTCTCTCATTTACATGCTCAGCTTGGAAAAATTAAATGCCTGACTTCATCTCAGGCAGTTTTACACTCTCGTTGTGGGCACCGCTGTCTCCCGCGGAGCAGACGCGCAGCCACCCGGCCCCCTTTCCACCTGGCCAGAGT
Source organism: Aptenodytes patagonicus (assembly GCF_965638725.1). Classification (NCBI taxonomy): domain Eukaryota; kingdom Metazoa; phylum Chordata; class Aves; order Sphenisciformes; family Spheniscidae; genus Aptenodytes; species Aptenodytes patagonicus. Next base: position 10,396,725 of record NC_134966.1, read on the forward strand.
TATTTGCCCCTCCAAAGGTGACCTGAGCTGCTTGGTTTAAGGCATCTTGCCTGTGTTTCCGTGCATCTAAATCACAAGATGGTGAGGGGTGGAAGGGAATCTGTAGGGAGGGGCGGAACGCCATGTATTTGCTCAGCAGTCAGCTGGGCGGTCAACTTTAAATTAGTTAAAATTATTATCCAAGAAAGACTTTGAAAAAGTGATGGTCGTATCAAAAAAATGAGCCATACTATGTGACAAGCCTGAGACAGTCTGCAGGGAGTTCTGGTTTGAGAGACGTCACAGGGTGTTGCTCGGTGTCCCCAAAACCTCCAGGCTGGCTGGAGACATCCCTCCACATTGCCAGGGGCACGCAGAGCCCAGCTTCACCCTCTCTGCTAAACCAGAAAGGGACGCTCCTTTCCCGAGTTTCAGAACTCTTTAAAGCAAACAGATGACCTCAAACGCGGCGCCCTGCAGCAGGGGCTCGTCCTAGCGAGAGGTGTCGCAGTCGCCCAAGTTGCTTGGTACAGTAGTTCCTGCGCTAACGAGCCGTGTTCTCACACAACCAAGTGAAAGACGAGGCACCTGGGAGCAGAAATCATGGTCAGACCCTAAAGAGAAAGCCGTCAGCCAGAGGAGGACTTGGAAAGTCCTGTGGGTGGTGACAGTTCAAGTTAAATGCAATTTCTGAGCAGTAAAGGCAATTAAATACCAAGATCATTCACGAGAAGAGGTTCTATCCACCAACACGTTGAGTCTTTAAGATGAGAGTAGATATTTTCCTGAAAATTTTATTTTAATGCTGCTCCTGGGAAAGAAGTCTGCAGTCTGTGTCTGGGGGGGTCGGGAGCCTTCCAGCATCGGAGCCCAGCAACTTCAGCGAAGCCAGGGCATTTAGTCCCTGCACATGAATTAACAGCCAGAGTGAAAACGCCTCCCGGGACTGGGTTTTCTCTTCTCCCGCTTGCGCAGTCACCATACCATTACGTAATAAATAACTATTAAAACAGGCCAACGACACGTTATTTTTGTTATCGTCCCACTCTCACCTCGTGGGAGCCCCGGCTGGAAACAAGCGGGGCCTTGCTCTGCTGGAGCAATTCTCACGGCAGGATCGGAAGGATTTCTGTATTTACAAACAAGTAAAGCCTTTTTACACACGACCTTGTACCGGTTTAGTTAGGACAATGCGGCCGCCTCGGAGACACTCTCATTTCTGTTTGTTTTAACTGATTCCTAATCATTTTAATGCAAACCGAATAAGCCTGGCTGTAGTCAAAACAACCACCGTTCGCACCATGTGAGCTGTGTGGCATCGGGCGGTGCCCGAGCCTTGCGTAGATGTCTAATGTAAAGAACTCAGAACTTTATTTACTTTATTTATAAAAAATAACAACTCTTACACCCGATTCCATCACATTGGCTCACTCTGAGCAGCGTCTTATCCCATCAGTGACTTCATCGTGTCACGGACGCTGCTGTGGGAAAGCCCTGCCCGGAGGAGTGAGGTGGCAGAGCCTGCTAGCGGTGTTTCCCGTTTTCTGGTCGGCATTACGTGCGCTGGAGCAGACGGAGGGTTGGGATAGGTGGGACCGTCACACCACGTGCAAAGCTGGAAGGGAGACTACCGGGGGGGAGAAAAAATAACTGAGCTGAACAGCCACCAAAGACAACAAACGAAAGGCTTTCTTGGGTAAGAAATTGTCTCCCTGGGTCCTGCAGCTTTGGCTGAGCAAAGATTTCAGGGGCTTGTCCCAAAATGCGGCGTTAGCACCCTGTCCCTCCTCAAACGTGATGGGTGACAGCAAGGTGCGGCGAACACGCCGTTCATTGTCCCATCACGGCCGATCGCGCCTGGCAATCGCAATTACTAGTCTTGCAAGTGGGCTGCAATGGCAGTTAGTTATCTCCCAGGGTCACGGTCTGGTTCAGAGAGCTCAGACACCGTCAAAATGCCAATTCTGAGCCCTGGGCCTCCCGGGAGATCTCTGCGGGGCTGACATGAAAACATTGCTGGGCTGGAATGAGACCCCCCGTGACCCAGGAGAGATTTACTGCAGCAGGGTTAAAGCTTTCCCAGTGAAATACATGCCAGAAAGGCTTCCTAATGGGAGCAGAGTGTAATTCCGGAGTGGGAAGTGACATGAAGACACCACAAAGCGGCCAAGGAGCAGAGGAGCAGGAGACTAACGAGGCAGAGCCAGCGGATGAATTCCCGGGACGGTCACAGGTTGTCATTTAACCTCTTTATCTCCATTTTCCAAAGGGAAAGGCAGGCGTAATACCCACCTTCAGACCCATTCCGAGCTTCGTGGCTGAGAGGTGTGTACCTAGGCAGTTACTGCTCTATACGGCCGGAACCTACGTACCCTCCCACACCACTCAGCTCTGCTACACTGACTGCGACAAACCCCCCACGGGACCTACTCTTCCCTCGCTTACGGTGGTTTAGTTTTGCACAAGGGCATTAAAGATTTGTCTCTATTCTTGCAGGCGGGAGCACAACAAGCAAAACTCATCACCTGGCAAAGTTCACTTGGCTGGCCTGATGGGGAGAGGAAAAGGCAAATCCCTCTGCCATAAATAAATAAAGTATGTAAACGAGGGTTTCTGATACATTTTGTTTTGCCATTTGCTGCTGTTCATGATGGTGTGTTAATCCCGGTGAACTTTATACGGCTGTAATACAGCTGCTGTGTCCTCTCCTCTCTCCTGTGAATACCAATTGCGCTGAAGTGTTAGCTCAATGTACCATCAAAGTAAAGGTTTCTGGTAGCAGGTCATTTTCCCTCCCTGCCTCGTAGTTCACAGCGCAACGCAAATATCGGCTGCGTGTGTTGGGCTGGGTAGATAATACTGTTTCTACCTACAAAGAAAACTTCTGTCCCGGTTACAAAAATTCATCCTAATAATATGAGAATTGATCTGCTTTGCAAAGTCCTCTGAAGGATTGCTTCAGAAAAATGAGTCTCTGGGGCAGGCGTCTTAATTTTTGCGTTTCTTCCAGCATCCTCTTCCAGCCCGGAGCCGCTCCGCTGTGCGTACGTGGCGATTCCCACAGCCGCAAAGTGCTGGGGAGCCGCCCAGCCTGGGCCGCGGCATCGACGTCGACGGCCGTCCCCGCGGCAGCGTGTCTGGAGGTAGGAAGACTGGAAAGATCTTGCAGGTCTTGTTCATTACCGAGTTTGCTGGAAAGTCACGTCTCCGCACAGAGTAAATTTGTCCTCTGCTCGCTGGTTTCATCAGAGATCGGTGCCGCGGTGCTTTGCCGCGGGCTCCCTGACAGCTGTGAGTCTGTGAGTCTGGGACCCAGCCAGGCCGGCTCCCTCGCACAGGCGTTCAGAAATACAACTGGGAAGCGAGATGCAACGTGTATTTTAACCATCTTCAGTGTCCTTAGGGCCCGGAATTTGGAGAGGGAACAAAATCTCTAAAGGTTTGCAGTGAACAGCCGATGTTTAACTGAAGAGCTGCAGCCAGGAAGGGATAAATGGGCGCGGGATGCTGCAGAATTGGTTCTTTTGCCTCAGTAAACTGCTGTTCAGGTGGGGGGTGGGGGGAAGTTAGCTGTTCTCCTGCAAGAATGTAAATGTTGGGTATTTTATCAAGTGATTTCTTCGGCCCTCGAGCCATTCTTCAATTTGAAATGCGAGATTAAAAGAAAAAATGTAGGGAAGAGAGAGAAAGAAAGAAAATATTTTCGTCAGCCCAAGAACACCTCGCAGACATTACGGAAAACGTTGCCTGCTTTGTTTCCTCTGGTCGCTGAACCAATCTTTTGCATTAAAATCAGCACAGTAGTAAATAAACATGTTTTCTCCAGCCCCGGAGCCATTCCGAGACATCAAATGGTACTTAAGAAATGTTTCTTTCTCCATCACAGAACATTTTTAAAACGTCCATGGCCGAAGGGAGGGAAGATGCTCTCTTGGCTGAAGCATTAGCAGGCTTTCTGCTCTCTCAAAGCTGGGGGAGGCCCTGGGCAAGTCACGGAGCTCGGATTTTCTGTCCCGCTTAAGCACTTGGGGAAGAACAGGAGTTTTCCAACTATGCAGCACCTCGCAGCTCCCCGTGGACGTGGCTGGATTTCCCGTGAAGCTTGGAGAGGTGCAGGGGGCTTCCGAAATCCACACCACCGACTCCCATCCCCGCGCTGAGCCTGAGCTCTGCTGGAAAACGTAGCCAGTGAATGAAGCGTCTCGGGGCAATACGAATTACTCGAGTCGCGTCCCCACGTCCTCTGCAACACGGGGATGCTCTGACGTGAGCTGTGGTCCCTCAAGGAGGGACAAGGGGACGGTGCTGGCCGTCCCCTCAGGGATGTTTGCCCCCGAGGGGCAGTGCTGCAGCCCCGGGAGGTGGACGCGGTGGTCCAGCCGGGCGCACCCGGGCATCTCCTGCGATAGGGGAGCTCTTGCAGGAGGTGCTTCACATGTTGGTACCGGAATGAAACTCAGCGGCTCCTCCCTGTCCGGAAAGTGGCCAAATGGGCCACCATTGCCCGATTGCCTTCGCTGTGAAACGGCGAGTGGGCGTCCATGCAGGTGCTGAAGCGTTTGTAGCATCATGTAGAGATGCCTCAATGGGAGGGGAACAGGGAACAGGGAACGTCACGCTTTAAGGGCAGTGCAATTGCTCTATCTCAGAATGCAGTTTTGGGACATATTTCTCATGCATCATTTCTAAAAAAAACCCAATTTTATCTTGCGCAGCAAAGGAAATGTGTTTGTCCTGACCTGACACTGTTTTTTAAAGTGTCAAGTGCTAATGAAATTCCTCAGCCTTGAGCAGTTCTAGGCATCCGATGTTGATTTTTAAAATATGGGGATATTTTGCTGCAGATTTTTAAGGCAGCCTCGAAGTGATGAATGTTCGAGAGTGTGAGAGAAAAGAAACTTCCAGATTCAAAGAAGTTCTGACACAATCTTGCATGCAAAACAGACAGAAAGAGGCTTGTGCTTTAAAGAGGTTTTTTGTTATTCCTTTGAAATTTATTTAGAAGACGTAGGGCTAACACTGCGCACTTTAATCATGCAAATGGGTTTGCTGATTTTAATATTTTGGGCTTAGAGAAGCACGAAAGGAAAATGACTTTTTTCTTTTAGGCTAGAGGATGAAATTTGGAATGAAAATTTGCCCACAAGTCTCGAGCAGTCCCACCTCGGACAACTCTGCTTTTGTGTGTGGTGCTTAAAAGGCTTTTTACCGCAGGAGAAGGGTGCGGAAGCAGAGAGCGGAGCTGGAGGCAGCCCGGGAGGCTGGGCTCAGCTCTACCCCGGGTCTGCGGAGCCGCGGGTCATGACGCACAGGTCTCGGTTTGCTGGGGACGTCTTCCTCTGACATTAAAATCTGGGCTGCGAGACCACCAAAACCCAAAACTCCCCTGGGTTTTGCTGGGGGATGGGAGCTCTGTGCCCCCGTGGACTTCCCTCAGTGCTTACCGTGGGCTGTGGGCGTGCAGCATCGCCCGCCAGTCCCTCGGCGGGTGGTGGAGGAGGGCTGCCGGAGCCCTGCAACGCTGCCGGCTCGGGAGCGCTCCCGCGGCCGGGCACCGCCGCGGCCAGAGCACAGCCGTCTTCTCCTGGTCAACGTCAAGGGGTTTAAACCTCCTAAACGGCATCCGTCACCATGTCCCACCCCGCGGCTCACTCGGTCCCTCCCTGCGCAGAGCAGCTCCTGCACACGGCCATTCCAAGCAGAATCCCTTGGGATGAAGCCAGCGGGACTCGGTGATGCTCCCTGCCCACGGAGCCGTCCCTTCGCCGACGTGCAAAGTTCAGCGTATGCGTCGATGTTTGTAAAATCAGGGCCCAGACGAGCAAATGTTCGCAGGACCGACTGCTGCGCTGGCACGGGCAGCGGCAAATGGCAACGAGAAGGCGTCGGTGGCGAGAGCTCCTTAATTACAGAAATAAAACAGGTAAGGGGCTGAAAAACCACTCGGTTGGCTTTAATAAACCGGGGGAGCTGCAGGCGCAGGAGGCAGCTCAGCGGGGCGGGCTGGGAACAGGGACGGGGGCACACGGCCATTTCCCCAGCGTGAGCGTTACGCCAATCCTGCGGGATTTCCTCTCCAAAAGGAACCGCCGGAGCTCAGAGCCCGTGGCGTTGCCCGTGGACCAGCCCCATCGCGGCGCAGGACCGACTGCACGGCGTTTGGGACGTCTCGGAGAAAGATCCTTCACGATCCCGAGATCCCACGGTCCGAGCGTCAGATGAGGGTTGGAAGCAGGCGAGCGGCGAGGGGGCAGAAGCAACGGGTGAAACAAGCCCAAAACGGGCCTGGTACCCGCCGCAGCGGGTGCGCCGTTTGCCTCGTGTGAGCTTTCGCGTCATCGTTGGGTTCTGAGCAGCAGGATGTATAACCAAGAGGGGTTTGTTTGGAACGGGAAAATTTCCCTCTCCCTTGGTTTTTCTTCCCTTGCTTTCTTTAAGGAATATTCTGAAAGAACCTTTGAGAGAGAAGGGTAAAAATGGCTTTTATTGAAACGGGCGACCGAGCCCCGTGCCGCAGCTGCCGGGCAACGCCGGTCACCGTTTCAGGCAAGATTCTGAATTTACTTGAATTTGGGGCGAAAGCGAGGGCTTGGGCTGGGACCCTCTGCCAACGTACACACCCCGCCAGCACCGCGCGTCAGGCGGCGCCGCCGCGGTACCCGCGTACCGATCGCGTCCCGCTGTTCGCATCCTGCCTGGAGCCGAGCCCTTGGCTGGGGGCAGCGCGGGAAGCGCGGTGGGAGGGCGGACGGGGGCGGTTTGAGCCGGGCGGGGTGCCCACGCGTTACTCCGGCCCCGGGGGGGGGACGGACGGGACACGACGACCCTGGGGGGCTCCGCTGGCTCCAGGTGACAGCCCGCAGGGAAGAAATGAAATAAATTTCTAAAAAATGAAATCAAAAATGAAATGGTAATATGGAATGATAAGGCCGTCGGCGGTTGGGCTAGATGATGATTGTAGGTCCCTTCCAACTGAACTGTTGTACTCTAGTCTATTAAAAAATAAAATAAAATAAAATGAAATCATAAAAAAATAAAATGAAATAAAAAATGAAACAAAAAAGAAATAATAAAATGAAAAAATAATGAAATAAAAAAGTAATAAAGGTAAATAAAAAGGAATAAAAATAATGAAATGAAAAATAATAAAATGAAACAAAAATAAAAAATAAAGTAAAAAAGAAAAAAGAAAATAAAAAAATGAAATAGTAAAATGAAATAAAACATAAAACAATAAAATGAAATAAAACGTAAAATAATGAAATAAAACATAAAACAATCAAATGAAGCAAAAATAATAAAAATGAAAAGAGAAAAAATTAAAAAATTAAATTAAAAAATATTTAAAATTATTTAAAATTAAAATAAAATACAAAAAAAATAACATACAATAAAATAAAATACAATCAGAATAAAATAAAAATTAAAAATAAAATAATAAAATAATAAAAAACTAAAAAAAATTAAAAAACTAAAAATAAAGTGAAGTGAAATGAAATGAAATGAAATGAAATGAAATGAAGCGAAGCGCAGCGAAACACCCCACACGACGACAAAGTAACCGAGATTCCCGCCCCCGCTGACCCGCCCCGCGCCCCTCCGCGCGATGCCCCGGGGGGCGGCGGGGCTGGGGGGGGGGGGGGGGTCGGTGCCCGGGTCCCGCCCTCCCGCGCTCCCTCAGCGCCGGGCGGGAGCATCCCCAGCCTTTTTGGGGGGGGGGGGGGGGGGGGGAGAGGGGCGGCGGCGGGGGGTGGGACCGGCCCCGGGGGGGCCGGTCCCACCCCCCGCCGCCGCCCCTCTCCCCCCCCCCCCCCCCGGGTCGCGCAGCGGGGCGGCCCGGTCCCGTCGGGGCCGGCAGTCTGCGGCGGCCGCGGCTGCCGTCGCTGCTGGGCGAGGTCAGGGAAAGTCCATGTGAGGAGCGGCTGGAATCACTTCCTGCTGCCGCCGCCGGGACCGCCGGCACCCGCCGCCGCCGCCGCCGCCGCCGCCGCTAGGCCCAGGGCAGCGTCCATGGGGCCGGCGCCCCGCAGGTGAGCGCCGCGGCCGCCCCCGGGACCCCCCCTCCCCGGGGCGGGAAGACGAGGTTGGGGTGGGGTGGGGGGGTCCGGTGCAGTTACCCGCAAGTCAGCGCACCCAGCATCCCCCCCTTTAATATTTCAATAAGTGTACACCCCCCCCACACACCCCCCCCCGATATTAAAACTCGCGGAAAGCTGTGCAACACACCAACGCGGCTCAGCCCCCCCCTTTTTTTTTTTGGGGGGGGGGGGGGGGGAAGCGCACACCGCGCCTTTAATCTTAATCTTTCATTATCACACTGCGGTTACCCAGAGGGAGGGTTTGGCTCAGCCGACCCGGGGTGCGGGGGGGGTGGGGGGGGGGTGGATTTTGGGGGCGGGGAGGGGGGTTGTTGGGAGGAGGAAGGGGTGACCCAGGGGTGCCGGGTCCCCCCTGCCCGTGGTTTGGGGGTGAATTGGGTTAGTTCCTGCTGTGTTTTCAAGTCTCGCACGAATGTGGAAAATCGGGTTGTTATTATTAGAAATACCTTTCTGAAGAGGCTGCGGAGCTGGCTGGATATTTTATTTTTTAATGGCTAAATGCAGACGCAGGCTCGTACTTTCTCTCCCGGGGGAGGAAAACGCTGTGAAAGGGGAGATATTAGAAAACAAAACCCGGCCGAACGCCTAAATTGGGAGTTCAGGAACGACCCCTGAGGGCGTTGGGGCGCCCGGTGCCCTCCTCACGCGGCTGCGGCCGGGGGCTTGCTGTGGGACGGGCGGCTGTGCCCCCCATCCCAGCACGTGAGGCCCGCCTGTCGGCGAGGGGCAGGGCGTTCCTCCGCTTGTTGGCCTCTTAAGCGGGGAAATATTGGGGTAGGTGGTTGGGTTTTTATTGGGTAAGCGCCTTTCCGAGCGCCGGCGCCTTCCCCTGCCTGCTGCAGTCCGCAGCCTGCTGTAGTTAAAGTGCGTTCGCCGCGCTCAAGGACTTCTCCAAACATCTTCCCTGCTGTAGGAAAACAAAACGACAGCAGTACATTGCGTGCTGCGCTCCGCCGGGCTCACCCGTACCGACCGACGGCAAAGCGCAGGATCGCTTCCAGCCAAGTCTCCATTACCCGCTGGGTCATTAATTTGAATATTCACTTTTTTTCCTCCTTTCCGGAGGCATTTGCGAGGTTGCGGGCAGCTTGATGTGCTTCGCGCCTGCCAAATGTTTGCCTCGCGCCCCGCGTTAATTGAGGGGCTGGCGTGCCGGTTTACCTTCTCCAGCTGAAATATTAAACAGTAGGAGAAGCCGAAATCGGTAAACAAACCGGAATGATTGCTGCCCTCTCGGTGGCACGTCGGCCTCTCGGCGGTGATAGCCGCGGCGGGTCCGGGGCGGCTCCGCCGGCGGCTGTGCGAACCCCGCGGGGTTCCTGGTGCCCGCTGGGTGCCGGGGGGGGCCGAGAGAACCGGTCCCGCTCAAAAGCGTGGCGTTGAAGCGCATCTAAACCCAAATTACCTGCCTTATTCACAGCCTGCTATTCAATAAAACCCTTCAACTAAAAAGAATAAAGCTGAGCTTTTCCTTATTAGCTGAATGGACGTTGTTTGCCCAGCCTAGGACAATAAGTCTGTGACCTCAAGGTGTGGATAATGGAGGTAATAATGGTTTGATCTGAAGACCGCAGCAAATATAAAATAATCGGGGATCTTCTCCTCCTCCTCCTGGGAATAAATGTCCTTCCGTAGCTGTAACTACTGGGGGTTTGGGGTTTTTCCTCCTGTAGAGGCCTTATAGTTAAGGCTTCGTGGGAGAAAAGCGGTAATATTTGGACATTAATGGGTGGGGATGGATTTCTAGAACTTAAAATTTGTCGTCAAAGAAAACTTCCGAGGCTTGCTGAATAATACGAGCCGTTGGGTAGAAGTCAGACGTCAGTAAGTGCCTAAGCGGGAGGTCTCCGCGTGGTTTGAAGGGGCCCGCTGGGGCGAAACATGCGGTTTGTGCTTTGGCCAGGCTGCGCGCTTGCACGGGGCAGCGTTCCCCGCGCCACCTTCGGTTCCCAGCCTCGGACCCCCTGCCCTGGGCGCTCGCCCTTCAGGTCGGGACCGCGTTTTCTCTGCTGGCGAAGAACTGGCTCCTGGGGAAATTTTCCCTTTCCGCCCCTCCTGCCCGAGCCCTGGCCTGGGGCGCGCCGTCGGGAGCGCTCGGTGTGCTCACCGCGGTCCGGAGCTGCCGGCACCGGTTGGTTTTGGTTGTTCAGGTCTCCTCAAGGTTTTCCCGGAGTCCTCCTTTGTTCCTAGAAGACGGACACCTTTAGATGAGATGCGTGCGTTGGTGCTCTATCTTGTTATTTTGGAAGCGATGTTTTCAGCGCCCTCCTGTAATGCGAAAGCCTTTTCCCTCCCCCCGCCGTAACCCTGTGCTTTCCCCAGGGAGCCTCCTTGGATTTGGGGCAGGGGGGCAGATTTCGGTTCCTCTCGGCGGGTGCCGGCGACAGGTCAGCATCCCCGTGGGGCGGTTGTGCTGCCCGTCCAGGGGGGTGCAGAGCATCCCTACTGCTAGTAAGTCCAGAAAAGGAAAATCCCCTCTCCTTGAACTTGAAGGCGCCTGCCTGTAAAGTCCGGGTAAGTCCTTTCCGGACTAGGTTTCGGTTCAAATCCCGAGCCGAGGTGCCAGGAGGTGCGAGGCGGCTTCGCGGCATTGCCGGTCGGCGCTCGGGGACGAAGCGCCAAGAAATCTCCTGCGAGAGCCCGTTCGACTCGGTGAGATGCGGGTTTGCTTCAGAGAAACCCCCAGACTGGCATGCGCTTACCCGACCGGGGATGCAAACCCTCTCGCCTCGGAATGGAAATATTTATTTTAGACCGTCTTCTTACGAAGTCTGATTTCCCTGCCAGGCCTTCCGGAGGCTCGCGCCGGGCTGCGGAGCTCTGCGGGGATGTGCCGTATCTGAGAGCTGGCTTTATTGACGTCCTAGCACTTAAATTGGTACGCGGCTCTGGGGCGCGTGGCGGAGGGTGGCGGGGATCGGGGAGAAACGTGGCGAAACAACCTGCGGAAGGGCGACGTGACTCCGCTCTCGCTTTGCTCTGTACAATGCCTGTGTTTAAAAATACCCGGGCCTGACAAAATGGGGTTAGAAGGAGGCTTCAGCCATGGGTCTGAATTTTCCCCGCTTTTCTGAGCCAGCCAGCTTTTTAGGTGGGGAAATCGGGTGGGCTGTGCCGGGTTGAAAGGAACAGGTCCTGGAGAGCTCCAGGGATGCTGAGGAGCAGGGGGGGGCCTGCACTTTAATTGTCTCCCCCCCCCCCCCCCCCCCCCTTTTCCAACATTTCTTTGAGTTTAGTTGAATGCAATGAAAGAAATAAAATAGAGGCATTCAGCTGGAGGAAATTAAACTGAATTTTAAGTTCCCTGCCATACTTAATGGCTTATCTTGCTGCAATTAGCCTTCAAATCGGGCCCGAGCCCGTGCTCGCCGTCCCAGCCCATCTATTCTTCGTCTGGGGAAGTGGAGGCAGATCCGATAGCCTTCAGCACCCAGCTGGGATGGGCACACCTAAAAGGGGCGTCATGTGGGTTTGGTGGTTGTTTTTTTTTTTTTAAATCAAGCCTGTAGAGCGATAGAGAAATAGGTGAAGCATGCTTAAAAGAGGGTGAGGCTGTTGGTTTTCTCTACCTGACTTTATTTGCGAAGTGACAGGAATTTTGACAGGCTTTGTGTCTTTTTTAGCAAATCAAGTGTCATGCCAGGTTTGCCTGTGGATGAGATCATTTGCAAAATATGTTTCCCGGCTTGCTTCAGGCATAATTCATTGTGTCAACTGCAATTGCTCATTTGCAATGAGCAAATTTGAACTGTGATTCATTAGCGTTTTTGGGTTTTGGTTTTTTTTTCAGTTCAACTCGTTTTTAAGCAAATGTTTGGAGGCAGAACAGAAATTAAAAAAAAAAGATTAAATCCTACAGTCTTTGTATCCATAAATGCTGCTGTTAAGGGAGAACTTGCTAAAATGCCGCGATCCCGGGGAGGGAGACGCAGTCCCCGGGCGAGCTCCGCTGTGCAGGATTGCGCTCGTTTTTGTCATGTGGCTACTCCTAAATGGGGATGGAGGTAATAAAAATCGGACTGCTGGGACGGAGCCTGCCACGTAGAGCCCTGGATGATGGAAGAAGCGTGCGGAGCTTCCTCCTCCTTTTCCCTGGCGGGGGGGGGGGGTGGTCAGCCTGCTGAAGGTACCACACTCTTCCTCATCCCCGGATTCGGCTGGGGCGCAGGCTGCCCTACGGATGGACTGGCGGGCGGGCGAGGGCAGGAGGGACAGGGGGGCTGCTGGTATTTGCAGCCCGTGCACAACACCAGCTCTTCCTCTGAGCTCCTCGCCGGAGGAGGCGTTGGGGCCGGTGGTGACGAGAGCAATTAGTTGTTCGGCGTGGTGACCGAGACCCCCCGAAAGCTCGCGGCTCAATGGGATAAAATGAAGATAAATAGCACTTGGCACGCGTTTTGTGCTGTATGTGTTCCCGGGGCTGTTCACAGGCATCGCAGTTTGGCTTCAGTCTTTTTAGAGGTCCTCACATCAGACTTTTAAAAAAAAAAAAAAAAATTGCATGTCAAGTACATTTTTGTGTTCCGTTTCCTATGAAGACAAATATTTCAGTGCATTTTTTCCCTTAGGTGGGTGGATGGGGGGGCAGAAATCACTGCTGCTGCTTTGGCAGCCACAAACTACCCTCCAATAACAAATCGGTGTGTGTGGGCTGAATAAACTGATATACTTTTCACAAAAAGATTGATTTTATTTTTTTTTTAAACTTCTGAGAGATTATGAACTGTACATTTAAGCATAAGTAACTTGACAGGTTTTTTTTTTCCCCGTGCAACAATTCTCTATAAAGTACTTTTAAAACGTTTTTTTTTTTCCTGAGCGTTTGTGTATTCTCTCTCTTTTTCTCCCAATTTAAGATCTTTAAAAGCCAGAAAAAATTGGGAAAGGGGGAGAGAGAGCATAGTAACGTGGGGAGTCTGCTGACTTCTGGCTCGCCGGCGCCGTGCCCAAGCACTGCCAGTTTGCTTCGGCGGCCAGTGCCAGGAGCGAAGGGCAGCAGAGCGTGAGGGGAGGGAGGTGACTCCATCAGAGTGACCATATATAGTCACTGGGATGAGATTAAATACTTCACCTCCCGGTGTCATCCCCACAGCAATAAAGCCAATATCAGGATCTATTAATCACTTGCAAAAACAGGAGAAGAAAAACCCTCTTTTCTTTGCAGCGTCTCATTTGTAGCAATCAGGGCTCTTCTGGATCTATCGATCTGGGGAGAGGAGCTGGATGTTTTTCATCCCTGGGTGTCTGGAGACCGAATTTCGGCAGCACGGTGAAGCGCGTGCGAAGAATTGCAAGTTAAATATGACCGAGCTTGTGCTTACTCAGGCTCGCGGGCTCGGTGGCAGAGCGGTTTTGTGGAAAGGGTCCTGTGTTCGGGTGCCAGCGCTGGCTCGGCTCCACGCGTGCGTTCCTATCATGATATCCACTGGGGAAGCATATGGCAGCCTCGGTTATATATATATATTGTGTGGGGGTACATGGTTTACATGCCAGTTCTCTCTGTCATAGGACAAACATTTACACTCCGATTACATGAAGCATTAGGAAAACAAGGGTTAGGCTTGGAAATAACATAATTCCTTGCAGAGATGTTGTAGAAGACACTGTTTAGCGATGACATGGCAAAGGAGTGATAATGTTTCGGTGCTCAGTGCTTTCCAGGGCGCTAAGCTTTGAAGGGATTATGCTGCATAGAGGTGTAACATGCAGGTGTATAAATAAAGGGTTGGCATTTCAAGGCGTGCCATGCAGAAGGCAATGGCCAGGTGCCCAAAAGACATGGGGAGTGAGGTTTTATAGGTTTGAAGGTGGTGAAAATGACTTGATTTCCAAGGGAAGAGGCCGATGGGCCTGGCCAGCGTTGGGTGGGAGACCTCCAGCGGGACGGGACATGCCCGAGTGCCCTGGAGCACCGCGGACCCCTCCTGGGGAAAGGCTCTTCTCTCGGATGCAAAGCTCGTGGCTGAGATCCTGCTGGAATGAAATTCCCACAGGCAAGGGTAACCCCTCTTCGTAGGCGCCCCTTCACTGGAAACCTGCCTCAACGCTGCACCGGCTGTAGCGACCTTCACAGGACTAAATCCGAGTAGGATAATGTGCTTTTCGGTTCTGTTCTGTTACAGTTATGGTTGGAATGACACTCTCATTGCAAACTTAGGGGTTTATGATTTGCTAACGATTGTATGGAGGGTTTATATCACTCTGACTGGATCTTCCCCCTTCTAACACGTTCTGATGGACCGTGAAGTAAAACGCTGCGGTTTTTGCATCGCTCCTACAGCTGCAGCCCGGCCTCACAGGCAGGTGAAAGTATCTGTATCGCTCAGTCACTCATTTCTACAAAGAAAAGTTGTTTGAAACATCATCTGTCTGCTCGGCAATTATCTTCTCCTTTTGTGCATCCCTCTGTTTATCCATGCTAACATCATCAATACATGCCCGTGCTTAATGAAACATTACTGCTTAGGTTTAATTGTCTCCTAATTAAGAAGTAAAATAAAATTTTGCACGGTGGTTGTAACTGCATCTTTCACGTCTGTGAATGCTGCTGCGGCCACGGTACCTGCCTCTGCAGAGCAGTGACAGCAACGTCGGTGCCGTGCACTAGAGAGGGTGATGGACAACAGCAGCAGCAGAAGCCTCCTCTGAATCTGTGAATCACAGTGTATCCAGTGTATCACTGTGATTAAATTAGGTGAATTGCCAGGTTTAAAGCACACTTTTTGGATAAATCTGTGCATGCATTTGGTAATGCTGCCGGGGTCATTGCTTCAGCACAGCCCCGCTAAAAGACACGTATCTGGGGTCGCGCTGGATATCTGGGGAAGGCAAAGGCAGGGCTTGCAACTGGAGCGCTGAATTTTTGACTCTTGTCTGAGCACAGTTCCTACTCTTAATGCATCATTAACGGGCTTTTCTGCATTTCATGCAGTTCCCATTACAGCACTCGGTTCCGTCTGTTAATTTTGGTATGTTGGTATTTTTGTTGTCAGCAGTTCTTTCTTTTTTGAAGCATATAAAACCGTTAGTGTGAAAGAAGATTAAAAAGATACATTACAATTAAAATGTTAATGAAATCGGCATCATACAAGTTTTGAAACCATTTAGGCATTAATCTTTCTTGGTCTTACGTCCATTAACTCCGGCGATTCTTATTCTACACTGACCCCTGCTGAGAGAGTCGTGCTATAATTGGATTTTAAAAACTGGGGGGAAGAAAAGGAGGGAAAGAGTAAAGCCTTTTAAAAAAGTAGAAGTTGGGAAGCTTGCGTTAGCTTTCTGCATGGGTGTCCATGGAAATGAAGCTGACAGAAAACAGCCTCAGAGCTCCACCGCTCCCCTGCCTGCAGCCTGCCTGCGCTCTCCCCAGCGGGGCAGGTCTTGCCCGCGAACTGCCGCTCCGCAGCCTGGGAACGCCGGCGTGCGTGGCTGGGGCAGAGCCCTGGGAACCGCCGGGCTCGGCTCCTCCTGGGCGGCTCGCTGTCACCGTGACCTTGGGCAGGACGCGAGCACCGCGCTCCTCTTCGCTTTGCCCGAGTGAAACGTGAGAAGGGCCGTAGCGGGATGGTGGGAAGCCTTTTTAAGGCTCTTGGAGGAAGGGAATGGGAGAACAGCAAGTCATCACTTGCCGTTACGGCTTCAGCTTTCCCCCATTCCTCCAAAATAGTATCTCTACAGTTTAACTGTTTTTGTTTTTTTTAAAATAGTTTTTTTGCAGCTTACACAATATTTGGATGGGGGCCAGCCCCCCCCCCCCCCCCCCCCCCCAGCCTGCGGGGTAGGCGAAAGAGGAGGATTGACTAATTCACAGGCTGTGTAGTGAATCGAACGACGGGACTTCTTGACTCATCAGACAGCTCCCCGGATCCGTGCCACGGCTCCGTCGGGGCCATGGGCTGCGCTCGGCCGCCCCAGCCTCGCCAAGCCTCCAGCCCATCCAGAACACTCTGTGCCGGTCGGCCCGAGGCTTAGACTCGCTTGGCTTCTGGACACCTTCTCCAGAGCTTTGCCCCGTGCTGTCCAAGAGCTCCACATCTCCCGCACCTCCTGTGGGATGCTGGAGAAGTTGGGAAGGGCAGGTCCTTTAGTGAAGAACGCAACTGTCCTTCCCAGCATCAGGACGGGGCATTGACTTGTTAACAGGGTGGGTGTGCTGCTAACGAGGCAGTGATGCAGCTCATGAGTGGACGAGCTGTGAAGTCGAAGGATGAGCACGTCCCGATGAGGGAGTTGGAGTGGAGTACCAGCCCAGCTTGCGTTTATGCTGCAAGCATGAATTAAAAAAAAAAAAAAAAAAAAAAGCTAAATAGAAATTTGGAAGTTGCAGAGCTGTCATCTTCCAGCTGCTCCGCTCTCCTCCGAGCTCGCTGTGCCGTCGCATGGTGCTTTACTGCGCAGGCACGCGAGCGAGGGAGAGGATGCTGGCGTGTTGGCCAGCAGGCCCGCTTGAGCAGAAACATCTGCAGGGGTTGGGAGAAAACGATGGCAGTTTCTTGGGGCTGGTTTCATGCCTTGTGAAGCGAGCCATGAAGCACAGAGCGTGCTGCTGGCACCTCATCACAGGGACTCGAATGTTGGACGGCCGCAGCGATGGAGGCGCTTTCTTGGAGCTCTGAACTAGCTATTCACACACAGCAGAGGCTGGGGTTTAATTGTTTTATTCCCTTTTTATGTGGATAAAAAAATAATTTATACTGTTGTTGTTTTGTGTCAAGTGTTCAGGCATCACGTGAATTTATAACCTGAGAGAATTTGGGATGAGGATCCAAAATCATCTTATTTGACAGGAATGGGGGAGGCCTCGCTGGAGTGTGACCCATCCGTGTCCCAGCTCTGCTGGTCAGATGAACTGGGGGTGTATTGCTGGCACAGGCGTACCCCAGGGTGCCGTTTTGTGCCCGTGGGTGAAACCAACGGCGTTTTTGCCAGTCAAGTTCAACTGCCTTTGGGGATGGGAAGGGAAATCACCCCACCAGAGCGACGAAGAGACCGGCAGAATATCCTGGGGCGTTCGACCTCTGTCTCTGCCTTCCCATACTGTGGTCCCATGGGGATCTGGCACGAGCAGGGAATTCCCGAGGGCAGGTGGGCTGGGGGGTACCCGAGGGGTACGTGCCAGTCTGGTCTGGAAGCCCTCAGAGATACAGCCAGGTGATGACCACCACAGAGACGACCACCCGGGAAGGGGATGGGAGATGGGGCATCTGTGCTGCACGCTCCTGCGTGGGCATTGAGGCTTCCCGTGCGCTTCCATCTCTCAGCCTGGTGGCAGACGTGCAGGCAGGGAACAAAGAAATTACTGTTTGAAATTCTTGGCTTATTTTATTGATGTGCACTGGCAGTTGTAGGCCAAGGAAGAGGGAGCAAAACGAAGCAACCCCAAATGTTCCCAGTTGTGTGCTCCTGGCCCAGCACGCAGGTGGGATTTCTAGCAAGGTGAATTTCTGTGTTGCAGACTGAGCAAGAAGCACACCAGAATCAATATCTGGGTAGTCCAATAAAATCTGTGGGAATTTAATTTCAAGTCATTTCAAGCAATCTAATAACTGGTCTTTCAGATGGCTGTTGGGTGGTTTGTTTTTTCTTTTTTTTTCCGTTGGTGTTTTTTGTTGTGCAACTGTAAAAATGTAGATTGAGCCCAAAGTACATGTAGTGCTTTGGTTTTGCAATGTAAGCGTCGAGCCCAAGGCTGGTTTACTCCGGAGTCGGGCAGCGAGGGCTGGAGACCCCATATTGCCAGCTGGGGTGGCTTGGCTCTGGGTCGGTTTTCAGCCCCACTAATGGTGGCAAGGCTTCTGCTTCCAGACTGCAATGCTGATTTCAGCACACAGGCAGCTTTTATATCCTTGCGCGGCAGCGTTAAGATTTCTAGCCCTGTATCCGTGAAAATTCATGAACCGGTTTGGGGAGGAGCCCGTGACGTGTTGTCCCGTTCTGCTTGCCAGCGGGCACCAGCCTGGAGAGGAGCACGGGAGCCGGGGGCATCTCGAGCCGTTGCCTTCTCAGAGCCCATCACAGCTGTGAGTAAGGTCAGTTGATACCCTGCTGTCAGTAACACGTGTGTCAGCGTTTATCCCTCTCCCTGGGCTTACGCAGGCTGCCCAACGGTCCCCACTCGAGACCCTTCACAGACTTGGACAAGTGCCTGCGCGTTTCCTTGGGAGCCGGTGGGCGCTTCTGCAGAGAGCAGCTGCACGCACCTGAGCCACTTGGTATCTTCATGAATATTTTTACAATCAAATTTAGGATTATCATTTATCTTCCCCTTAAGGTCCCAAACGGGCTGTTGTCTTGTTTGTGAGTGGCCTTAGGGGAGGTGTTTCCTGCAGTACTTGCTGACTGATCTGGATTCGGCACAAGAAACGGCACAGAAGGGAGGACTTAACTTTTTGCTCTTTGGAAGGGAGCTGAGGCTGGGGCGGTGGGACAGGAGGGCAGCGCAGCTTGGAGGAGGTGGAGAAATAAGTGGTGAAATCACTGCGTGTCCTCGGAGGCAGCAGTCACGTGCGTGGCAGGGCTTGGAGCTGAGCAGTCCTGGCAGCGGTTGCACTGCATGGATAGGTTGTTTTCTGCAGATAGCCCAGAGCTGTTTGGTTTTTACCGAGGCTCGCAGATCTTACCGACGCCACTAATTAATTTTTTTACCAAAGTCCAGTGGATGCTTTTAGAAAGATCCAGTCTGTGCTCGCCCGAGCGCTGCTGGGCCGGCCAGCCCCTGCAAGGAGGGATTGATGGCAGGGAGCTGCTGCCTCGTGGCAGCTCCTGCCCGAGAGATGAGAAAAGATCTCCTGGAGGCTCTCGGAGATCACCTGCCTGACACCGTGATGAGCTCCGGGCAGACCTCGCTCGTGGTCTGCATCCAGAGCAGAACCTGCAGTGTGAGTGTGGCTGGTTCAGGCCCTGCACCCCACCACAGCTCGGCAGAGCATCGAGCGTTATTTTCTCTGCTTGGCCACCAACAAAATACAGAGGACCACTACAGTGGTACGTGTGTCCGCTGGTGATGTCCACAGCGCATCATGTTGCTTTTTAAGTGATTTTAAAGAACAAAAATATTCCGGTAGCCTTCACTACTGTTTTGTAAGGTTTTGTATAGTGAAAGTCATGATTTTATACCACCTTGAAAAACAAATGCAGCCCTTGCACCTCCAAACTGGTATTTCCCCCCCAGATGCTTAAAGCGGTTTATATACAGTTCAATTGCGAGATATTTATAAAGCAACACAAATTAATGCCGAGTGCCAGCCCAACAGGAGCCCTGCTCTCGCAGCCTCCCTCGACTGTGCAGCATGGGTACGTGCTGTCGAAATGTCTTGGGTGTCTCGCAGACGGTGGGTAAGCTGGCTGTCCGCTCCCCACCCTCCAGCCTGCTCCTAGCCTCCTCCTCTGTGTCTCAGAAATGTTATGTAAAACGCAACGTGCAGCATTAGCAATAGAAATATTTGGTTCAGGCAGTTCACGAGGCGGTTCCCACACCCTTGTGATCTCCCAAGCGCACATGCGGACGGCTGCGGTGTTTGCTGGGACTTTGGAGAAGCTTTCCCTCTTGGTGTCCAGGTGATGGCTCTCAGGCACACAGGAGGTGGGTAGGGGGCGTATGAATTGTATTTGGTGGTACCACCCACCGATATGGATGGATGTGTCAGTTTGGGGAAGGAAGAGAGAGATTTGCTTGCAGTTTTTGAAAAAAAACAAGTTCCCAATGCTGCTTGCACTGCTCGGTGTCCCTGAGTGGTCAGGGCATTAGGGGCTTCACCCCGGGACCCACCGTGCTGCAGCATCACGAAGAAGGATCAGTTTTGATCTGGTACTCAGAGAGGTGGGCAAATTCATGGCCACGTTGCTGTTCGCAGAGACTCTTCTGCAGGTTTGCTGGAGACACAGCTGGATGTGGCCGGAGGTGTTGGTGGCTTCGTGAGCGGGGTGGCCGCCTCTTCATGGGCTTTCTGTGCGACTGCATCCCCCGCGAGGCCAGGCTTCCTCGCCACGGTCACAGCTCGCACCTCCACAAACGGAGTCAGCTGATTTTAAATCTGCTCATTAAAGAGTTGTAACGAGTTCTGTGCCCAGCACCAGGTCTGCGGCGTCCAGCAGCCGCTCTGCGCCCTGAGCCCGTACTGCCGTTCGGTGTGTGCCGTGGCCGCGGGCACGGTCTGCCCTGGGGCATGAGAGCCTGGGGCAGCCGCTGATCTTTCCCTTCTTCCAGTGTTGCGTCCATCGCTGGTTTTCATTTCGGTCACCGTTACACGAGTTTTGGAGCTGCAGAGGAGCCTGGTGTCCCGACCCCAGCACAGAGACGAGGACGCTGCTGGTGGTGTTTGTGGTGGTGAGAGGGCGAGGCGTTTGCAAACCCGTTCGAGGAAGCCTGTGATGAGGCGTAGCAAAGGGACTGCTTGAAACTCGTGAAAAGGTATGAAAAGGAGAGGATGGGATGGCGTGGAGGATTGTTGGAGGATTAGCCTGGGCTGCTTCCAGGCGGGGTGTGCTGGGACCTGACAGTACCCTGCAGAAGCGTCTGGCCCCGCGGTGTGCTGAGCAGCAGGGCGGGGATGGAGGCGTCTGTATCCACAGTGCCAGAGCGTCTGTAGGTACAGCCTGCTGTGCGAAGACTCAATGCGCTGAAGGCCCCGCAAACACATCTGAGCGTGTACACGGGCTAATGACACTGCGACAGCCAACGCCACCAAGAAATGAGTGTCTGCGAAGATGCTCCCCTAAACACTTTCTGGCCGGTCTGTGGTCTGAGAACCTGCCCTGGTTGTTCTTCTCCTGCCTGTCGCTGAACGCGGTTGGACAAACTCTGCAAGTTACCAGAACTTGTAGGGGAGAGGAACGATCGCAGGTCTCTGTTATGATTTCTATACCGAGTGCAGCAGTTGAGCGGACACAACTGCCTCGCCGAGCTCACTCTGACATGCAAGAGGCTATTTTCTCCGTGCCTTGACTGCACAGATCTGGTATTTGAGTTTTAGACTTGGTTTTGTAGGTGGGAGAAAAACCACCCACCCTCAGTGCTGAATGATGGCCTGTTGTATATGTTAGAGACGTGGGTAGCGCTAGCTGGACTATATGTACTTTCCTCTGTGGTCCTGCGCGTGCTATGGGCAGAGGCTGGGGACACTTGCTTTCTGGGGCACATACCGGCGTTGGCACTGCATGGCGATGCTCTCGGCAGCACAGCCTACGCCGTGGGTTCTGCCTCGTGCTTTCCTCCAAATCTGAGACCGTTACGTCATTTGTATGATGAGAAATAGATCGGTCTGAAAGCGTTGTCTGTCTTCGCTTCATCGAGGTGCATGACTCCCTTATTTTATTGCCTTGTGCAAGGGCTGTCCCAAGAACCTCTCTGAATTCCTTTCGCAGTTTTATTTTGGTTCAGGGAAGGTTAGCTCAGGTTTAAACCACTTGGTTGTGGTTGTTAAGTCTTAGTGACATATTAAGCATTTAATATCCAAGTGCATTAGCTTCCCACCCACATCCCCCATTTGAGATGGGTTGAGGGAAATAGTCGGTGCCCACATCTAATAGGATGCTGCTCGGCGTGCCTGTATAAATGGCTTCCTCCTGGACCTCCTCTTCTTATGTTTAGTTCCTGACCTAATTAGGCATGAACGATGGCGTTAGCGGAGATCCTGTGACTGCATCAGACAACACCTGATCCCTCGGAGAGATTCCGGGAAGATTGCTGGCTGCCGGAGGGGACGCCTTTTTGCGCGGAGGGGACCTGGCAGTGGTGGCACGGTCTTAATTCCCGGTGCGCTGTAAATGGCTCTGCAGCCAACCGGGCAAAAGAAGAAACCCGGATAAACCAGTGTCACCAGTACCCGGTGGCAATTAGGGTATGCCCCGGTGCTGCCGCCTCCGCTCGGTGTTACCTTGCGGCTCGGCAGCGTGGCACGGCTTGGTGCGAGTACGGACGGGAGAATCCGCCTTAATTGCTGTGGTGCGTCTAATTGTATTACATCTTAATTTCTAGGTCCTTGCTTAACTCACGCAGTACATCAGAAGCTCTTGTGAAATGTAATGTGCTGGAGCATCAGCACAGGAAAAAGCTCTGCCTTCTGTGAAGCCAGACTGTTGCAGTGTAATTTGTTTTGTAAGATTTTGAAAGGCAGTGTTGCAATCTGTAACAGTAGAATAGTGGGAAGATGGTCAGGTGGTTCTTGGGACTTCAACAGACAGATTTCATGTCTGTGTGTTTTTGCAACACCTTTCTATAAAGGGAAACATAATTTAAAATATGATTACTTAGTGTTGTAACAGTCTTCTCAAACGTTTTTGCATTATGCAGAGATCATTATCAGAGGCTGATATTAACTTGCAAAGAATATTATGCAAATCATTCTCCTGTTCTTCTAAAAAGAAATTTCCTTCATAATGCAAAGCGTGACAAAAAAAAATTGTGCAGAGGCTTTTGGCAAAATTACATTCAGAAGATGTAACAGTTTTTCTGCTTACTAGCACAATCCATTTGTGCCTTTCTACTGGATTTTCTCAACTCAAGCTGATAAAGGATGAATTTTAAAATGAGGGCTGCACCGGGGGGGAGGATATTGTACCTCATGGGTTCAGGAATAGACGGGGAGGCTTTTCGCGTTTAGATCATTGTTTCAAACCTGTACCGGTAGGCACTGTGGGCTCTGTTCGTTTTCAGTCATTCATCGCTCTCTGAAATTACTTGGTGGTGTGTCTCGTATTTCCAACGGGCAGGGGCGCGCGGCATTGCCTTCACCACGAGCAGCGGCTTGTAGGTACCGGACTTAAATACACTTAACAGCGTCAGGCTCCCCAGACGTCCAATGTTAGGCAGTTACTGCACTGTTAAGGCTCTGTATCGCTGGTACCAGTAAGACCATCCTGAATGAGGGGCACTGCCTGGGTGATGGGGGGTTGGACCACGGACACCGGCGGTGGGACGGGTGGTCCTGCCCCGAGGCGGCCCGGCACTGGCATCTTCTTTGGGTTTCTCCGAGCATCAGCACGTTCCTGGAGGAGATCCTGGCCCTGGCTGAAGTCATTGTGGATTTTGCCACTGGCTTCATCCCTCCTCCACATTTGTTTTTTTTTTTTTTTTAGAAACTGGTTGCATCAGTTGAGAACTGTCCCTTTCTAATACAGAAACCAGACTGTACTAAAATCGAGGGGATTGTTTTATAGGTATCGGCTGTTCTGCTCTTATTAGAGATTGGTTGACAAGACCAGACCCTAATAAATATTGTAACTGGCTTAAATGACTGAAATATTTACAAGCTGCGGATTGCAGTCAAGAGTTGGAAAAGCTCATTTAGTGTAGAACCCCATTTTTCAGGCATTTAAGATCATTTTGAAAAACTGTAGCCTTTGTCTTGAATTTTTTTTAGGCATTTCTCAATACAAACGTGATTGAGAAAAGTCGGTAATATTCAGAGATATATATCGAATCATAGCGTCATAAAATGGCAGAGAGAGTTTTCACTAGCATGGAAATTGTCGGAATTTTTTTTCGTGTCTGGTTAGATAACTCAATGTTTTAAAATCAAACCAAATTAGATAAATAAGCTGGAAGTCGTAGTTAGCATTCGTCAAGCAACTTAGGCTGGATGTTCAGGCATTGACTGACTCCACCTCTAGCTGCAGGGTTTCCCTCTTACGAACGGGTGAATACTAATCCTTGTTTATTCTCTGCTGCAGAGAAATAGATTCATCAGTAGTTTTCGATCTTTAGAAGAAGCCCTTGGTGAGAGCCGGGCTGGAGCGCCCTGGGCGGGTGGATGTGTCTGTGCGATGTGCACGACGGTGCTCAGCTGGGTACCACCGTTTACACCTTGTGCCAACACGAAATACCATATTTCGGTGGCACAGAGGAGGACTTTTAATACCCCGAAAGTGGCCCCAGGGTGTGGTTGCGATGTGATAATTACAGCAGCGAGCGATTACAAGAGTTGGCTCTGCTCTGTGCTTCCCATCTCCCGGTATCCTGCTCGCCCCCCCGTAACGAGCTGCTGGTTGAGCGTGGAGATACGCGCTGGAACCCGCTGAATGAGTTACTGGGGAAGGACGACTTTTTATGTTTTTTAAAGATTGCGTGGAAGGGTGAATCGAAGTAGTGAGGTGGTGTACTCTAAACATGGTGGCAGGAAGGAATCTTTTTCTCTTCTGGGTTTCTTTGTTTCCTGAATGTTTTGTAGTGCAGCCTTGCTAGCGGAGCGGTGGTCAGCACGTTTCTGCAAATCTCTTTCTGGTATCCTCTTGAAAATGGTGATGCTGCCAAATGAAAATCAAATATTTAGCTCTAAACTTTCATTTTTTTTGTTCCCAAGGACTCCCTCTTTTGACTGTGTTTGCTTGTCCCAGAATACGGGCCGAGGAGTGGCCGGCAGCCGTCCCACTGAGAGCCTCTATCCCTGCAGATCCCGGGGGGCGTGCGGCTGGTAGACTTGCAGTCACCGCTCCTTGGGTTGTCCTGGGTGGGCTCCGTCCTCGGAGGTGGGCTGCGCTGCTGGGCTTGCTGTCGTTGGCTCTGCCTGTCCCGCTGTGTGCGTGCCCAGGGCTGGGTTTACCCAGGACAGCAGGGTTCTCTCTCACGCTGGACAACTGGTTTCTCTTTTCCCATGTTCCCCTCCTAATATACCCGGGAATATTCCCTATCAATGGGGTAGAGTGAATTTTGTTCCCCTGAACTGCTGCAGCAGTTAGGAAACTAAAAAAAGAACACCCCAGCCCTGCATACAAGTAGCTGGGCTTTTTCTTTTTCTTTCGAAAAAGACTGTAAGTGCAAAGATCAGGCGTGCTGTGTGGCAGCGGGCTGAGGTGTGACCCCCGGCGGGGAGCTGGGGCGTGTCGAGAGCAGCACCAGCACCCGCACCCACGGGAGAGTGCCTGGGCGCCCGCTCAGAGCACCCTGTTCCCTTTGGGAACCTGCCCAGTGACAGGGCAAAATGCTCAGAAAACTTGTCCAGGTTGAAGAAAGACCTCAGAGTCTTTTAAAATACAGTGAAATTCTCTAGACTCTAAATTATTCTTCCTGTAGGTAAGCCCAACCTCTATGAAGAGCTGCAGTATGAAGAAATAGAATTTCTTTGGGTTTTATAGTATTTCTTAGAAGAGCATTTGCAGCGCTAAATTTGCATTTGCAGCTCCTTCCCTTTGTCTTCCCCCCTTTCCCAGTTGACCTTATATTAGACTGTGCATATCAACAGCGGCTTTTATCCCCTGCTGCTCTTCACGAGGTTTTGTATTCCTACCTGCCTCGCTCCAACCACGTTCTTACCATCATGCATTTATAAAACCAAAGCAGAGGCCAGCATGATCTTCTGCTGTCTCTGTGTCTGCTGGAGGGAAACTCTTCCCAACAAACAGAGTGAAAATTGCAACTGGTTATGTAAATTACGGGCAAGGAAAAAAAAAATTATTCAAACCTGGTTTAATTTGTGAGTCTATGCCTTGGAAATAAGTTATACTAATACGTAGCACAGGTTATTCTAATGTGGATTACGGGCTCGCCCTTCTGCAAGCATGATGCTAGCTCACGGGTGTGGAAGCAGATAGTGCAACCTTGAAGAATCTTGTAGGACGTAAAAGTTTTAATTAAAAATCTGGCTTGGTTGAGGGTATTTTGGTTTAGTATGAATGTCTTCATTTCTTTTGAAAAAGAATTAAATGAAACCCTTAGTATTTTTTTTTTTATTTCTGCATATTTATTCTTGAAGTTGAAGCATTAGAAAATAATTGAGTAAAACAAAATCCACAAGGCTTCAAATTACCTCTAGCTTAATGTTTTATTTAAAAGGTTTGCTAACTGACATTCTTTATAATGAATTAGGTCACACGGCTCTAAAGAGTGTTGTGGGTTTTCTTTTTCACATTTAAATTTGAGGCTGCTTCCCTCGAAACTTGGGCTCCGCTGCTGCCGTGAACTGCCGTACAGTTGTGACTCCCAGGCTCCCCGGCTCGGGGAATCTCGCTCTAATTATTCTCAATCACACTAGTGCAAATGAATATATCCATGTTTGGAGGATCGAAGCGGCGTTGTCATGGCAATCTGCGTAAGGTCATGAGAAACTCATGGAATCTGTTCGCCGCCTCTCCCGGGAGACCTCTCCTACCTTTGCAAACCTATGGATCTGGGGGGTTGGGTAGTAACTTTAAAGCACAATTTAGTAAGAATTTGGCTGAAAGGATTCGCTGCTGAAGAGCAGGCTTGTGTTTCGCTGTGGCTGAGCCAGTGGGAGCCCTGGGAGCACTGGGTGCCCCCGAACAGCCCCTGCCTTTCAGCGGTTGGGGCCAATGGTGCCCATCGAAGGCGGCACAAATCGCCCTGTCCCGTACCGGGTAGCTGAAGGCGCCGCGGTTCGGGTGAAGCTGATCGCGGGCTGTGGCTCACGTCTCACGTGCTGACTAGTCATCTTCCTCTGGGAGCCGCAGCTCGCCAGATCCCGAGCCGGTACGTGGAGCGGGCTTGCTCCGGAAGGTGGGATCCTTATAAACCACAGGGACAGCGGAGGGGACCCGTTTGGTGGGCGCTGGTTAATGGTGCTCAGTGTGCTGGGATGGGCTCTGGCCTGGGTTTTGTTGGGAAAGGGTTTGCTTATGTGCAATTTAAAAAAACAGAAAAAACCAAACAAAAACCAAACAAAAAACCCCCCAAAAACCCCAAACCCCCAAAACCCCCAAACCAACTCTGCTTTCTTAATTGCAGGAGGTGATGCTAGCTGGAGCTGTAGCAATAGGAACCCCTCAAAGCTGTCCCCGTCCCCCAGCGTGGCTGGGGGGTGTCAGCCCGAGTCCGTCCCTTCCCTCCATGTCTGTAGCAGCGCAGGGAGCGATGACGGTGCCGAGTGCTGCAGTCACTGCAAAGGAATGTGGGCAATGGAATAAATGCATTGCTGGGCTGTAACTCCCTGGATCGTGCGTACCGCTCTGCCGCTTCCCGTGCATCGGGCGGGAGGGGAGTCACATAAAAAATATGTGAACAGTAAACACTGGAAGAAGTGGCAGAGGGATGTTTGCTTAGCCCTGCTTGGACGGGGCTCTCCTCTCCTAAGAGAGATAATGGCAAAGTCACAGGATGGTTTTATTCGGGTTTTGAAAGGTAAGAAATTGATAACAAAGTGCATCTACGTGGGTGCGCAGCAAGAGGTTTTATAGGCGCAAGTGTGAGTCTCTGTGCTTTTGTGAACTTCTATTTGTGAAACGTGTTAAATCTTAAATTAGAATTAAAGCTAAATTAAAAAAAAAAGTGTAAAAGTGATCCAAAAAGTTAGTTCATTTGTTTAATAACATGTATGGAAACCTTTTGCATCTTTGGACTGCAGCAGCAACACCGGTGACTTTATAAATAGCTTGTGTAGTAGGACAAATGAATTCACTAAAACTGGCATTTAGCAAATCTTGCTTTAGGTGATCCAGGTAGTTGTGGGTTTGTGGTTTTGTATTTCTAAGTTCTTTTTTGTTTTTAAAAAACCCCAAGCAACACAAACAAAAACAAAACCAAAAAAAAGTCTTATCAATAAGACAGCCATTAAAGCACTTTGATTTGCAGCTAAATGCATGTTAAACCTGCAATTCTTCTGCTAGCCCAAAGAAGTTATACACCCACACCCACACCCACACCCACCCCCCCCCCCCCCCCGCTTCATTTGAGCCTTTAGACAGGTTTAGCACATATGTATGCAGACTTTTTACGTTCAGGTTACTTGGTTTGAAAGATCTGACGTTCTTTAATGATTGATATCAATATTCTACAAAAAGCTGTGAGATCCATAGTTAAAATAAAAAAAAAAATCTTAAATTTTGTTGGCTGTAGAAGAGATGTGACTGCGCCTGTCAGGGTGCTGTGTAGGTCTGTTACATGATACGTGTTATCTACACTTAATTGCTTCTGGTTACCCCGCCTTTCAAGATTTTGAGCCTAGCCAATCTTGTCCTCTCGCACCCGACAGGCACTCACGGATCAGAGGAAGAAAATAGGTTTTCAGGGGTTTTTGCACCTTGCAGGTGTGCAGAGCGGTTCACCCTTCCCGCCCAAGGCCTGGCTTGCAGAGCCCCTGCCCTGGGCTGGGTTTACCCCTGCCCATGCAGGCAGTGGCCGTGGGGTGCCCTGGCACAGGGGGTCCCGCACACGGCGGGGGACACCCCGGACCGTCACCTCTGCCCATCGCGGGGTCCGTTTTGACCCGACTTTCTCTAGAACTTTACAAACATGTTGGATTAAAGGTTTTTAAATCAGAATTTTAGGTAATTGCTGTGAGTCAAAGAAGGGCTTCCTAGTTTCGAGTGTAGATACGAGTTGGGTTTCAAAAAACCCAACAAAACACTAAGCAAGTGGAATTTATAATGAAAGGCCTATTTACATTTAAAGAGTTATTTTAAATGATCTGTCTTTCTCTCTGCTTTCTGCAGAGGGACGGAGCAGAGGCCGGGCTGAAAACAAAGCTGGTTTTCTCAGCTGACCTTCTGGCACACGGGCTTTCTCATTTACTGCTGCCTCGGCATCCACACGCATGCACACAGGGCTTCAGCCCTTCGTCTTGGCACCTGCAGTATATCCGTTAACACTTCCAGGTCTTCGGGACTTGCTGAGAAGCCCTCTAAACAACTTCTGATCTACTCTGGCTTGTGTACCCAACGCCTGGAGAAGTGGGCGGCCAGCTGCTGTCCCGTGTGAGGGGCTCGGTGTGTCTGACGGGGTTAAAAGAGGCACAGTGGAGCCTTTGACGCTGAGAAAGCAATTAACGGCAACTTCTGCAATATTTAACATTGCTTCGAAAACCTCCCCTCGCATTGGCTTTTGTCGATCGTTTGGTTGACTAACACGTTCCTTTCAGCTTTGGTGACAATAACATGTGAGTAAGCACAATGCCCAAATTTCTGAACGATGGCTTGTGGCGATTTCCTAATTTCCTGAGTGAGCGCAGGCTTCTTGGTGTTTCAGTCCTGTGCCAGAAAGCCTATTTGCTCATACGAAGTTCTTCATTGTAATAGGAAAAAAATCAATTTGATTACTTTCATGTCAGCATGCATGTCTAATGGCTTAGAAGTTATTGCAGCCATAAAATATACAGTATCATTTCTCTCTCACTCTGAAATTTGACAGGATTAATATAGTCAGCATGAAATCTTAGTCATAAAGTCGACCATAAGTGATGGTAAAATTAGCTGCTGAAATCGTCTGCTTATGGAAAGCATCTTCTGTTTTTCCTTCTGGGAAAAAATATCAAGGGGCTGGCGTGCGGATCGGAACGGGAGTTTTCTGCGTTTCAGGCTCTCATACAAGTATGTCTGTTTCATCTCGCGCTCTTTTAACGAGAGAGACAGCGAGCGCTGTTCAGCTCTGTGATGTCCCGAATAGCCTGGAGTGCAGTTTTGCAGCCCCGTTCATCGGCTGGCCAGGCGGTGGAGGTGGTGGTGGGGCCGGGTTTCGCGTCCAGTGCGGCCGTGATGCGGGGGTCGTGGCTTTCCCGCATCCCACCCTCCCCTGTAAGTCATTCCCTGCGTGAGCCGAAGTGAGGTACGTTGCAGGGCCTGAAAAGCATCTCCCCCGTCAGAGGTCGGACTTGGGGTTAGAAACCGAGGGGTTGTGGTGTGGCCCTTTGACGGCGTGTGTCCTTCGGCGGTGTGTGGTATTTGCCTGCCCGGGGGTGGAGTGAATGATGCACCGATTTATCTCGTGCAGTGCGAGCCTTGTCGTGGTTGAAAAGCTGTTCCTCTCCGTGGGTCAGTGCTCCGGTGAGGTTGGAGGGAGGTGAGGTCCAGGAGAGCTGAGCTTTGCTCATGGTCTTCACCATGGCTCTTCCTGCCGGCGCAGGCAACCTGCTGCCTTCTACTCAGCGACCTGCTGTCCTCCTCGCACAGCCCCCTTGGGAAGCAGGCTGACCAGCTTCATCAGGGTGGGAGAAATGCCCCGTGGAAGGCTACCTTGCTCTGAGCTGAGACTGAGAAACCTCTGCTTGAAGCTGGGTTTCCTCCTGCCGAGTGACCGCGCTGGGTGCCAGCGGAGGAGCCCAGCAGATGGCCGGAGCAGCCACTCCTTCCTGCTCATCCACCTCCAAAACTGCCCTTGGAAGTGGAGATAAAGTGCTGAGGTTAGGCAGGGGGATATTTGCTGACAAGTAATCCTTCATCAGCCCAGCCTTTGAATTACTTATTAATGTTTTTGTTTAATGACATCTCGTTTCGGCTGCATTGTGTAAGGTGCCCATAGCTGTTTTTTCTGCTTATGAAGCTGGTTCCAGGAAGAAGTAAGGAGCTTGGGTGCCGGTATCTTTATTATCAACTTTAAAGTTAGACCAGGGGAAGACAGCATCTTGCATCCGGGCATCATTTACCCACCCCGTAAGGTCCAAGACCAGGGTTTCTTTGCTAGCCCTTGGCCTGTTTGGCTTTGCAAGGGGAAATTTCTCCGGCCTCTTGAGCAAAAACGTGTATGGTTTTACTTCTTCGGGGGGGCTCGGGGGTCCCTCCCCTCGTATCCAGACACTCCCGCCTCCGCTGGAAGCTGTTGTCCTGCTGGTTTCGCATGTTCCGCCTCCCTTGGCAGCCCGTTGTGAAAAGTTAATATCTGGTCATTGGTTTTGGCTGCATCTCCAAGGCAACTTCATTCATATGCCCGGCTCCCGGCTCATACCGATCTGGACATGCCTAGATGACTAACTCCCGTCTCCTGTTACGCCGTCCCAGAAGAGTTGTTAACTCCTTCGGCCCAGGTAGGTGGTGATACAACAGGGAATGGGCAGACAGAGCGGGTGGATGCCATAAACACCCAGCAAACCCCGACTTGCTCTGTTCCCCCTCCATCCTTTCTGCTTTGGTTTGCTTCCCAGTGCCCCGTCCAGCCTGGAGAGCAAAGAGCTCGTCGCTATTTAAGATCCTTTTCAGCGCAGAAAGGTCTCAGACTAAGTTTGTTTCTCCTGAAATTATCATGCTTCATTATTCTTTGGTTTGGGCAGAACGTTGACTTTGGGACCTAAACTTACTGAAAAATTTCATTTAAAAAAAAAAGAACTTGGCTGCACACTAGCAATACACTCTGAAATGCGGCTAAAATTTAATTTTGCATTTCATACAAGCTGAGGGGGGATTTTCCTCCGAGGGGCAGGCGATGCGGCGAGACCACTGCATTCCCGGCACGTGTTCGGGGTCTGCGAGCCCTGCAAGACAGAGCTGTAACAGGTTAAACGTGGAGACACCGGCATTGCTGCAGCGCCTGGTCCCTCCCTGATCTGCCTATTTCTGTATGGGTTTGTCAGATACAGATTTACAGCCCCCAGAGACTCCTTTTGATTCTCACCAAAAGATGTAGGAAGGAGGAAGATGAGCCAAACTCCGGTTTTTTTGCTGCTTGTTTCTCTCACGGCAGTGCTGCGAGGTGCTGTTGCACTAGATGATATGTTCTTATAATCCGCAGCGCTCGCTGGGATGGGTCCCGCAGCGCCCGGCGATTCCCCGTCAGGGCGAGTGGCCGGTCCCCAGGAGAGCATCAGACCCCGGGAAGGAGTGGGGCTGGGCGTGGGGCAGAGCAGGTCTAGCTCGCACCAGCACCAAGCAAAGTTTGGCTTGAGCTTGACGAGCATCGCGAGGATGCGATGCTGCACTCTTCCCTTGGTGCGTTTGAATACTGACGCCGTCCGTGTATCCGACCTGGATGTCGTGACGCTGCTTTTCTCGGGGGTCCTGGAGGTGATTTGGCAGGACCGTAGGCACAGGTAGGAAAAGCACATCGGGTTTTACTGGTCGCGTTCCTGTCCTCCTCGTAGCCTAAGTGGGGTATCGCAGCAGAAATCAAGGGTCAAGATAGCTCTGAGGATCGCCAAGGTGTACAAACTTGAAACCCTGTTAATTTTTTAACGCCTTATGCATTTTGGGAGATCCGTTATGCTGAAACATCAGGCAGAGAATTAAAACAGGCTGGGAATATGAACCTGCCGTGACTTGTGACTCTGCCTGAGTGGCTGGACGAGGCCGCTCGCCGCAGCGGTGGTGGTACGCTGTGGAAGAGTTAATTAGGGAAGTACCGGAGAGATCGCCCCAAGGACCTGGGGTACAGCTCGGTCGGAGACCCTTACCCCGTGCACCACGTATGAAACCCACTGTCTCGCCAACCTCCCTCCTCCAGGTGCTGCTTTCCCTTCCTAGAGAAGAAAAACTGCTGTAGGACTGTTTGAAATGTAGCTGCTATAACTCTTAAATTTTAATAATAGATTACCATTAGTATCAGCTTTATATAATGCACACCTCATTATTGCTTACTCAGAATAATTTCTCAGCCTCCTTATAGAACCTTGGAACTTTATTTGCTGAGTATAAAATATGCAGAAATGCATGAATAGTTTTAAGGCTTGGTACCCTAAACTAATACAGCATGCTTTTTTTTTTTCCTGCACCATGATTGAAGTCAAATTAACATATTTACCTTCAGTGCTCCCAGGAGTAGCATTAAAAAATTCAAGAGGTGATTCCGAATAGTCTCCGATTTACTGTGTTTAAAGCTGGATTTCATTTCTCAATAAAACCATGCAAACACTTGACTCCCTTTCAGCTTTGCAGCTTCTTTCCTTCCTGTGCAGGTCCTTGGACTTATCAACAGATGGTAGCAGTATTATTACCGCCGCGTTCCCAAAAGGAAGCTTTTTATTTTATTTTACTGGTTTTTCAGGATGGGGGAGAAAGCAGGGACAGAGAATAAGGGAGGGAATGAGTTATAACAAATAGCACAGAAGCGTAGCTGCTATTTTAATCTGAAATAAAGAAAAGTATCGAGCGTGATTTTGTCTCGCTGCCTGCAAGCACTGGTTCGCTGTGTAATGTTGGTTACGTTACCGTGCTCTGCCTCAGTTTATCTGTATGTGATAACCGTTTCCTAGGGCAAATCATGAAGCTTAATTTTTGCTATATGTTGACATCTTCCCAGGAAGAAAAGCCGTGTAAACGCAGGGGTAGGAAATGGAAATGGTTGCTTTATTGCCCAGTGGTTTCTTTATTCTTACCAACGATTACCCAGGAGCTGTCCTGCCTGTGCCGTGATTTATTCCTACAGCTATAGGATGCAGCTCCTGTAGCTCCCAGGATTTCAGACCCCACGACAGTCAGGTTCAGGGGTGCAAATTCGTGCCCCGAAGCCCCAGGCTGCTCCACCATCACCTCTGCCATGAGCTCCTCCAGGGAAGCACCGTCTCTTAAGCATGCCAGTGCTGCAGGGAAAGCTTCGACCCTGTCGGTTTTCCCGACCAGGTAATAAATGTTCTGGGGAGAGGGTCTGTGTAACAAGCCCCGGTACTTGGAGTCGGTACCCTCGGAGTGGAACAACTCTGCCTGAACATTTTGTTTACCGTGGACTAGAGATACTTGCAGCGGCTTTTTTTCCACGCCTGCTCCTAGATTAGGAAGTCATTTCAGCAGATGTTGTTTCCTAAGAAAATGGGTTAATGCTTGGTGGTTAGAACAGTGTGGCAAAAAAGCTTATTTGTGTGAGGTTTTGGCTAATTGCCTTGCAAGTGTTACAGAGCGTTGCAGCAAATTTCCTGGATTTCGCAATCGCGATGGTTCTGGTCTAACTGGCCAGAAAGATTTTCAAAAATACAAAAATAAATGGAAAAATAAAGACAAATCACTTGCCGTGTTGCTGTAAAAAGCTGAAGGACCTTAAGTCTGGGGTGAAAAGTCTCCAGGTGGCTGAGCAAGTAATTGAGACTCGGGGCTGAACAGATCTCAGAGTTTTATCATCTTTTAATTGATGAAAGATGGATGTTGCTCTGGGGCAGGCCAGAACAAGCCCCTCTTAGAAATAAGAAGTAATTCCCAGGCTTAGAGTTCCCTGGGAGAACTGGGATGTTTTTCCTTTCCAGTTCACGGGAATGGGAATGTCTTTGCAGGGTTCTTGCGCGGGGAGGGGAAGGCTGCCGGTGTGCAAACCACCTTCTGCCCCGAGGGCAGGCACCTCGGGAGGTGGTGGGTCTCAGCTCTGACGTGGAAGCTCTTTCTCGGCATGGAAAGCCCCTGTGGGCCGCATTCCCTTGTTTTGTCCTGGGAAGCGAGTGTCCGGGCGCCGCAGGGACTGCCTGGGGCTGCTCTCGTCCCGAACTGCCGGCGGTGTGCTTCGGGGACGATGCTGTTCAGCTGGGTTTTGTCTTTGGGGTCACCCCCTTTCTCACATACGCATGGTGCCCAGCCCCATTTGGGCTCTTTTCCACCCGTGCTCCTGCGTTGGCCCGTGATGAAGGACCAAGGCTTGTTCTCTGGGTTCCCCAGTTTGGGGGCAAGCAAGGTGGCTGCCGCCAGCGCCCCGCGCCCACCCCTGCTGCTGCCACCTCCTCCCGCTCTGCATCTCCACCGGCTCCCCGGGAGCAGGAGCACAGCACGGGCCGGCAGTAAAAAAAGGAGAGGAGATGTATTTCACGCACTTATGAAACGTATCTGTGGAAGGTACTGGTGCAGGTGACAACAGAGCCTGGGCTGAGAAATGGGGTTCTTTTATGTTCGGTAGTACTTGCGCAATGAGTCCTGCTGCTCCGTACCGCGACGGTCGCATCCTGTGTCTCGCTAACATAATGCCATCTTGGTGGGGAAAGCTGCCTGTCCCCGGGCTCTCCTGCTGGCATCCCAGCTGCCGGCGGCAGGACTGCTCCCCACCGCTGCCTCGGCTCGCGGGCACCGATCCTGCCCGGGACCGATGGAGGTAGAAGCTGCTCTGAGCAAGGACAAGAAGGAGTTTCAATCTGCACACAGTGAGGCCAGCAATTCCGTAAGAAAGGCAGGTGTGCAGGAAAACGCAGATCGGGTGTTGCTATTTCTAAGAGCATCACTGTAAAAAGACTTTTACTGTGTCGAAAAGCGCGATGGCGACGAACTGCTGCTGGCGGGGCTGGAAGGAAACCCCGGGCTCTCTCCTGGGCACCTCCGCACTGCCCGCCCTCGGGATGCTCTAGGGAAAGGTGGCCGCCGTGTCCTCCTTCAGCCAGTCCCGCCGTCCTGTGCCGCAGAGAAAACCTATTTCTGGGCCAGAGGCCCCGGGGCCGCGTGCCGGCACAGCTGCAGGTCGGGGGCTCGCGGCGTCGCCAACACCGCATCCCCACGCTGCTGGTTAAATCGCTAATTACATTCCATCCGAGCAGCAACATAAACCAGGAATAAATGGACTTGGCTTCATAAACTTAGCGCTTAAATATTTTCCCAGCCAGGAAAAAAAACATTTGCTTTCCATGCAAAACATATAAATCTTGGAAAAGTTCCCGAAGTTGCGTGTTTAACTGTTCAGATCTGTGCCTTCGTAGAATAGAAGTGGTTATTCCCCTGCATAATTATTTTTCTTTTTAAAAGGAAGCTGAAATGTTTGCGAGGAAGACATTTTAAGCGACTGCTGGGGACGAACAAGAGTGAAGGGAGAGTCAGGTTTAATGATGATTGCTTCGCTTTGCTTTATCGCTGTTGGAAATGAAGCACCTTCTCCTCGTCCCCTCCCCGCAAGGACTAACCACAAATGCCGCTTTTACTGTTGTGTTTTAGGGCTGTTTCTGCTTGTCTTACGAGTTTTATTGAAACACATATCTGGTTGCTCGTTTCTTTTTAATCCCACCAAAATACAAGAGCTGTTACTGGAGTTTATTTAACGCGATGGAGTCTTTGTATAGTTAAAATTGCAGATGCTGTATAAAACACAGGCGCTCTCCTTCCTTCCCAATGGCCCTTGTGCAGGAGACGCTGCAGCCGGATGCTCCTTTATTTAACCGGTGCGGGCAAGGGGTGAAAGGGAAGGGAGCAGCCTCCTCCAGCCGGGCCAGTGCGTGGAGGGGAAGGGCCATCGGTGCCGCTCACCCCTTTTCCGTTTGCTGCGGTGGCAGGCGAGGGGTGCCCGTGGGGGGGGGGGAGGCTGACACCCAGCGGGGGGGCTTCTGCCTCCGGGCACCACCTCCGCTGGCCCAGGACAGAGGTTTCCAGAGGGGCGGGTGAGCTTTCTGCAGACACCCATCAGTTGTTTCGTGTACTGCCCCTCCCTCCTGCTCACCCCGTAAGAGACCCCACTAGAACTATATAATTATAGAAATACAGAACGGAGATTTATTTCTGCATAAAATCACTGTTTCACATAAAATCCCCAAGGAGGTGTTGTGGAGACCCGTCACCGCGGCTGGCGTGATGCACAGCCTGTGTCGGCATCTTGCTGTCCCCGTCCCGGGGGTGCAGGTGGGCAGCAGGGGGGGCAGCACCCCCGGCCCCGCCGTGGCACTGGGGTGCAGTTAGGGATGGGGACTGGAGATGGAGATGGAGAAGCGGGTCTGTGGTGACAGTCCTGCCTGGAGCAGATCAGGTTCTGGCATGAGCACAAGTGAAATGAGTTTGGTGGGCTCCTTATTTGATGGACTGTCAAAACAAGATTATCAGGGTTTTCTCGGAGCTGGGATAAGGTGGGGCTGGGGTGCGCCAAGCAGGAATTTGCCCAGGACGGGGGTGCGCTGGAGGAGGCCTTTCCACATTGGCCCTTCATGAGCACCATGAACACACAGTTTGAAAGAAGCTAGAAAATAAAAACACACGTCAGTCTCCTATGCAGAGGAAAAAACCTCAGTAACCATCCTACAGCTTCTCTCCACGAGCACTTTCTGCATGCTTTGCTGTCGTTAATAGTCACCATTCCAGAGCTAGAGATGTTTAATTTATTTGTGTTCTCCTAACACCTTTCTGTTTCATAACAGTAATCACCTCTCCCGGTTTGGCCGGGAGGCAGCGGTGTCTGCCGCGCTCCCTGTAATCCAGGAGTGAATCAAAGCAACTTTTTACAAAACAAGATTCTCTCGCTGTTGCAAAAGAGCTTTGGGGAAATCTGGTTTTTGTGGTTAAGGATCTTACTCTGATGCACAAGGAAAATTATGTGTAGCTTTTATTTGGCCCAAAGGATTCTTACAACATTATCCGTATTTCCTTTAATTTGTGGGATTTCTAGTAAATGGGCTTAAAAATAGGTCCGGGCAAGATGCCAGGGTACATACGAACAGCAAAAAAGCTTTGCAGGCTGTGAGCAGCTCGCTTTCACTTCTCTGTCGGCGCAGGCTGGGGGGACAGAGCAAACGATCACCTTTTGGGGTTAAATTCAATGACGTCTCTGGAATTCTTTGGAAGTCGATATTGCAGAAAAGATCCTTTAACTCCTTAATAGAACCGATGCAGTATTGTTGTTGAGCTGGACACAAGTCTGGAAAGGGAGCAGGACAAGCTGTAGTGCCAGGGGAGGACGAGAGCATGGGGGGACCCAGGGGGGACCCTCACACAAGTCCCTGGACCCGCTCACTGATGGGATTTGGGGACCCTGGAAACCCGGCGTACGAGCAGGAGCAGAACATGGCGATGATACACCTATTTTTTTTCCTTTCAGCTTTTCATTCTCAGAAGTCTCTTTAAGCCTTTTGTAAGACGGGAAAAATCTAATAAGGGAGAGGCTATGGCTCAGAGCCGCGCTCCCAGCCGGGGCGACTGCCGGGTGCCCGGCTCCCTTTGGTGGTATTTAGCTGGCTCTTTCTTCAAAATCAGTCTTGGTTCAAGTGACTTAAAAATGCATTTTTCCCTGGGGACAGCCACCCACAAAAGCCTTTCATTAAGACGTAGTGGGTTTATGCAGCTGGAGTCCCAGCGGTAAAGGGAAGGTAAGTGGGAAAGGATGCCGGCCGCGCCGTGCAGCAGCCAGCCCGCCTCGCTCCGCGTTCCTCTGCCGGGCAAGGTCGCCTTATGGCTTCCCAAAATGCGGGATTTTTGTCCTACTTTTGCAAAATTGAGTTCATTTGATTTTAATTAAATCTTTGGGTATAAATCTGTAAAACTTGATTTTATTTTGAGCACCGTGGATGTTGTGTGCCTCTGTTGTGAGTAGCTTCTTGGGAGATGGATGAAGAGGAGGAACGGGGAGATGGATGAAGAGGAGGAAGATTGTGAGCTTCCTGGGAGCAGCGGCAGTGTGTCGGGTCGGCGTGGGCAAGGGCAGGAGTGCGGCAGCAGGGCCGGGGTTGGGTTGGGGCTGCAGCAGGCCCTGTGGGTCATGACCACGAGGAACCCGCCTTGCGGGGAGCGGCGGGCGGGTGCAAGCTCACGCCGTGCCCCTGCCAGCGCTCTTGAACTAAAAACGTGCGTTCTCACATGATGGTGGTGATGGACTTCCATAAAATCAAGAGGACTCCAGTGCTCAATGCAGAAGCAAGCTTGTTAAAGAGAAATTATTTATGCCGTTGGCAGCAATGTACTAATAATACTTTTCATCTGAGGATATCGAGTTGCTTTACGGGTATTAAGTCTTCTGACGCCTCTGTGAACCGGGAGAAGTGTGGTTAATTCGGTTGTACAGGTGAGGACACCAGGCCTCATCTCTGCCCGCCCCGAGCGCAGCCTGACTCCTCTCCTGTGCCGCACTGGGACTGGGACCAAGCTTTGCCTTAAAAGTCGATAACTTCAGAGCTGTCGTGGGAGCCGACCCTCCAGGATCGTGGTGGCTGGGGGCTGAAGTCCCACGAGCCGTTAACCACGCCACCCGGCTCCCCGGTACCCTTTCTGGAGGAGGCAGGTGAATTTGCTCTAGCTCATAATAAGGGATAACGTCCGGGATGCGCCTGGAGGGCACCCGGCTCCGCAACGCCAAGCCTTTCCGTCGGATAGCATCACCGGCAGTTGAAGGGGGTCTTGAGCCTTGTCCATGGGACTGATGCCAGTGGGTGCCGGCGCTGGTGGGTGCCACAGCAGGCGCGGGAGCACCGTGGGGCAGCTCCCGGCTCCGAGGGCTCTTCCACGTTTCAGGAAAAAGCAGAGCAGAGCAAACGCCCCGTGCTACCTCGGCACGGTTTTGGTACGTTGTGAGCAGAAATCATCTGTTTCCCTCTGGACAGGGAGCTGCTGAGTGCAAGCACCCCAAGACACCTCTTTTCTCATTAAACCTCGGGGTTTAGCCGCTTCCAGCCCCGGGGACGCTTCCGCTCCCGCGCCGGCTGGCGGTGCCGAAGCACCAACCTCCAGCCAGCCCAGCGCTGTAGCAGAAGTTCACATTCGAGCTGATTCTTCAAATTTACCTCCTTTGCTGGAGATCAGCTTTCCCGGCTGCCCCGGAGGAAAAGGCTCCTGTTGTTTCTTCAAAGACCAAGGTTAAAGGAGCAGCTGCAGCACAGCTCGGTGGTGAACGCAGGTTTCTTAGGGGCTGGGGAGATGAGCTGGTGCCAGCGCTGGCCCGAGGGGTTGCAGCCGGGGCTGCTGATGGGGTCCATCGCCAGGGCTGGGGCTTGGATGTGTGAGCTCCCCTCTTAGAACAGCGTCATCCCCGGTACACACGCCTGTAAGCCCCTTTGATTTGTCTTTTTAAAAATAATCAGGTTTGTGCGTGTGGTGGGTTTTTGGTTTTTTGGCTTTTTTTTTTTTTAAAGATTTTTAACTGAGAGACAGCAAATTTAATATTTTCTGTGTCTTGGATGTGTTGTGATTTACATTTGATTTTAGGCATAATTAGAAATGCAAGTAGAGCGCTTTGTGGTTTACCTCTGCTTCAACTATTTATGGCATGATATGCAAATGAAGCAAGCTATGAATATTAAAGATTAGAGTATGTTACAAAGTATCACTGTCTTTAATGAGTTCGGTAATGGGCACAGGCTTCGCACACACTTTAATATGGAGGAATTTTATGTTGTGTGCCGTCTCCGTGGCTCTGCAGCTATCGATGCCGTGTTTGGTTACCTCCCAGGAGAGCGGGGCCGTGATTTAAACCCTATCGAGCCCCGGATCGGCTGCAGTAGGTAGGTGCGACTTCCAAGCATGCCCATGACAAAGGCGACTGCGGCTGGCGAAGGGTGTTGATGGATTATTTCACAGAGACTGTTTCAGTTCTCGTCTAGGTCAATCCGTTTCATCTGCTGCAGCGTTGTAGAGGGATCTGAGAATATGAAAGCGCTCGTCGACCTTTCAAGGTGCTTTGCAGCACTGGGAGGGAATCTTAAACACGCTCCTGCCAAAATGGAGCTGCTGCCTGTAACATCACATAGACCCCAAGAAATTAATTTTGCCGTTCCTCACCGATTAGACTTCTTGACATAGAATTATTTTGGGGTTTATTGACACATCCGAAGGCATTTGAAGGAACATCTTACCTACTGGATAGCAGAGGGTTGTGAAGCGGGGCTCCTCGCGTTAACCCTTTCTTGCCGTAGGAGTCTGGGCAGCCTGGTTAGCACGGTTTTATCTCTAAACTAGCGTCATAGTTATAAAAGAGGAAGGTAACGGTGTTTTGGGGCGCTGCAGCGCATACAGAGATTTCATCCGCGCGTAATCCGAAGAACAAACTTCTGCTTGAGCAGGGGGGGCCCTGCGGGATGCAGCGGACGCTGCGGGGTGATGCCGGGGGGCTGCGGGGCTGCGGGAGGTGGGGGAAAAAACAGCCAGATACGGAAAGCAACGGATTTAATGCCAAATGGGGCTTGGGGAGTGTGGGCTGCGGGGAGGGAGAATGAAGCATGCCCCAGGGAGCGTGCTTTTCAGATTTGAGGTATTTAAATTACAAATTTTGACGAGGAAGATTGTCAGCAGTATTCAAAACAGTGCTTAAATTCTTTTGAAACGCTGTCGAGCTGTGCTGTGGCAGTTGAAAAGTTTGGCACACAAGAACTTGGCCCAGAAGTTGCTGCTTGGGGTTTTTTTTCCTTTAAAACTCAATTCATCTGTATTCAAGTATCCCACATGCTTAAATAAAAAAACCCACTGGGCTCACACTGGTTTGAGACAGACCCTTGTGTGCGAGGGAAGCTGCAGAAGTGATTGATCTCTAATATTAGGGGGTTTCCTTGTCGGTTAATGAGCTTTAATAACTATTTATACTTGCGTCTTAAAAAAAAAAAATAAAATTTATAGCGCTTGTGTCTACTCATAAAAACAGCCAGCAAACTAAACTGGGATTTAGAATATGCTTGTGATCCACTGGATTATTGGTCCGTATGGATTAGCTATACCTACTTTTTTTGATGGGTCGATTAGTGTCTGTTGGTGTGGGATCAGCTCAGTGTTTGCAGCCCACGTCTGCAGCGTGTTGTGAACGCTGGGGAGACTTTCTTACCTCCAAGCTCTGACCCTCCTCTGCTGCATGAGGCTTGGATCTCCGTTAAACCCCCAAATTTAAGCAATGTATCCTGTGCTTCAGCTAGAGCTGTGCGTCAGCGGGGCTGGCCCGGGGCCGTTGGCTCTTCAGCTGTGGCACAGCAGCACAGAACTCGTAAGATGTTTAGTGTTGGCTCTGAAGACGTACTTGACCATATATTATATACATAAAAAACTTAATAATATTATATATACAATATATTGACCATATATAATATATATTATTTTATAAATATAATATAATACATAATATAATATTGTGGGCTGCAGAGTTGTCTGGGGGTGTTTTAGGGTGCGTTACAGAAATAGTGAAATTCTGAAGCTTTGGGCAGAATTTGTTGCGCCGGTGAAGGGTTTGTTGCAAGAGCAGAGAAGTCAGAAATGAAAAGTCGGTGTTGAGTCTCGTATACGTTCCTGCCTTGATGCTGCGATCCTGAGGGTGGGGGCTGAGTCTACGGGGAGTTTTCCTCCCGGGAACCGGGGGGGAGAGAGGATTGTTTCCTGAAGTCTAAGCAATAAATGCAATGTATGAAAAATGCGGGTCTCCTGCTTCGCCCCCGTCGGCCTGGGGAAGGTGGGCATCAGGTTGAGGTGACCACCTCAGGTCACAAACTTTAGGTTTCTCAGGGGTTTTTGCTCAATGACCAGAAACCTCGGTTTTGAAAAACGCCCTGTGCCATCTAGTACATGCTTCTATAAACCTGGAAGCACAGAGTTAAGTTTCTGCAGTATGTAACTTTCCTTTTCTGCAAGCTTATATTTCCATTAAGGATCAAGCTCAGATGCAATTGTAGCTTCGCTTTATAGAGTGTTAAAAGTTTAATGTATAAATGTCTTCCTTCGCCAGAACTTTTTGGCAGTATTGTTTTCCAGTGCTGAAATTTCTACAAAACCATGGAGATCCCGATAGCTGCAGGGGCTCAGCTCCCCTTGAAGGGTTAATTATATTATGCCTACTATTTTTTCTTTTAAAGCAGGGAGAATAAGCTGTAGCCAAAAGTAAAAGTCATTAATTTTAAGACAGAGATGTAAGCAAAGTTTCCTTCCCCTCTGCAGGTTGGTCAGGGTAGGCTATGCAGTAATTGAAAAGTAAAGGCAATTGAATTACAGGCTCCTGTCCAAACGGAGCGCGATTTCTTCTTCTTCTTTTTTTTTTTTTTTTTTTTTTTTTTTACAACCTCCATTGCATCAGAACTAGGCAGTATTCCTGATGTTCTCATGTGTGTTAATGCTGACTCACAGACTAACTTGCACAAGAAAAAAAACACACAGGCAGCTCCACCATACTAGGTAATGAGCTCTAGCAAGAAGCAGCGTCTGATGTTTTGTAAGCTTTTTTAATTGACCTTTTAAGATATTTTCTTTATTTTAAGGCTTTCTGTTCCGTAGTGGCACGATGGTAGAACTGAGTCATGCATGTTATATATTGCTAGCTCTGCTGTTGTGTACTAGGAGTGAGGAGAATACAATTCAGCATGGCACTTGTCTTTTTGATGTGTTACGGATGTGAATTAATGTTTGCGATGGGATGCAGGCAATGCACGCTTTGCAGAAGGCATAGTGATGGGGTGCTGTATGCTTTCTGGTGGACGTAACTTAGTCGGGGTCTTGAGCTTTTATTAGATTGCAAAAAATTAAATTCTGCAGAATAATTGTATTTTTTATCCATGTCTCTCCCTTACCCTTTTCCTTGCAGCAATCTGCAAAAAAATTAGAATGTTGCATTTTCTACTTTTGCTTCTCCTTGCTTTGAGAGCTCTTAAAATCAGTGATAGGTAAGAAAAAAATAACTAATTAAAAAATAATGGCAATAACATGCTTTGCCTTGGCTGAATGCACTTTTGGAGGCAGCAGCCTGCTGGGTGGGTGACCTCGAGCGGCGGTGGTGTGCCCAGGCTGCCGGTGACTCACCTTGCAGCAGGACAGAGCCCGGAGAGCTGCCGCCGGTGCCGGGGCTGTGCCGGGGTCCCCAGGGAGAGCTCCCAGCACCCCATCCCCGGGCTGCCCTGGCA
This sequence comes from Aptenodytes patagonicus, assembly GCF_965638725.1. Taxonomy (NCBI): domain Eukaryota; kingdom Metazoa; phylum Chordata; class Aves; order Sphenisciformes; family Spheniscidae; genus Aptenodytes; species Aptenodytes patagonicus. The sequence continues at coordinate 10,439,899 of NC_134966.1, forward strand.
GAGGGGCTGCGTGCACCCGGCTGGGCTGGATCATCAGCATTAATTTAATTCACTTTTCCATCTTTTCCCCCGTTCCCCTGCCCGAGCCTCCAGGTCTTTACTTTCTGTGCAAACTTTTAGGGTTATAAAGCAAAGGTGGCTCCGTGCTGCACGTCTTGCTGCGTGTGTTGCTTATGTGTTACTGAGTAGTATTTGCAAATTCAGTTTCTGCTATCTTAATAAGGCAGAAATAATCTTCTTTCACCCATTGCCACTGGCTGCTACACTAAAAATAGGGTATGTTAGCACTGCTCGCTGCTTGCCACTTGCAGCGTTTCAAAAATAAATACTTTGGAGCTGCAGAAACAAATGCTGCAGAAGAGAAGAGGACTCTCGACATGACTGTCACTTGATTACCAAACTTAACCTTGTTTTTTTTTTCCCCTGCCAAAGACGGGCATTAAACTGTGCAGGCATTCACGGCGTTTCGTATTTGTGCCCCAATCCCTCTCCCTTCCCCTCCCCGGGTTTTCTCGCCCTGAACCCTGACGCGGGCAGAGGGGAGGCTCATTTTTGGGGTGGGGGGTGCAAAGACTTTTCTTTTTTGCTTCTCAGTTCCCCGACACAGCGACCTGCAATGCATGGGGGATAGGCACAGCGTAGACCTGAACTGCATTTTGTTTGACTTTATTTAACTATTTATTTTATTTAAGGCGTTACAGCAGCTCCGTGCTCGGGGAATGGTACTTCGCCACCAAGTTTTGCAGTTAGCTGTTGCATATTTTCCTCTGGGCTTATGTAAAAAGTGCATTTCCTTTTCATTAAAAGGGGGGGGGGAACCCCAAAACCCTGTAGCAAGAGCTGGGCGGGTGGCACCCCTGTGCCCCGGGGGGGGGGACGACACGACTGGGGATAGCCCCGGGGGTGGCAGGCGGCTTTGGGGAGCCTCTGCCCAGCTGGGTGACGTCCCCCTGCCAGCCTCAAATCCAAGGGTGGGATTTTCCCCCCCCCTCCTCATTTACAGAAGAAAGGGAGCTTTCCTTTGACCCTTTGGGGCCTTCAAGGGCAGGACTTTTCAGCTCTTTTCTTTTGAGGGGCTTTGGCTGGGTGGGGGTGAAAGCCCTCGGCCGCTTTGTCTCCCACCCCCGGAGGGTCCTGCTGGCTTTGTCCCCGCCCCAGCTGCTGCCCAGCGCACCTTCCTGCGGGAAGCTTAGGACTTCGGGGATTTTGGGGGGCGTTTTTTGGGGGGATTGAAGTCTCCGAGTCTCTTTGTATATCGGCTAAGGAAAAGGCAATCAATACATTATGTAATTATTTTGGATTACTCCCGGCGGAGCTCTGATGCCAGCATCTTATTCTAGGTTGATGCTTTTTTCCTTTGTTGTTGTCACCTCGCCCCGACCTTTCAGGCCTCAGAGCAGGAAAATAGTTTAGAAAAGAGCAAACCTGCTTTTTTTCCCCCAAAGCACGCGAGCGCAGGAACTGAGAATTCTCAAACTCTCATGGAAGTTGTATCAAATAACAGCTGCATTTTTTATGAACGTCTTGTGACAAAGGCTATGACTTTACAAAAATCATGCAGACATGTACAAATTGTCCTGGTATATCCAAGAGCTGGAAAAAGAGGCTGCCATTAGAAAACAAAATGATGTTTTGCTTGAGCAGTCACATATTTTAAATGATGGGGCGGGGGGTTGGCTGGTTTTAATCCGGTTCTGTCCAAGTTTTCCCGTTTGGTAGGAGGTGTCCATCTCATCATCTGTCACCTGTAGGACCTGGCAGCCCAAAGGGGACTGGATTTTTTTTGGGTGGCGATGGTGCTGGGGGCTCCTCCTGCGCCCTGTGGCACAGCTCAGCTTGGGAGACGAGATCGCAAAATACAGTTTGCATCTGTAATTGCTAAGGTCATTTCTCCCGCAGCACAGTTCTTCCCGTGTCAAATGGACTGAAGCCATTTCAAACCATTCAAAAGTAGCTTGCTGCTCGATTTAAAAACAAAACAAAAGCATATTTAGTAGAGGAGATTTTTAAGTTAGACATTATCAAGTGTTATTGCGTTCACTATCTAGTCACAGTAATATTTTGTTGCTGTTGTTTTTAGGGGATGCGAGGTCTCGTGGTCAGCAGGTTCTCCTTGGCTTTCAAGACTGCCTTCTTTTATTTCTTGGATTTCGGGGGGGGGGTGGGGTTGTTGGTGGCTTTGGGCTGGTTTTTCTTTCTATATTCTGGTCATAAAAAGGCAGGGGCAGAGGGGGGAGGAAGAAACAAAAATCCAGCAGTCCTGGCCTACAGTTTATTGAAGTGGTTTGGACTTTTGCAGCTCACTGGTGCGGCTTTGCTCACGTTCCTCGGTGCTGTTTCTAGACCAAACACAGTTACTCTTTTCACCATTTCCCTGTGAGCACGTTTCAGGGCCTTTTTTCTCCAGGAAGACTGGAGGTTTAGACCGTCACTGAGTGCTACCGGCAAGCCTGCCCGCTCGCTCGGCTGCTTTGTGACCAGCAGCTACAAAATCTGCTGGAATCAGAGAAAAGGCCACCGGGAGCTGGAGTGATGTGAGTTTGGGGGTGGGATCCCTTTCGGGGTGGTCAGCTTACCCTGGGAGGGATCAGTTGTGTGGAGCATCTTGGTTCAAACTCTGATGTCTCATGGGAGGTTTTACATGAAATTGGCCAATAATTTGCTAGGCTGGGGCACTCTGGTGCTTCTCACCGGCTTAAATGTATCCTGAACTGGCACAATTTTGGTGTTTTTAGAGAGAGACATGGGTTCCTCCTGGCATGCCTGGCTTGTTTATAGAGCAGATTCTAAGCAATATTAATAATTGATATCTACTTTAAGTTGGTTTGTTCTGTGCTACCAAGCTGTCCTTGGCTGGTCCCACTCATCCTGCCCTGTTGGGTTTCTCCGAGGCAGGGGGTTGTGAGCGGGGCCAAGGAGGTCCCACCCGGTGCCTGCCTGGTCCCTTCAGCTCTAAGGGAGCTCTTGCTGGAAGAAAAGAGGAGGATATCCTTCTCCACCCGTGGTCTGCCATCACCATGGACGAGGCTTCCTTCAGGTGCCTGAGTGGCGAAGTTTTGTGTCTGTAAAGCATGTTATTTTTCAGTAATTCTCACAGATCGAGAGTGCATCTGCTTTTGCCAGAGCAGACTCCTTTCCTTCTCCAACAGAGGTTGGCGGTGTCGTGGTTGGAAGAGGTGTTGGGCTCTTGGGCTTGGCTGTCGTGGTGTCTTCTCTGACCTCCTTGCAGGATGTCACCTTGGTCCCCTCTCGGTGCCTTAGTCTTCTCATCACCACCAGGCAGAGATCTCATTGACCTGACACCGGGTTTGGATGAACCCGTTGAGCGCTCCCGACACATGGAGGTCCTGGAGGTCCTCGGCTGGGAGCGTCACGGCTCTGCCGAGCACTGGGAGGCTGCAGGTCCTGGGGGATGCGGAGCAGATGTGTTAGTGCCGTTTGCTGGAAGAGCAGGGGAAGGCAGCCAGCCCCCGGGCACTTGGGAGTGGCAGCAGTTTGCTGCTGTGGAGTTGAACTTAATGCACCAAGCATCTATTTGGACGGTGGAAGTGGAGGTAGCGCGCGATCGGCGGGGAGGGGTTGCGCCGGAGCATCACCGGCCCTGTCTGCACTCCCTACAGTTATCCTCCTCTAAGGATGGCTTCACCTCTAATCTCTTAAATTTTAACTGTGTGTGACCATCCGAGCAGAGCCATCGCAACAAATCCGAGAGCTATAGCAGAAATAAAAGAGCTCTGGGCAGGAGAGAAGTAAGCAAAGTGAGGCCCCACCCTCTTTCCCAGAAAAAAGCACCAAACATGCTCAATAAATGCGAAGGTAATTTAAAATCTGAATCCAGGAGACAATGTGACTAGGATTTCATTACTTAAGCAAATGGATTTGCTTTTAGTGGATTCAGCCACAGACTGAAAGAAGCTTTCCCCAAGGGGTAAACATTTTTCCTGCATTTGAAAGGCTTTCTTGAGGGGGGGGTGGGGGTGGGGGGAGTTGGGGGGGGGGGGGATCAGGACTGTGGCTGCCCACGGAACACCTTTATTTTGGGCAGATTTGGGCATTCCCAAAGCCCTCCTTTTGGGCTGGTGGTTTTGGGGAGCCCCTGGGGTGGGGCAGGGGGATGCTGGGGGGATGCTCGCCGCCCCCGCCCCGCGCCTTCCTCCGGCCGCAGGAGTTAACCAGCAGCAGTGCCAGCTCTGCAGACTGTTTGGAATAGTTTAAATGCTTTGACACTCTGGATGTACTAGATGGCAGGGGAGGCAGTTTACAGCGTAATTCATATGCAAAACTGCACTATAAATTTAAAACCTGTCTCAGTTGCCGTGGCACCACTAAGCATTTCATCAGCATACAGTACAGTATTTCTGCCATCTTTGTTTGCATTGCAGTGACTCATCAAAAGTCTGTCTTGTACCAACACTGAGAGCATTCCTCTGGCACTGATATTTCTCTGTTTTTAAAGCTTCGGTTTGAAACTGGCATTTACTTCAGGTCCCTAATCAAAGGGCTCTATTCATTGCAGAGAGCAGCCTGAATGTTAATCTGCATCCGGCCTATTCATTTAGATGCTGTGCGCTGCCGGGGAGATTTGACTTGGTAAAAGCTTGAGCTACAGCAGATACAAACCCAGGGTTTGATACTATATTTCCCCCCCCCCCCCCCCCCCCCTCCCCTGAGCGATCGTCTTCGCTGCGTATAGCGTGGCGGCCGGGGCGATACGGAGGGACGCAGACCCCTCCGGCGAGCGGCCGCGCTGGGGACGGGCGCTGCTGAAGGTACGTTCGCTCCGAGCCAGGCGAGGGGACCGGGAACTTCCTCGCTCGGAAGAATTTTTTTAACCATGCAGATACAATTAAATTGGCTCCGAGTGTGTTCCCTTTTCTTCCTGTTACCCCGTGGCCTTGCAGATAGGACTTTTTTTTTTTTCCCCAGCAGTGGGAACAGAGCAGCTCTTTGTGGGTTATTATTTTCTTTTCAGAGGTCTTTTTTTTTTAATCTTTCTCAGATAAACTTCTTTTTTTTTCCCCTTTTTTTTTTTTAATATTGTTCTTCTGAGCTTCCAGTACTAGTTAACGGTAGTTTTTCTTCAGTAGTATTGAAGGCAAACAGGATTTTAAATCTCCTGGACTCTTGCATGGAGCTCGGGGAGGGGAGACGGGGGGGTTTGAGCTCGGGCTCGTGTCGGTGAATCCGCAGTGATTTGCTTCGCTGGAGTTTCAGTGCACGGGCTGCACTAACGCTACCTGCTCCGCCGTTGCACGGGGTTTGTGCACGAGGTCCCTTCGAACGCAAGGCTTTATTTGGTCGGTGAAAGGAGGAATTATCCCCGTGGCCAAAAGGTACAGCTGCCCTTAAAGAGCAGCCGCGGTGGGATCCAAAGCCGGAGCCGTCGCCTCGAGCCCGTTTCGTGTGAGGTTGCTCGGAGGGTCCCCGGTGCGGCTCGGCTGGGGCCGGTACCCCCGGCCGGGGGGCGATGGGCTGGGGGGGCCGGGGGCTCCGGCCGCAGGAGGGGCTGGGCTGGGGCTCCCCCTGCCCCACTTTGGATTTAGGGGAGAAAAATAAGAAGACAACTCGGTAGGCGGCTTGCTGCGGCACGTTGGTTTGTTTTATTGGGGCTCAAATATCTGGCTTAATTTGGAGATAAGCCTCGTTTTGTTGGAGGATAAATCTGTTGAGAAGGGGTTTAACTGTTGAAATGCTCCCTCTTTCTGGTGCAAATGGGAAGATTGCTTTTCAAAGTGCTTTTTCCTGGGAGCTGTCGCTCCAGCAGAATCCTGTATTTATTTCAGGCAGAATGGCACATTGTTTTATAAATATCTTTTCTGTAGTTTCAACAGAGCTGCTGGTTGTTGTGTTTCTTATATAATGCTACCCGAGATCTGTCTGACTATCTTACGTTTGCTTTACTGTTCACTCCTCTCCCATTACCGTTCAGATTTTCCTGCAGAAAGTAAAACCCCCAGGGAAATAAATCAGTGGTGCTTATTTAAACAGACCACAACTTGAAGAAAATACTTGCATTTTTGGAATATCCTTTGCCATCCACCAATAGCATTTCCAACGTTGTTTGAAAACATCGATAAGTAATTTTTATAAGCGATTGCTTTTCTGCATCGGCTCTCAGAGCTTAGCTTTGAGCCTTTGATGTCGGGTGAGGTGGGTTCCTCTGCTTCTGCCTGCTTTGGTGAACTGTCTAAAAACGCTGTGCCTCTCTCCCTGCCTTCTCCGTTTTTCAGATGTGCCCTACTTTGGATATTCCTGCATTGAATGTCTGAGGAGCTCCAGCCGATCCTGAGCCATGTCGCAGATGTTGCACATAGAGATTCCCAACTTTGGGAACACCGTTCTGGGCTGCCTGAACGAGCAGCGGCTGCTGGGGCTGTACTGCGATGTCTCCATCGTGGTGAAGGGCCAAGCCTTCAAGGCGCACCGGGCGGTCCTGGCCGCCAGCAGCCTCTACTTCCGAGACTTGTTCAGTGGGAACAGCAAAAACGCCTTTGAGCTGCCGGGTACCGTCCCCCCCGCTTGCTTCCAGCAGATCCTCTCCTTCTGCTACACCGGGAAGCTGACCATGGCGGCGAGCGAGCAGCTGGTGGTGATGTACACGGCGGGCTTCCTGCAGATCCAGCACATCGTGGAGAAAGGGACGGACTTGATGTTCAAGGTCAGCTCTCCCCACTGTGACTCTCAGACCACCATGATCGAAGACCCCAGCTCGGAGCCGCAGAGCCCCTGCAACCAGCTGCAGTCGGCCTCGGCGCCCTACGTCATGTCCCCCTCCATGCCCATCCCGCTCCTCACGCGCGTCAAACACGAGAACCTCGAGCTGCAGGCAGCTGCCCTACCCGGCCTGCCCGGCAAGCGGCCCCTCGAGCCCGGCGCCCGGGAGGGGACTGGCGGCGGCGGCCCCAACACCGGTCCCCTGAAGCTGTCCCGCGTCTCCTACTATGGGATGCCCAACCTGGCCACCCTCATCCCCAATGTCCAGCAGGTCCAGTACTCGCAGGGGGAGCGGACGAGCCCCGGCGCCAGCAGCATTCCCACCACTGACAGCCCCACCTCCTACCACAACGAGGAGGACGAGGAGGACGACGAGGCGTACGACACCATGGTGGAGGAGCAGTACGGGCAGATGTACATCAAGTCCTCGGGAGGCTACTCTGGTAATGGACGGTCTCTCTCCTTGGGTTTTCCGCTCTCTTTCAGTGGTTGCTTGGTCCTTCTCCAGTCAGCATGGGTAGTTTTGGGCTTGTTCATCGGGCTTTTGTCTTCGGGGGCTTCGTTTGTTTATTTACGTAGCGCGGTGCAGAAAGTGGTGCACGTGGTGGGCTCAGTGCTGGTGTCCAGGTATGGCACGGGCAGATCCGCCCGTGCCATCGTTCATGGGCTGAGTCCCCAGCTGAGAGGCTCTTCAGATAAGCGTGGCAGACGACGCAGCCTCTGTCGGCTTAGCCCTTCGCTTTTTGGCTGAGGCTGCCGACAAGCCTGGTGGTTACGTGAGCCGTGCGGTGGTGACACCCGTCCCATGGCGATGGCTGAGCTCACCTGCCGTGGGTCATCCGAGAGGGGTGGTCATCCGTGGGAAGGGAAACGTCAACCCTTGCCAGCCCGGCGGAGGTTAGATGGTCGGTCTGGGAGTTAGTCTTCAGCGAGGTGCAATGCACGTTCCCTCTGTCCTGGCCTTTTAGAATAAAATTTTTTTTAAAAGTGACGAACATACGACATTTGGAGGAAGGGAGAAAAAGGTCAAGTAAATCAATTTCGTAGATGTTAATTAGGAATATCTGCAAAAAGAAGAAAAGAAGGACTTTTATGCTCGCTGTCTGAAGTGACCCCCCTTTCCTTTGCCAGCCTTGCCCAGCACATCGCTGTCAAAAAGGGAAAAGCCATTTGGGGGCCTCTTGGTAATATTTTATTTCTCTATTAGGTGAGTCCCTGGGTGTGCCTTAGACAGAGGAGGTGGCTTCACTGTGGTGGTGCTCGGCTGGGAGCTGCCAGCTCATCCCCGAGGCGGGTGCGAGGGCACGAGGCCCCTTCCCTCTCGCTTCCCACGCAGGAGAGGGCTTCCTCGGGCGTGCACCCCCTGCCCCCAGGCACCTTGCAGGGCTTGGACCCCATTGAGGAGCAGGGGCAGGTGGGGGATACGGAGTCGGGGGGTCAGGACCGGAGGGGGAGATGCTCAGCTGGGTCGCTGGCGTGCCTGCATCCCGCACGGAGGCAGCTCGCAGCATCCCGTGCAGATGAAGCTCGCAGCATCCCGCACGGAGGCTCGGCCTCGGCGCAGTGGCCTCCCCGTCGGAGCTGCAGGTGTTTGTGGCGGCAGCTTTGATCTGCAGGTGCTCCCCGAGGAGGGACATCTTCCCGCCGGCTCTGGCGGCGCGGAGCACCCTCTCACCTGGAGCCGCTTCCCCCGCTACAGTTTTGCGCTGAAATTGCTGAACTAATTTTGCAAATATTTAACTCTCGTTTGTTGGAGAGCTGGCATGCTTTCCTCAAAGCCGTTTGATTTTATTCTTAAGCAAGGGAGAAGATTTGACAAATATGGCCTTTTCTGTTACCTAAAGCCAGGCTTTCCCTGGTACTGAGAACTGGCTCATCCCCATCCCATCCCAAAGAGGAGGAGCCCAGCGTCCCCTTGGCATGTCCCCCTGCCAGGTAGCAAGCAGATAAGCAACATTTTCCGAGCGTTTTTACCCAGCCATATGCGGAAGGGGGGAAGCATACTGGTAGCAATGTTACTATTTTAATATTAGAAATATTTGCAGAGAAAAGTGGACGAGCCAGTTGTAGAAAATGAGCCTCGAAAGCCTGTCTGCTCTCTCTGCTGTGCTTCAGGTCCCGGCGGCGGTACCGGGCGGGCTCAGGGGACGGGGATGGGGTTGGGGTCTCCTGCCCAGCAGGAGCGGGGCCCTGTGCCCCGGCTGCTGTTAGAGTCAGGCTGAAGAGAAATCGGGCTGTTTTCCCAGGTTTTGTTTTGCTTTGCGCTTCCCCGCTGTAGAGCATGCGGTGGGTAATGTGGGTTTGCCTTCAGCGCCCGGGCTCGCAGCATTATTCCTCAGAGCAGTGGGATTATACCCTTGGACACGGTGTTTTCCTTCACTGTCACGGGCGCAGTTCATGCAGTAACAGAACAAAATAAATTCAGAAGGCGAAGGCAGGACCAGCCCCGGGACGGTGCAGGCAGCAGCTATTAGGCTGTACCTAATTCTTGCGGTGCGGGAGTCATCCCAGTTGGAAAAGTGAAATTAGGAGCAGCTTTTTCGGGCATCGCTGGAGATGCTGCAGCCGTCCAGCCCTCGCGTTGGAGCCGGGCATCTTGCAGCAAAGTTTTCCTACTTGGTTTCTGTAGGGGGAAGACATGAACCACGTCGTCGTGATGCCGAGGGAAGGGCCGTGCGGGGAGGAGGCAGGTCGGGAGCGCGGCGCTGCCCAGCCCCACTGTAAGGCTCTAATATACCACATTTCTGCTAAAATATCACTTCCACACCAGCACATTTCAAGGGAGTTTCCTGTTTTAAATAAGCCAGCTATAGTATCAGGCTTCCTGGAAAAGAGGGCACACAAAAAAGAGATTAAAAAAAATAAAACCTAAGCTATTCCATTATGGTTTGGACTTGTACAGCTAACTGTGTTTTAATTACTCGGGATAAACTGTACCCTCAAAAGGTGCAGAATAATAAAACCATAAGATGGAAGAGAGAAAGCCAGCTAATCCTGCTTCTGGCATGTAGATCCCGACAGCCTTACAAAGGCCTGGGGGAGGGGGGAGCCCGTTAAAATAGTGATTGCCAAGGTTTCCAAGAGCCCCGTTTGTAAAAACAAAAGCAAAGCCAAAGAAGAGCACAGCAGATGAAGCCTTGAATTTCAGAGAGGGTTGTTTTTTTTTTTTTCCCTCCTCCTTCTCCGCTTTTCCATTCCCCGGCTGAAGCGTTGACTGAGCTGACGCCGGCGAGTGTGTGGTGGGATGCTGGTGGCCGATGTTCTTCACTTCCCTTGAGCATCGCTTGCCTTGAGCATCGCCCGCCGCCCCCGAGGCCGGGGGGGTCACGAAGCCTCTTCTTACCCCGAGGCTGGGGATTTTTATTTATTTTTCTTCACCCCTTTTTATGGTCAGAACCACACCGAATCTCCAAAGCCGGGATCAGACACATCTCCAAAGCCGGGATCAGAGAGGCAAGGAGCACATCATCACCTTGGCCAAGGCTTTGATGGTGGTAGAGGGAGCGAGGAGGAGGTCTAGTTAAGCAATGTGCGTCCTGCAGCGGCGGCCCTGGTGTGATGGACCAGGGAAAGCGTTGGACCTGCAAAAGGAGCAGCAGATAAACGAAAGGATAAGCCCAGTCTTAAACACGGGCCGATGGGAGGGTTAGGTTTAGGTGTCAGTAGACAGGGTGGCACCTTGCAGAGGGATGTAGGAAAGGGTGCCTCAGCTCCCACCTGCTTCTGGCCGCATTCGGTGGCCGTGGTGTCACCGTCGCCGTCCCCGCGCCCGCCTGTTGCTGTGGCAGGCTGGGGGCATCGCGATAAAATGGCTCCTTATTCTATAACTAGGTCTGGTTGTGGAGAACATGTGGGCCTTGAGGACACGAGTGAGACTTAATGAGGTTTCTAGCATCTGATCTGAGGAATGCACAACTCCAGAAAATATTAAACAAAAGCAAAGTATTTTTATCCTTGTTAATTACAGCGTCGTGGGCCTGATCTGAAGTGGGCTTCAGCAGGACTTGCAGATGCTCGGCGTTTTTCTGCACTGAACCACGTTCTTGTCAGTCAGCTTGCTGCTTAGCAGATGCAGTTAATTTAATTTTGACAGGCGCAAGCAAAGTTGCACGAGGGTCCGTCCTCCTCCCCTGCTCCTGCTGCGCCGGTTTGCAGGGGAGAGGAGAAATCTTTATGCGGCAAATGGCTGGAATGTGAAGGCTGGACTTGAAAGTTATGAAATCCCGAACTGACAAGAGCGCACTTCATTAAAAATTCATCTAAAATAGCCATTATAGAATAGTTGTGGTAATTAGCTGAGAGAATAGTTTTCTCTCCTGGCCTCTGATTCCTGACAGTAAGGAAAGAGGGCAAGAAACAACCCAGAATCCGTAATGAGCGGCTCCGGCGCAGCCCGCGCAGCATCCTGAACCAAGCCTGGGAACGACACGCTGCAACGATGTAAATCACGGCTCGTCACGCCAGATAATTGCAGCCGTAATAAAGTAGCTGGTTCTAACTGCGGGAACGGTGATCTGATCCTGCGAGGACCGGTGCCGTGCGGTGGCCGGTCTGACACTGTGCTGTGCACAGGGGGATGCTCGCGAGCGAAGAGCTGGTGGGGTTTTTTTAGGAAATAAAGTGGTGAAAAGAGGATGCCCTGTTTATTCGCCAGAGCACTTTTCCTTTGGCTTTTCGTCGAGGGTCTTTGAATGGCTGCAGACAGCCCCGCTGCTGAAAGCGCCGCTGTGTGCCGACGGGAGCCGGCCAGGGCCGGCATCGCCCATCCTGGCACGGGGACCGGTGGTGCTGAGCAGCCAGAGGAAGGCAGAGCCCCACGCCGGGGGCGCGCAGCCTCTGGCCTTTTTTGGCGTTAAACTTCCAGTCCCGGTTTCCTCACCGTAAAACACAGATGTTTAATTTTAGGCTGGCAGATGTTTCGCTCCTGGCTGAGATCTGAAGCAAAGGCAAGATAGGGGTATTTATAAACCAGTAATATTTTTCCTATACTAATTCCAGATTACCTCCCTGTATAAATAGGTCACAAATCAAATCTCTACATTCCAGTACGTTGTTATAAATGTACTATTTGTAAAACGTAAACTATCCCGGCTGGGACTATATCATCTGTCTGTCCCGCGGCGCGTGCGTGTGTCCTTTGTGGTACAGGTTTAGATAAGCAGGCGGATGCTGGCGATGCCGGGCTGTGGCAGGGATGCTATTTCTGGGGTCGTCCCACTGCCAGTGGAAAATAGGCTAATGGGATAAAAACGTTTGTAAAATACTGCTATTTGAAAAGAAACTTTTCGCCGTGTAGAGAACAGGGAGAATTATCCGCGTGTTTGCATACTTGGTGACTGGTGGTGGAACAGATGGAGATGGTTTTGTCGCCGTTGCGGTGGACCAGGGCTCGTGACTTGTGGTTTCATGCTGGGGCTCTGTAAACGTTAACTTTTGGGTGAGGGTCTGTCACTCCGGTCTTTCTGTATGTCAAAATCCCATTCCTAAAACAGAAATAGTTGTTTCTTACCCACGGGGGTATGTTGAAGTTTATATCCAGTAAATGGTCAAGAGGAGAATCCAGACTGGTGGGAATTGGGGGTTCACGAATAATTTTGAAGTCCTGGTGTTTGGATTGTCAGGACCTGAGGAAACAAGTGAATAGTGGCACAAGGTGTGTGGCCAGCAGTTCCCAGCGCTGCCAGACTCCTCGCCCGAGCAGCTCGTTGCCCATCACCGATGGGGGTCAACAGGAGCCGCGTGGGCTCAGCATCTCTGGTCCCAGGCACCTCACACAGGACGTGCAACCGTCCTGGTGTCACCAAAACCATCGTGGCTCAGCAAGAGGGTGGTGTAATGGACCTCTAAGCCAGACGGTATGTTTTAGGGACAAGGAGGACACGTGCCCCTAGCATCACGCGAAGCCTGGAGCATCGGCAATTCCCATGACTCCAGCTTTCCTCCGAGCATGGACCGGTGAGTTGGTTTGAGGTTGCTTCTTCAGCCAGGAAACCCAGGATATTTCCCATTCTGGACCACTTGTTGCCAGCTGCAGCATCCATATAAGTTTGAGATGAAAGCGTATATCTGAATAAATAAAATATACCAGTGTTTGGCTGGCAGCTGTCATTGCTTCCTCTGTAATGATTTCCTGCCCCTCTCCTCTAGCTGGTAGGCTCCTTTCTTGGTCAAGAACAAAACTGTATTAAACAATACTTCACATTGTTTGCCCTTTCATTCAGAGGGAAGGAGCCACTGCCCTCTGAAGATACAAATTAATTAGAAGCGAATACTATCCTGTTCTTCAGAGCATAAAGGCCAAACAGACTGGCTTTCTTTGAAAACATGGGACCAAAGTGTCTCTTGTATCCTGCTTCTTTACATAACCGATTGCTATCTGCTGAGCTGAGGTGGCACTGAAAGGCCTAAATCTTCGGTCGTTTTTGTTTAGTATCATTGAATTTGTGCTAATGCTTCAATGGAAACAAAGTCCAAAAAATTATTCATGCCCATGTTTAATAAGACATTTACAGAGAGCGAGCCAGCAGGACAGATGTAACTGAAATAGAATAGTGGATTGAGTTACGCTTGGGCTTTTTAGCCCAAATTTTAGTTTGTTTTATGAAGTATTTGATTTCACAGGAAGAAATGTAAACTTCTCGATGGCTCCATGTGTAGGAAATGAAAAGTCTTCAAAAGCAAAGAATTTCTTCAGGGCAGGATTGTCGCCGAGCCCTCGGCACAGGTCTCAGCGTGGCAGCGGTTTTTTCCTGAAAAGCTGCTTTTCTTTCAGGAAAGAGGTTTGACACCAAACCCTTCGAAATTTCTCCAGGAAGGTAGCGTGAACACAGCGCTTGCGCTGATCTTTCCCTTGCCTGCCTCATTATTGCTACCTTAGGATCTGTTTGGCCCAAAAATGGGCTTTTATTGAGTGTTTGCCTATGGAAAGTGGTGGAGCAGGTAGGTTTGTCCTTGTCCGCTGTAGCTGTTTGCCAGTTGGATGTTGTAGGTGTTTAATCTCTTCAGTGGCAGCAGTCTTGGTGAAGAAGCAGGCTGGCGGGGGGCATGGCCGATGGCCGTTCCAGGCTGAATTCTCTTCTGTTCCTGTTACGGCGACATTGGGTCACAAGCAGCGAGGACCTTCTCCCGGCCACTCCTGCTCTGAACTCTGTCTCGTTTTGGGGTATTGATTGCAACTACTTTCCCTGGAGACCCGCAGCCTTTATACCGCTCAAAAAACAGCTGGAGGCCTCGAAGACACTTTCTGAGAACCCGTACCAGTCTGCCCCGCTTCCCTTCGGCAGCTTAACGTCTGCTGGTTTTTAGGTGGTGATGAATATCGTGGGTGCTTTTGACCCGAGTCATTAGTTAAAAGCAAAAATAAAAAATTAAAAATGCAGTTTTACACAGCCTGGGCGGAGCGTTGTGCTTCTGAGGGGTTGCGATGGTTTTCCTGCTCCTGCCGGGCAGCTGAAGCGGTGGCTCCATGGAGAGCCCAGCGCTGGGGAGCGCTCGCCCTGACGAGCTGCCTGCAATTAGCAGGAGCCCCGTGCACGGGCACAGCCCCGTCCTCACCTGCCCCGTCGCCTGACGGCTCAGGGAACGTGCATTTAGCACAAAAAGCTCTTGCCAGATTCTGTTTTACCCCTAATAGGATCGTGCTGTCTTTCGTTGCCACTAGAGAAGAGAAGAGAGGAGCGGAGGAGAGAGAAGAGAGAAGAGGTCCCAGTCCGGTTTCTGGGATTTATCAGCAGAACAATAGGGCGTACGTGGCCTATATATGATTTTACCTTTTAGTTCAGCCTGTGCGTAACCTGCAGAGGGCTCTGGGTGGGAGCTGACGGTGGTGTCCTCTACACCTGCCGCTGCCTCTCCCCTCGAGATTTGCATTTGTTTTGCAGTGGCCCTCGCGCTGCTGTAGCCTGCCTTGGTGAGCATGCCTTGCCAGAGCCAAAAAGCCTGTGAAGGACAGCAGAGTGGGCCTGCCCTGGGTGTTGGTTCCCCCGTACCTAGTGCCCATCTGCTTTTGATTTGTTTAAGCTGGAAAAAATACTAGTATTTAATTGGATATACTCTGCTTATCACTGTTTGAAAGCATCAGAAATACAGCAGGTCTTTTAGATGCTTCCTCTGTGTGGGCAGAAGGTGACTCCCACCTCCAAGGAGAGGGTGCCTGGATGCTTGGGAGTGCTGTTAAACAGGGAAATACTGCAGTTGGTGAAAATTCTTTATGTCAGTGGGACTGCACATCAGCACCACAAAGCCCTGCCGCTTTGCACAGGTAATCGGGCCGTGATGGCAAGAGAAGTTAGTTTTAAAACATCACGTGAATTGTTCTGCTGCTGTTGGTCCTTAATCACTGAAGGAAATGCTGCTCTGCCGCTCTGCAGCTCCACGGGCAAGGGGCATCCTCCTGGTATTCCAACTTTTTAGGGAAGGAGGGAGCGGTGAGCGTGGGGATGCTTCCAGCCCCGTGCCTGCGATAGGATGCCACGGCACAGCACGGCGTCGCGGGGCATGTCCTAGTTAGAACACTGCTCCCATTGTACGGGAGCCATCACCCTTTGGTTACTACAGCAACAAGTCTGCAAAACTTGTTATTTTATCTAGAGAGTGGAAAAATGTCCCCCAGAACACTGAAATAATTGCAGGAAAAGACACCTCTTGAGTAGGAGACATTTTGAGTTCAGAAACGCTAATTTCTGGGGTTTTTTCTTCTCTCTCTATTCACAGATATTGAAGCACAGAGCTGGGTTTGATTTTACATGTGGCACTTGCCACGTTATCAAACCTCTTTGGGAAAAAAGACGGATCGTTGTAGAGCCGGGCTGCCATTCGGAACTGTAGCTGCTCCCACCACGTCCCAGTGCAGCTGGAGTTGATGTACACCCGTGTCGGCCCTCTTTTGCTGTCAAAAATTGTAATTTTAAGCAAGCCTGTGGACTTGCACAGTAAATGTGCTTTAGAAAGCGCATCCTCTGGATGCCCACAAGACCCAGACTGGCGCGGTGCTGGCAGGACAGCTCGGTAGTTTCAGCTTTTCGACAGTAGTGGTTGTTAGTGGGCAGTGGTGGGCTCCGGGGATGGAACATCGGGGCAAGTCACGGCTGCGTCCTGGCAAAACCCAGTAATTTGGTTTTGAAGCCACAGCTTGATAACATTTTTTGGCTTGTTGGTTGGGGTCTCTCTTGTCACTGAGAGGAAACGTTAGCCTGCGAGAGGCAGAATAAGAGAAGGTGCCTGGGGGGGTGAGTTGGTGCTTGCAGGAGGTGGCTGGTGGGTGCTGTCCTCGGGGGAGGCTACAGTGACCTTTCTGGGTGCAGTGGGTATCTGCAGAGTCTGACTTTTAACTTCAGCAGGAAAAAAAACATCAAGAGAAGTAGTTACGGTACTGATGCAGGTATTTATCAAACGTGGGCAATTTATTGCCTGTTTTAGAAACCCTGGTGAAGTAACCGGCGGTTCTTCTGGGAGTGTTTGGGGAAGCCAGCTCCGTATGCTGCACTTCCAGAACGATGCCAGCTGTGCAGAGTTGCCCATTTTCATAAATGATTAACTTAGGAAAAGTTAAAGCATAATTAGGTTCCAAGAATCCCTCTCGCAGAACCCGAACGCGCATACGAGCTGCTGCGGTAGGTGATGGAGGGGGAGACCAGGGCATCCTTCCACGCTGTGAGGTGGCGTCTGCCCTGCGGTCGATAGCCCTGGCGAATGGTTGTGATTCTGGAGGGAGGAATATTTCCAAGAGCTACCTGAAAAAATAAAAACCTGACCTTCTGTTAATGTTGTGCCTGCATAATGAACTGTTTTAATGGTTTTCCCTTTTAATTTTTAAGTTGCTCAAGAGAAGCCAGAGCAGATCCCACTGGAGAACCGCTCCTGTGTCCTCATACGACGGGATCTAGTTGCTCTCCCAGCCAGTCTTATCAGTCAAATCGGATACCGTTGCCACCCAAAACTCTACTCAGAGGGAGATCCTGGAGAAAAACTTGAGCTCGTTGCAGGTAATAAGGGGGTAACTTTTCTTTGCTTCAGAACGCCTGGAGATCACTGATGTTTTCCTTCTTGAAACGTGTTCTTCATCTTGCTTGCACCATTGCTGGAGTCATGCGTCTTGTGTGCCCTTGCTGTGTCTTTCTGGATTATTCATCTTCTCAAAAGTTCTACGTTTCCTTTAATTTGCTGATAGAAAAATGTGTCATTAACAGGATTTATTCAATTGAATTAATTTAGCATTTTAATTGAATTCTCCAGCTTGTGTTCTTCCTGATTGGTGTGGGCTGCATCGCAATTGTATCTAAAAAAAACCAAACCAAAAAACCCCATCGCATTATAAGATTTACAAAGCAATGGAGATAAAATTTATGTCAGTGAACAAGCTTTGAGAAAACCTGTAAAAGTTTTTTAAATTTGGGCGTGTTACTAAACTGTGAAACGCGGCAGTAGGAAGGAAGAGAAGGAATTGGTTTTGGTCCTTTCTTCTATCTTTATTTTCATTTGGGGGGGAATTTACACTATCAGGAGAATTCACTACTCTGTACAGGATTTATGGCCGACTTGAGGTGGAAGATGGTGCTGTTTAGCTTTTAAGGATACTGGTGGTGTAGAGCTGGATAAAGAGAGAAATCCGGTAGCCGTGAAATGGTGGCCGTGCCACCTGCAGCCCGGGTCCCCGACTGCTGCACAGAAGACGGATGTTTGACTGGGGTGTCCAGATCAAATTCCAGTTTAAATAATTATATTTTGTTTTTGTAAGTTCTCCCCAGCTTCTCTTTGCTGCAATAGTCCTCTCAGCTTATAGCCCGCGCTGTTGTGAAGTTTTTTCCCTCGGACGTAGCTATGTGTAGATGAAGCGATCTTTGCACGACAGCCCCTACCTGCTGCCCAGGCGGGGAGGTTTAATGAATCCCTGGAAAGCCCTTGGTACAAAAAGGACACGTGGCAGCACAATCAATCCAAATCAGTTGCCTTTTCTTTCTGGTCATTTATCTCTTGGTGAGGAGCAAGATTTTATTTTCAGTCTGTAGAAGGAATCTGGATTTCAGGGGACGCCCAGGAAGGTTTCCAGCCGATCGAGGATGGGTCTTTGATGGAAGGCAGGAGTAAAACGCACATGCTGTAACACAGCGTACAACCACAAGTATTTATTTGGTATCTGGAATGTACATTTTATGTGAGCCTTCTTAAAACCATCAAGTGGTGCAGGTTATTTTCACAGTGAGAGCTGCAAATTGGCTCGAGGCAGCTCTGCTTGATTTACATTTTTCAATCTGGAAAAAAAGTAGATTAATATCTCTAACTGATAGTGGCTGCCTCGATTATTTTTTATTTATTAAAGTGAAGTTACCCTCGGTGGCCTCTGGCGTTCCCTCTGATGGCTTATCTCTCAAAACACTGCTGCCAAAGAGAGGGTCCACAGCTAATTGCCATCTCAAACCTGGTGAGACCTGGGGGCAGGGCTTGACCCCGGAGCACGCAGGAGGGTCCTGCAGCCGAAGTTTTCCTCCGCTCTCCATTCGGAGTATTCTCCTTTTGCCTCCAATTTTTCATGCCGTAATTGATTCTGCAAACTTCAGCAGCTCTCTCCGAGAGGGTCTTCAACAAGCCTTGCAGTCATCGTAGGACACCCGATGGACAGATACTGTGTGTGGAGCATGGCGAGAAGCAGGATGGCTCTGAGATCCGGAGCGATGCTTGCTTTTTCTGGGGCAGGACCGGCGGCCTGGGCTGCCCGCGGCGGCAGGGAAGGCGCAGGCAGCTGCCGTCCCCGGGGAGAGGGTCGGGCTCGGGGGCTGCTGCTGGGCGCCTGCCCCGGCGCAGCCCGCCGGCGTGGGCTGCTCTGCGGCTCTGTCCTCATCCAGAAGATCAGGGACAATCATCCGTAGGCTTTCCTGGAAATCCAGGAGGTAATTTTATTTCTCCAGTAGATGTTTTTACATCTTGAGAACGGAGCGTGTTCTGGATCCAGATACGACCCATTATTTAATCTTAATTAAAAGCAAATACCAAAACCCTCTCGTATAACAGTACACTTGAAAAATAGAGTAACCTCCCCCTGCAAGCCGATGCTGAGGCAGGAGCGGTTTGGTCTGTGTGAGCTATGTGCAAAGTACAAGTGTTTGATAAGAAAACTGCTGTAAAGCACTGCCAAACCCCTGGACGCGTGAAGCCGCTTTGGCAGGGGCTCCTTTTTCTTCCAGAGAACATCCTTAAAGGCAGGGTATTTCAAAGTCAGCAGTTCCTGTGCATGAGAAGGAAAATTCCCTGCTCACCAGAAGTATCAAGAGGTGATGGACTGGGGTTTTTGGAAACAGTGAGATCTGTAGTGTGACCAAGTACCTTTTCTGTGCTAGACGGGCTTTTTTCCTTTCTTTCTAGTTATGTGTTCTACGGTCTTTCACTTCAGAAAGAAAAGGCCAAATGGAGTGGGGTTTTCTTCCTTCAGAAAGAATAAATAAGCTGATCTGTACATATAAAACCACAGAATAAAGCCGTGCACTGTGTCTCTTTGAAAAAAAAAAAAAAAGAAAAAAAAAAAAAGAGTCCTTTCACTTGATTTCCACAGACTTCCTTTCTGTACAGATAAAATTAGGAATTATTATTACCTGGGGCTTGCCAAGACCCCAAGGGACTGCGATAACAGTCCCTGCTAGGCTTTTCCAAAAATCCTGCCGTCCGTGTTGGGCTTTTTGTGTGAAGAGCACGCTCCCTCCCGTGTCACACCATCGTCGGGACCGACCAGCGCAGGAGGAGCGGTTTGTTCGTGCCTCGGCGGCGGTGCTGTCAGCGAGGCAAGGCTTTAATTTTGAATTCTCCCTCTCCAACCCTTCCAGGCTCAGGTGTTTACATCACCCGGGGGCAGCTGATGAATTGCCACTTATGTGCCGGTGTCAAACACAAGGTCCTTCTGAGACGTCTTCTGGCCACCTTCTTTGATCGGTACGTGCTCTTTGTGCTCTCCCAAGGGATTCGGTTTATTTTCCGGTGTTTTAACCACCTTAATAGATAATGTGTCGTGAGTGCTTCATCCTCTGTATATGCTGCACTGACTTCTGTGCTTTTTCTCCATGATGCTTGAACCTGAGCACCCGTTTTTCCGATTCCTTGCCTTAAAATCATGTAACACGGTGATCCCTCCGTAAGAACCTGAAGGGAAGAGGACGGTGTCCCCTTGCGATGCGCTGTCCCCTGGCGTCCCCGGTGTAAGGGTCCTTCTTTGCCTTTCTTGCAGGAACACGCTTGCCAACAGCTGTGGAACTGGAATCCGGTCCTCCACGAGCGATCCCAGCAGGAAGCCCCTGGACAGCAGGGTTCTTAATGCAGTCAAATGTAAGGAGAGAGATTTACTGCTGCTCTGTTGGAACAGCATGCCGAGAGCAAAGCTGAAACCTAAGCAGGGAAGGCCGTCTCTGTTGAGTAATACGGGAACTATATATGGTGAAATTAGGTTATAGGAACATTAATTTATTTTTTATTTTGCATAATTGGGGGGGAGGAAGTGCTTTTTTTTTTTTTAATTTGTTTGGCAGTATCTTAATATAAAACATTATTGCTACTTGACTATTTTGCTATATTTTAAAGCACTAATTTCGCAGTTAATTATTTTATTGATAGGTGCTCTAAGAAGGAAATCGAAATTACGTTTTTGGCAACATTCAGAGCTTGATACCGCTGAAA
Organism: Aptenodytes patagonicus; assembly: GCF_965638725.1. Taxonomy (NCBI): domain Eukaryota; kingdom Metazoa; phylum Chordata; class Aves; order Sphenisciformes; family Spheniscidae; genus Aptenodytes; species Aptenodytes patagonicus. The sequence continues at coordinate 10,460,269 of NC_134966.1, forward strand.
CAGGCCATCTCCCTGTGCTGGCTTTAATGCCCTAGGGCTCCGGCTTGCATTCGGATTCATCTGAGTGCAGGGCCCTGCCAAATCCCCTGGTTTACGGGAGCCGAGCGTACGGCTCCAATCCATCTCCCGGAGACGCCCTCCGCCCGTCTCTCTGAGGTGCCGGCCCGGCGGTGCCTGCGCCGTGGTGCTGCCCGAGAGCGGCCGTGCTTTGCGGTGCCCTTCGCTTTTGGGGCTGTTGGCCTTCAGCAGTAAATGTGCCCCCAGGAATCGGGGAATCCACTGGCTGCTTCAGCCCTGGTAGCGTGGGAGGATCTGCTCTCCATCTCGCTGGCAGCCTTTCTGTTAGGTTTGCAGTCTGTTTCCTTGAATATATTTTGTAAACTTCTTTTTTTTTTGAAAAAATACGTAAAAGGGGACCCCTGCTGCAAATAATTGCCTTTTTAAAAGATCGCATAAAGCAACAGGAGCTTTTGTTTTCAACACGTGAACTCCACACAAAGTTCTGCATCGTGCCGCGCGGCTCGGCTGGTCGGTCTGTCTGTCTGTAAAGCTGCTGAGCTCTGTCTCAGAGCTGGGGGTACAAAAGGTTCGGCTGTTTGACGCCCCTTCCGCTGTCCTGCGGGTAGGATCCCCCGTGTTTGCACGATTACACAGTGCCCTAACTTTAGCCAGGGCTGGGATGTGCAGGGCTCCCTGACGGATGGCCCTTCCCTGTGCACGTCTGTGCCCAACGTCTGGTGTTTATACAAGAAAAGGAGAGTTTTGTTACTTCCATCAGGGCAGTTTAATTATTTATGGCAGGCACGAGAAACAAATGGTTAAATATTTGGCTCTTGCAGTCACCCTTGAGTACAAGGAGCGTGCTGTGGGACAAAAGGTGCCTGCTGGTGAGTGAGGACCTGGGTGGTGTAGGAAACCCTGATGGGTTAGTGCAGCGAAGCCTGTTTACCGTGGGCTTGATATACAGTGGAAAGCAATGTGTTCTCTCATCCTTGCTGGATTCTGGATAGTAAATCTTTATATAAATATTATTGCGCTGGAAAATGAAACTAAGCATTTTTTTTTATTATTTTTTATTTTTAAGATTTGGAAGATAAATCTTTCCTCTCCCTAATTGTTGCTGCGCTGCTGAACTCCAGGGGCCTTCCAGCCACCCCCTGAGATCTGTAGCACGTGGAGAAAATGGATAAGATGGCAGGTGTTCAATACATAAAGACAAAATCACTGGACTGTGCTGGTGGTGCTTGCCCATAGCTTGTGCGTGGTGCTCCCCTGAGAGAGCCTCCCTGTTAGCAGCTGCACCCTGGAGAGCCCTGGGTCTGGACCTTCCAGCCTTGGTCCTTGCTGAGGCTTGCAGAGAGTTTCAGAGGTTGGAAAGGCGTCGTTGGCCAGTGACCGTGCCTACGACACTCGTGTCATGTGTCAGGGCATAAGATGACATCTTACTGCCTGAATTTTACAGAGAAATATCCCGTGCACAAGCTTTAGTTGATAATTATTCACCATGGCAGTGTGATGATGTTGCTCCATAACATCAGGTGCTCGGCCCCCATGGAGGAGCCGGGCTGCAGCCGAGGTACTGCTGGGCTTCTGCAGGGCACGTGCCAGCTGACGTGCTCCTGGTGGGATACTGGAGCAGCCACGCCGGCTGGGCCGGTGGTCCACGCAGCGCTGGTTGGCCCTGCAGTGGCCGGCACGAGGCGTGGGACGGGCAGAGGACGGTCCTTCAGGCTCCACCGCTTGGTTGAGAGCAGCTCTGACATTGCCCAGCCCCGCAGCTGTGCCTGCACCGCCGTGGTTTTAAGAGCCATTAGTGGATCTACCGTTGAGGAGTTGGTGTTGACCTTTTCTGTGTCCATCTCTGCTTTTGGCTATCCCAGCGTGCTGCGGCCGTGGGTGCCGTGCTCCGGCGGGAGGCTGGGTCCTGCCGGCAGGAGCCTGGTACCTCTGGGGCTCGCTGGGTTCCCGGGCAGTGAGTGGTCCTTCTCCAGCCCCCTTCCCTGTGCCATCTGGGATTTTTATGCCTTCTGGTTTTATCCCTTCTTGATTGTCTCTGTCTCGAGCTGAGGAGTCCTTGTCTGTAAGTCTCTCCTTGAGAGAGCTCTGGCACACGGGTGGCATCAGCCCATGCTAAGCCTTGTGGCAGGTCTCTAGGATGGGGCAGAGGCTCTGATCACCTTTGTGCCGCCTTTGTATTGCTTTCTCTGAATCCTCAGCTATATGTATCCCTGTCTTTGCAGTGTATTGTCAGAATTTTGCCCCGAGCTTTAAGGAAAGCGAGATGAATGTTATAGCAGCCGATATGTGCACCAACGCCCGCCGGGTCCGCAAGCGCTGGCTGCCGAAGATTAAGTCCATGCTGCCGGAAGGGATGGAGATGTACCGCACGGTCATGGGCTCCACCACAAACAGTGTCCCCCTGGATCCTGAATTCCAGCCCAACACTGCTCAGGTCTTTGAGCAGCGAATCTATGCAGAAAGGAGGAGCGATTCAGGAACTATAGTAGCCTTGAGAACTAACACAGTGAACGTAGAGCTAAGCAATGGATCCAACCAGTCCTTCGAACAGAGCGAGGATGCCGAAGGGGCTGGCTCTGTGATACAGGAGGCAGCTGCCACAGATGCTATGGCATCGGATACCCAAAGCACTCCGCAACCTTTTGAACAAGGTTCGGGCTCCTCCAGCCGGCCCGAAACTCCCGTGAGAAGACAAGATGGTACTTACGGAGGGACTTTATAAAGAGAGCAAACGTTTCGTGACCTATAAGGGATCTGTAATACTAAAGCTGCTTGCATGCATTACTAATACAAAACAAAAAATGTGATCAAGCCACTTACCTACTGAACTGCTACTGTTGCCTGAAAAAAATGTGATTTTTATTCTGCTTGTATTTAAAATTTACGAAGGAAATAATCGCATTCGTTATACTGTAAACGACTAGGTCTGTGGCGACCTACTTAAAAAAAATATTGGGCTCCTTTTTTGATATTCCTGAGGTTAGTCTATAAGATTGTAGCTTTTTTCTTTTTTTTTTTCTTTTTTTTTTTTTTTTTAATTTTAAGAAGGGGAGGAGAAAAGCTAGCCACCCCCCCCCGACCACCACCACCCCCCGTCATCACCACCCCATCCATTACTCAGCTCAGAAGTAAAGCCATCGTTAACCTTGTCCTCTAAAGAAAGTTTTACCGTCACTTAACAGGAAAGCAAGGTGTGTTAGGGTACAAGTGCTGTGACTGGCGATGTTTGTCTCTAGCAGAAGGGCTCTAGCCAAGTGGGACAGGGTGGGGGAAATCGTTAAAGGCTTCTGGCGTCGGAGGGAGCCCCGTGCCGTGGGTGCTGCGGGGCAGGGTGCTGCGGGGCAGGGTGCCACGGTGCCCGGCCGCTGCCGGAGGCCGGCGGGGGCTCGGTGCCGTTGTCTCGGGGAGTTTTATCCGGTTCCCCGGAGCAGGGATGGTTCCGCAGGAGTTCAGGCTTGCACGTGTCGGGAGGACTGCGTGGGATGCAGGTGGAGACCCTGGCCAGTGTAGTGGTTGTTGTTGGTTTTTTTCCCCGGTATGGCTGGGTTTTGGGTTTGGTTTCTCTCTCCCTCCCTCCCAGCGATTCCTTTTCGTCTGCTTCTCCTTGCTTGCACCTTCACGTCAGCCGCTTCTTGGGCAAACGGGCTCGCGTAACCCCACTGCACCCCATCGCCTCGGGGCAACGGCGCATGCAGGCAGGCGGGCCAAGTCCAGGGGCCACCTCCTGCGGGGGGGAGTAGCCCCCCTCAGCTGCCTGCGAAGGGCTTTGGAGAGGAATCTGAGCACGGAAAGCACATGGTTCTTGCTCTGAAGGGCACGGAGCCGGGAGCTCTTGGTGTCGGCTCCCGGCAGCATCCGCACCGGAGGCAGAGCGCGATGCAGCCGCCGGTGTGCGGGGCTCGCCCGCTGCCCCCTCCCCTCCGCCCCGGGCCAGCAGCCGCCTGCTCTCGTTTTTTAATAATTTGAAGTGTATTGGTTGCAAAAAGGTTTAAAAAAAAATTAGCTTTGTGCCCTTCTGTGAAGAGGTTTTTGGGGAGGAGGAAGCGTTTCGCCTCTTGCTCATCCTCCAGACCAGGCCCTTCTGGGGAAAAAGCCCGATGTTGAGTCATTTGTCATTTTTTTCTGTTGAAAGCTGATGTCCCCAGGGCTGCGTTGGCTTCGGTGGCCCTGGCTGGCCTCGGCTCGGTGGTACGGGCGCTGGGATGGGACCTGGAGGTGCCCCTGGAGCCTGGCCGGCCAGCGGGTACCAGCTCACCCCCCGCTCGCTGCCTCCTGCCTGCGTGGGCTCTGCCCGCTTGCCCGCAGAAATCCCCCAAAGCGACCATAATCCTGTCTGCGGACCCGGCTCCCGCAGGGCTCTGGGCGCAGTCGCTGCCCGTCCCCACTCGCTGCAGCTTCGCCCTGGGTGCTGCCGCCGGGCGGGGGGATGCCGGGCGCCCACGGGGATGCTGAGGCCGGGCTGCCTCCAAGGGATGGGGGCAGTGGCGTGAAAGCCAAGTGCGGCTTTTTTCTTTTCTAATTATTATTTTTACTGTGACTAAACGGCCTGCTTTAATGATATTTACAGCTTGTTTTTAACAAGTTTGGGACTATGAACAAGTGCAAGGTGCACAAAGAGTCACTTTTGAAGGCTACTGTGGCTGTGCTTTTCTTTTCTTCCCTGCTTTGGTTCCTGAATGCAGACGGCGCTTTGCTCAGGGTTTTCTTCCTTCTTTGTATTTCCATTGGGAAAGAGGGAGGGGGGAGAGGATAACCCAACTTCTGGCCATTTGTTTTGATTTCTTCGATACTTGAAGCAGTTTTTTGCATCCTAATAACAAAGCTGTCCGGCGCTTAGCCTGTTCCACTGCTCCTTGCCCTGAGAAAAAAAAAAAATCAATGACGGGGTGGTTTCTGCCTCACGTCTTGCACAGCTCGGTTTTTGGCACGGCTTGGCTTGGGCAGACCGCGATGCCCCGGACCGGGTGCCCTGCCACCGGCGGTGGGGGGGGGGGGGGGAGGCCGGTGCGGGTGGCGGCATGATGAGCCGGTGCAGGGGCACGCGATGCTTCACGGGAGTGGGGACGAGCACGGCCGGGGGCTCTATTTGCACTTTACCCACGTCAGCAAACAAAACTCATGCTCTTGCCGAAGCCCGGAGCCGGTGCAGCTCGTCCGCCGCCTGGCAGCGCCACGGGAGGAGGACAAACCTGAGCAGGGGGACCAGAGAGCTGAGCTGGAGGTGGGCTTCTTCCCCAGCCCCCCCCAAGGAGATGGAGCGGTTCAGTTCCTTGGCCCTGGGGGTGTCCCCGTCCCCCGTCCCCCCCCGCCCCGGGAGCAGCTGCTGGGGGTCCAGCTCTTGGGCAGCTCAGCCGGGTTGGCGGGGCTCGGGTGGTCGGGTTTGGCTGAGGACCCCCCCTGACCCCTCATCGCCTCCCCAAAAGTTTGGGTTTGCCAAAAGTTTGAGGCAAGCTGGGAGTGGATCCGGGCATCCGAGATCAAAAGTCGTCCCTTCTGTGTGTGTCTGTGTGCACATATATATATATATATATATATTTTAAAGATACTGCAAAGGATTCCTCCTCCTTTTTGGCACTTGCTGGGGTTTGGTGAGCGGGCTGAGCCCTACAGCCGGGCTTCCCAGCTGGCTGTAGGTGTTAATTCTGGACCAAACCCGCACCCAGAGAGACGGCCCCGGCCGGCGGGGCCACCCCGGGGGGGGCAGCAGCAGAAGTACTTGAATGGCTTAGGACAGAGAGTCTGAAGAGAGTCAAGTTGCACAGTGAAAATATATATTTTTATACCTAGCACAACTTCCTGTATATTTTTGGGGTTTTTTCTTTCTTTTTTTTTTCTTTCCTTTTTTTTTTTTTTTGATTTGGGTTTGTTTATTTTATTAATTATTATTATTAGGAAGGCAAACTTCTAAAATGTGAAGGGCGTTGGGTTTTTTTCCTTATCTGGTAGATGAGGGCAAGCATTTTGCACTAATGTTTCCTGTGTGTGGAGGATTAATGATATGTTTGAAAATGTTATATGGTAATGATTGTATTCTTCCGAAAAAAAACAAAACAAAACAAAAAAAAAAAAGTAACCCCTTTAAAATACTGAATGTAAGGTGAGAACAGAGCAGTCCATCGATTGTATGCGGCTTTCCTGAGTGCCTTAGAATTTTTTGATCATTTTTTCCAAGGAAAACAGATTAAGAAGATCAGATCATAACCGACTCCTTCCTCCTCTTTGTTTACGACACTATTTTAAATTATAGAATTCGGGGCTGCTTTATAATGTGAATAGGAAACTGCATTCATCTAGGTCTGATAGTGTAAAATCAAAGCATCAGTATTTATGGTATGTCTGCACCTTTATTCTTATGCTTGACTATTAGCAATATTACATGTATATTATATATCTAAAGTTATACCAAGCACCTTTAAAGAAAACAGAGTGTAAGCATACACCTTACTGCAGCTGCCATATAGTGTAGAAGCCAGCCCCTCTCCTCCTCGTTAGCGCCAATTAACACCACCATCCTGAGGGCTGCTGCTTTGCGGAAGGGCTGCATGACCTTCTGCCGCACCGTGGTCCCACGTCCCGGCGTCCCGCGGGTCCAGCTTTGGCCAGGGGTCGCGGCGAACCCCCCCCCAGTGTCCCACGGGGCCAGTGACGGTCCCGCGCCGGTTTGGTCGCGGAGGGGGCTCGGGAGGAGGGATGGTGCCGGCGTTGCCGCGTCGCCGGCGGAAGATGGGGAGTGGGTCCTTTTTGCCACCTTGATGGTTTAATTCTTCTGACTGTGGTTTCACCCTAGAAATTCCCCCGGGGGGTGCGGGGCCGGTGGCGGGGAGCCCGACCGTGGGTGGCACGCACCGGGGCTCCCCTCCTCCGGCTGGGCGAGGGGTTCAACCTGACCCAGCCCCCCAAAACTGGAATCGCCAATGGCTTAGCCGGCGTTGGAGGGAGCGGTGCGCCCTAGCCGTGGCGTTAACGCAGGGGGCTGCCGCCTCCCCTCAGCCCTTTGCCACCGGGGTTTTGCTCAGATCGCTTGTTTTTCTGGAAATAGCTCGCTGCGAGCGGAGAAGGGCCAACGGGAAACCGGGACGAGCCCCGGCCGCCTCCCCGGCGGCAAATCCCCGCCACCACATTGCCAGTCCGCAGCCATCTTGGGCTTCAACTGCTGTTCAAAGTGTTCCTGCTGTCTGAATCGGTCGTGCTGTCAGCAAGCGAGCCCCGAGTGCGCGGGGCGGGAGGGAAGCGAGCGGGGAGCTCCCCAGCCCCGCTCGCCCCGGGGGGGCTGACGTCTAACGCGCTCACATTGGAAACCCCTCAACTCCTCCGATGAGTTTCTTCCACTGTTAAGCGTTTTGCACACAAAATTGTGATTTTTATGTCAAGGTAAAAGCCAAAACTTGCAATACTATTTTTAGCAGACAAAAAATAAATAAATAAATAATAAATAAATAAAAAACAACTGAGTATAAATGTATAAATATTTTTGACTTGAACATTTGGATGGCACTTGATTCAAATAGAACATTAATCCTTTGGACAGAATGTTTGGGAAAAAAAGGACTTAAAGTACAAGGTTGTTTTTAAAGCGTCTTCATAGGGTATTAAGTAGTACTGTAATTCATGACTGTTAAAAATACTTTCTGTGCTGTAAGGAAATCTCACAGTACCACTGAATTATGTTCCTCAACTGTCTCAGCCACGAACGATGCTAGCTTCTTTTTTTTTTTTTTTTTTTTTTTATCGTGCATTATTCACTAGTATTTATGTGCTCTTACTCTGTATAGTTAAGACTGTTATTTTGTAGCCATGGCTGACATGATATATCAGTAACTAAAAAAAAAAGAGAAAAGATTAAGACCCCCGAGTTGGAAACTGTGCTCATAGCTGTTTTCATATGATGAAAAATCCATTTAAAAAAAACCAACCCCAATGTGATCATTAATTGTAAAACGCTTTGTAAAATTCACATTTACAAAATAATAAAGTAAATTACAATTAAAAGCTTTTCTTTGCTCCGTTTTCTTTCTTTCTGGGTGGTGGATGCTGTTAATCAGAAGCGGTCGTTAATAGGTGCTGGAGGGGCTCCACGTCCCCGCGCTGCCCCGAGGGGCCAGGCTCCGCTTTGAGGTGTGAAACAAACCCCAGCCTTGGCCGACCGAAAGGTTTTGCCCAAACCTGGGGGTTTTCGGAGCGCCCTGCCCCGCCCTGGGCTCTCCGCCCACCTCACCTGAGCTGGCTCGGGCACCTTCTGGCTTTTTTTCCTGGACATGTCACACGCTCCCTCCCTCCCGCGCTCGCTTTATTTATTAGCATTTTTCTAAAATTTGACTTCACAGCCGCCCGAATCGGCGCTCGGGCGCTTTGCCAGAGAGGAGGGCCGAGGTCAGAGGATGCCGCGTCAGCCGAACCCGCCGCTTCCCCGCTCCGCTGAGCGCTTTCTGCCCGTTCGTCAAGGGAAAACCTTAACCGGGCTCCAAAAGTACGGGCGGGTAAATTACTGTTGCGGGGGAAATTACTGTTGCGGGGGCGGCTGCCCCGCGCCCCGGCCGGGCAGCCCCGTTTCCAGGGTGGGAGTCGGCACCCAGCCCACGGACACCTGTGACGAGTTTGCCGGGCCTCGGGCAGCGGGTGGCTCGAGGCCGGCCCCGGCGCAGGATGAGGATGCTCTGTGAGACGCGGCATTTGCGGCTGCGTTCGCCAGCCCTGCTGCCGGGGGATGAGGTACCGGCGGGGATGGGGAAGATGCTCCGGCGGTGAGGCCACCGCGGGGGAAGCTCCGGGAGGTCCAAGCCCTGCCCCGGGGGGCTCCTGGCTCGGGCTCTGCCCAGGGATGGGGTTGTTGCCGGGGTTGACGTTGTCTTTGGGATGGGGAGCGGGCGAAAAGCGTTGCAAAGGCCCCGGCAAAGCCGAAGGGCCTGAGATGCCCTTGCAGGGCGGGTGGAGCGGGGTGCTGGAAGGGAGGGCTGGGGGTGTCGGGGCGGCTGGGAGCAGGGCGGGCTGCGAGGGTGGTAGTTCTGCTCTCCATAATTTTTCTCTGTCTTTTTTTTTTTTTTTCCCCCGACCCAATTGGCCATAAAATTGCTGAGAAGCTGCATTTCCTCCGCTTCGCAAAAAAAAAAAAAAAAAAAAGTGCCCAAACCCACTTGCATTTGGGGTTTCATTTAATCTCATCTTACTGAAAGGAAAAACACAGAAACTTGGATGCTCGTGTATGGCACATACCGCCATGTTATATAAACCATTTCAAACTGATTTATTCTAAATGAGTTGTTATAATCAGAATTTTCCTTATGAGCAGCTTTCTTGCAAACGTCAGTATTTCAGAAAAAAACCCATCATACGACTGCTCCAATATTTCAAACTGATTACTTATAAACACCATTTCTAAAATTAGGTCTTTGGTGTGCGGTATTGTCAGAGTGGGTGTATTATGATCTGCAGAGAGTATAAAAAGATAAATGAGTTATTTAACCAAGCAAACGACGTTGCCGTAGAAATGTGCAGAGGGAAAGCGTGCGGCGGGGGGGCAGGACCGCGCTGTAATGTGCCTCGCATTGCGGCAGCCGAGAGGGGCCGGCACGGCGCGCGGGGAAACCGGTGGAGCGAGCGCGGGGCAGATGGAGAAAGGTTTCCTCTTCACGTTCATGTTCTTACTTTTATTGCTATTGTTATAAAACGGCCGGGCTCCCTCCGCCCGGCGCGGGGCCGTGATTTCGGCAGCGCCTGGAGATGGAGGAGGCTGAGCTGCAGGGTGATGGGTGCACCCATGGGTGTGCTCTTCCCCAGGGCATTAAAAAATGGCTATTTTTGGATGCTGTATCGGATCACAGCTGATTTCTGGGAGGCAGCTCTGGGTTTTAGACTCAACCTGTCTTCATTTTCTTGGGATCTGCTCCAGAGGGAGAGACACCGGAGCACTGCACCTGCTCAAACTCTCTGGATTTGGCTCTTCTCCTCCACCCCCTCCGGTTTTTGGCCCCGGGGTGTTACAGGGCTGCCCTGGGTGCGGGTTGTCCCCACCATGGGCCCCCAGGCACACAGCCAGACGGGTGCTGGGGTCGGGGACCACCAGCCTGGGGACAGCAGGGACACTGCACCACCCTCCATGGCCAGGGGAAAAATACATCCAGGTCTCTCACAGTGCCCAGCGGCTCCCTCCTTCTCCAGGAAAAAAAGCCCAGATTGAGTGAAAGCTGTTCCGCTCGTTGCAGTCCCCGCTGGGCTGCAGATTTAGGCTGCTTTTCACTTTTTTAATAGTTTTTCTTTCCAGCGCTGCTCTGCACCGGCTCCTGATGACGTACCACCCTAGGAGGGCGAAGGGGAGCTCATCACCCACCGCGGCGGAGGAGGTGAGGCCGCCCAGCTGCAACCAAACACGGCCGAGCCGAAAGGGCCAGGAACTCGCTCCCGGGTGCTTGGAGGGGTCCCAAAATGTGAGCTGTAGACAGGGGAAAGCAGGAGGCTCTGGGAGGCAGCTGGCCAGGGACACGTCCCGGAGGGCCAGGGAGCGGCACAGCCCCGGGCAGACGTACCCGTGTTGGCCGTTGCAGAAGGTGTTGGCCGTTGCAGAAGGCGTTGGCCATTGCAGAAGGCGTTGGCCATTGCAGAAGGTGTTGGTCCTTGCCTTTGCAGCTGGGGGAGGCCGGCGGGCGGCCAGCAGATACCGGGGGCTGCGGTGTCCCAGTGCCGCGCTGCTCCACCTGCACCGAGCTCCCGTGTGAGCCCGACACCGTCCCTGCTCTCAGCCCCGTGGGAAAGAGGAGAGAGCAAGAGCTGCGCCTGGCCGGCGCCAAAACACCGAGTACGGCTGGATCCGTCCCTGCTCGCCTCCCTTTCCCCGGGACCGCTGCCCGGGAGGGTGGCGCGGGGGGGATGGCGGGGAGGGCGCGCGCCCGTGGGTGCTGGGGGTGCCGCCGCTCCCTCTCCCTAACTCCATACATGTGAATGAAGTGTGAGATTTATGTCAGAGAGGCCCCTCGAGCAGATGCTATAAATCACGGCCGCGAGCGCTCCCTGCACCAGCGGCTGACGAACACTTCACGGCTTCTCTTATTTATATGCATCTTTTGCACCGAGCCATTTTATAATAGACTGTGGAGCGGCACTCCAACACCAGCGATGGCTGATATATATCGTGCAGGACAGAAAATACAAATAAAGGGTGAAGGGTAGGAACTGCATCATTCCCGACGCACGCCGCCGTGCCCGCCTTGCTCTGCGGCGCTGACTTGGGCGCACCGGCGCTGAATTAAGATTGCCACCGGCACGTAAATCAGCCCTGGCGAGCGGGGCTGCAGGCAGGGTCTTTGGAGTGTTATTGTAGGGTAGCTTAAGAGTAATAATAGAAATAGTAATGACAATGCCCCGGGTTTGGCGAAGGGATGGGATGGGGGGGTGGGGGTCGGCCACGTCCTCAGTGTCGCGCCGGGACGGTGAAGCCAGCGACGGCGGCAGCGGCACGGTGGCAATTAACACGTTCCTGCAGGAAAGCTGCCACCGGCGTGCAGGTAATTAATGCGCGGCCGCTCCCCGAGCAGCTAACGGGGGGATGCGTTGCGGGAGGGCGGCTAAGTGAGCCAGGCACTTGATTTTTGGCCCCGGCTGATGCTGTCTGCGCCGGGGCTGGGATGGAGGCAGTGACAGCAGGGCGGCACCCCAAATCCTCGGTGGTGGGGCCCGGTCCTTGCCGGGTTGGGCAGGGTCCCGCAGGGCTGGCAGCCCTCGCCCAGCCCTCGTCCCCCCGGGGCTCTGCTCCCTCTGGGAGAGGAATTAGATCAGTCTAATTCAATGCAAGGACAGAAAGGGGAAAAAAAAAAAAAGGGGAAGAAATGGCGAGCCACAAACCAAGATGACAGATAAATCCAGGAGGGGAATGTAATCTCACTCACTGGGCCCAACCAGAAGTTACAATACATAAATTATTGCGCCTAAAAGCTTCTATAATTTCACTTCTATTTGATTCACCGTAAAGTACCACAATGCCCTCTGCATCTACCCGTTTGATTATACATTTGTAGCAAGACACAGCTTATGCTTAAAATAACATTACTGGAATAGAGACGGACAAGAGAATTCATTTGAATGGAAATCAATTTGATTAGAAAAGTAAATTACCCAGAGTATATGAGCAGCATATTGCAGTTCTGAATAATAATAATAATAATAAAAAAAAAAAAATCAGTGGCAGCAAAGGATCTTAAATGTTTTCACGGAACGGAGCCGCTCGGGCAGTGACTGAGCTGTGATCACTGCCCAACACGGCGCCGGGGCTGGGTCCCTGTGCCTGGGCACCCCCGGGCAGAGCTGCCCCGTGTCCCTGGGGACCCCTGTGCCACCGGGACCCGCTGCAGGGGACGAGCCGGTTTGTGTCTGCCAGCAGCACCTCCCTGCCCGAAAGCGATGTGCATGGCTCGGTGTAGGTGCGGGGCCGCAGGCGATGGACATGGCTGTGCGCGGCCAAAGGGGACGTGCACGGGTTTACGTGGCTGGAGGTGCCTTCAGGGCCGTGATTTTACGTGCCCAGGGGCGATGCTGGTCTGAAAGAGCCATCGGCCGAGCCGCGGTCCCCCTCCGGCCACCGGACTGGGAGTCACCGCTCTGATTTGGGTGACACTTGGGAGAGACGGCACGCCGGGGCGCTGGCCTGGCTGGGGAGAGGATGGCAGCGTCCCTCCCTTCGTGTCCATCCTCCGCTGCCAAAAAAGGTGCCAAGGAGGTGGACCAGGTGGCAAGCAGCCGGGGAGGCCAGTGGCCATCGGTGCCCGGCAGGAGCCGGGGCAGGACCTCCAGTCGCTCCCAAAAGGTGCGTTTCCCCTGCGTCAGCTGCAGTGCAAGAAGACGGCTGAGTCACACACTTTGCTGAGCTGTGGTATTTTATAAATAATCAATTGGTATTTAATTCCCATGTGATAACTGTCTTATTAAATCTAAATTTAATGTGTATTTGGGAAACCCTAATTTAAAGTGTTACTGCATGCACCATCTGGTGTGCTCTCTAAATACAAATGTAATAACATAATTCAGAATTACATCATAAAAGTAAGTTATAAGAGATTAAAATGCACAACTATGTTCTTCAGTCAAGGCAGCTTTTATGCTTTTTCTCCTGATTTAGACACAAATCACAGCCAAAACACCCCTACCCTGATTAAGTGATTTTCTGCAGGGATTTTTGTTTTAATGGAGAGCAGGAGCGCACGGGAGGGAGGTTGGAGCAGAGCAGGAGCAAGTGCCAGGCTCTGCTGCCATCAAAGACACTGTTGAAACCCTCTGCTCGCCGGTGCTGGGGAGGCTCCGGGCCCCGAGTGCTGCCCGGGGTGGGGAGAGGTGATGGGCACGGGGCACCCCGGGGTGCTGCGTCCCCCCACCCCAACAGCGAGCTCCCCTGGCACAGGAGACATCCGCGCACCTGAAGCACTGGGTTTTTTAAAGGTAATGCCTTAACGCTGGTCAGAGCATCCCCTCCCAGCCCCTTCCCACCGGTGAGGGCCGAGCCGGGCACGGAGGAGACTCGGTGACCCACCGGGCTGCCTTTTGTTGAAAAACCAGTCAAATATAACCCAGAGTTCAGAGTTTTATAGTGGCAGTAAATCTAGTATCTTTGCAAAAACGCCTATTTTCTCTCTATGTTGAATGAAACATGAGATTCCTTAATAAAGAGGGAAATTAAAATCTAGTTTTATTGCAGTTCCTGTAACTGGTATCTAAGCTATTAATAATCAATCCATTCTTGCTTAAAAGCTAACATTTATCACGCCAGCTAAGATGAGCTGACGGGCACTGGGGGGAAAGTACAATTGACTGCAATTACACTTTGAAAAATGTTATCTGTGCCACTGACCACTGGGGATAAATGATGAGATTTCATTTGTTTCTTCAAGCTTCAGAGTCTTCTTCCCAACTTTTTTTTGTTGTGGGGTTGTTGTTTTTTTTTTCTTTTTGCCTATAGGTTGCGTCAGCGCTGAGCTGCTCAGGGCAGGACCTGAGGGAAGGGAACTGCAGTGTCCCAAAGCCGGGGGGATCCTCCGTGCTGTGCCCTGGTGAGTGCAAGTGCCATCTCTCTGCTCCCATCCTCTCTGGGTAACAGCGCACCTTCCCCCTCCCCACCTGGGGACACCATACCTAAGCACATCACGTCTTCCTCATCCTCACCTGGGGACATCAGACCTAGGGACATCGCGTCTTCCTCATCCTCACCTGGGGACATCATACCTAGGGACATCGCGTCTTCCTCGTCCTCACCTGGGGACATCATACCTAGGGACATCGCACCTTCCTCGTCCTCACCTGGGGACATCATACCTAGGGACATCGCGTCTTCCTCATCCTCACCTGGGGACATCATACCTAGGGACATCGCGTCTTCCTCATCCTCACCTGGGGACATCATACCTAGGGACATCGCGTCTTCCTCATCCTCACCTGGGGACATCATACCTAGGGACATCGCGTCTTCCTCATCCTCACCTGGGGACATCATACCTAGGGACATCGCGTCTTCCTCATCCTCACCTGGGGACATCATACCTAGGGACATCGCACCTTCCTCGTCCTCACCTGGGGACATCATACCTAGGGACATCGCACCTTCCTCATCCTCACCTGGGGACATCATACCTAGGGACATCGCACCTTCCTCGTCCTCACCTGGGGACATCATACCTAGGGACATTGCATCTTCCTCATCCTCACCTGGGGACATCATACCTAGGGACATCGCACCTTCCTCATCCTCACCTGGGGACATCATACCTAGGGACATCGCACCTTCCTCATCCTCACCTGGGGACATCATACCTAGGGACATCGCACCTTCCTCATCCTCACCTGGGGACATCGTGCTCAGGGTGAGCAGTGATTTCTGCAGCCGGGGGCCGATGCTCACCCCGCAGGGCACCCGTGGGTGCCTGTTGAGGCTGGATCGCCCAGCCAGCCGGCGGCTGCCCTGCCGGGGGGGTCCCTTCCCCTGATTTAGGATAAAATGCCGTTGCAGAGAGGGGCTGCTAACGCCTCCGGGTCCGGCACAAGCACGGCGGTTGGGAGAGGGACTCTAGAGCAGCCTTGTTCCGGGGCCACCGGCCCTCTTTTAACAAAGACCCCAGCACAAAAGTTTATTAGTTTTATTCCCGCATTTTACAACGGGGAGGAAGAGGCTGGTGAAGGAATTGATTTGCTTGATTTACTGGTATTAATGAAACAGTTGACCGTAGATCTCCCGCAGCAATATTACGCTCCCCATGACAATCCTCCAGACTCCAAACTTTTCAAATGAGTTTTTGCAATTTAAAATTAATAATTGTTCTGTCTAGAACAAGGATAATTAAATGCCTGTTCATCCTCATTATTGTCAGCCTTGTGATTTGTTGTTTTCTCTGTAATAAAATTAACCGGTTTAACTAATGGGTGCCAAAACTCGATAATTAAAGCTGAGCAAATAATTTGCAACAAATAATTTACCCACTGGGTTTGGCGGGGTCCGTGGCAGACACAGGGCTGACGGCGAGGGGCGGGGAGCCAGCGGCGCAACCCCGGGCAACCTCCTTTTTCTTACAATGGTCATTTTTTTAATGAAATTTTAATTTCTTTTTTTTTCTTTCTAAGAAGAGAGGTTCCCATCATGGGCTTTGTCGCACAGCTGGAGCACGAGGCAGATTGCTCATTAAAGTTTTGTAGGGTCGTCCACCGATGAGGAGGCCCGTAAGAAACAGCAGCTGCTCTCCAGCAAATCCCAGCGATGTGCAGTGGTCGAAAAATGGCAACTCTCAAGGGGAGGAGAGAAATTAAAGTAATGAGCCAACAAAAGAAATTCGGTCAGACACAACCTTCTAACAAGTATGGACTTTAAAATGATGGTTATTAGCAAGGTTGCACTTCAGCAGCAGTTAAAGAAGCTTTAGAAGGTATCGCAATTAATTTGTAAGTTTATATTACACATTATAACGCGAGGGGCCATTAACGAGGTGGTGACATTAAATTTAATGTACTTGGCGAATGGGACAGTTTGTCTCTCCCTCCTGGGCGGATTCCCGGGTGGACGGTCGGGGTTCGGCGCTGCCGTATTTCTCCCCGGGGGGGGGGGGGGGGGACAGTGGTGCCAGGGCCCCCCGACGCTCGAGATGCGGGGGCACGGCCGGTGCTGGTGACACCGGGGGGGGGGGGGGGGTATTGTGGTGATGCCCCGCGGTGCCGTGGCCGTGCCGGGTCTGGGGGGCACGGGGGGGAAGCGAAGTTTTGGCCCCAGCTCCGCGGCACGGCCAACGAGGCTCAGATGAATATAAGGAGAATATGAAATGCCTCATACCTATAACTTTAAATTAAAAAAGCAATGTACTGTTTATTGGTTCTTCCGAGTGTCTCCGGAGTGGCAGGCTCATAAAGATCATATTACAGTACAAGCCATTATGCAAAGAGTTTACTATATATACATTTCTAAATGCTTCAGCAAACAGCAGCCTACTTACGAGCAGAGAAGGATAACTGGTTCGTTTGGGGTAACAAATGATCCTTGATTTGATTTTAAATGCAATGACAGCAAAATTTATTTCTTATTTAATCACTTGCCAGAGCTGTTGAGGACGGGATGGTATTAAACTGCACAATGCAGCATATGACTACTGCATCAGTTGAAATAGGCATACGAATATATTATGTTTATAGGATAGAAAAAGATTGTACAGCAATGCATATAACTAGAATGGGTATTTTTGTCATTTATACAGTAGCTTATATCATTATTTCTTCCCGCTTCCAATTTTTCAGTAATAAAAATACAGGGGATGTGATTCTCTTTGCATTACAGATAAACCATCTTGATTCTTTATTAAATATTTTTATTAATCTGAAGTACTACAAAGCATTTGAGCAGATAAATCAGGCTCCGAATAGTCATTTCCTCTCTGCTATGGCTCTATAAAGTGGATTCATTTATGAGTGCGCAATACCAGAAAAGAAGGTTTCCATATTCATTAATATGCTCCCTTATGGTCCTATTTTTATATCCCGCTGTACCGTGCAGAAGGGCTAGCACTGACTTGGTCCCCAAAATGGAACACGTCTCGGTAATCCGCTCGGTAATCCCTGCCTGGTTTAGCGTCCGATTTAATTAGGACTCACCGCTCGGGTACCGCCCGCCAGCCCCGGCGGGGAGGCTGCCCGGGGTCTCACCAGCCCCAGCTCCCCCAGCACCCCCCCCCCTCGCACCCCGGTCAGCAGCAGGGGGACACCAGCACCTTTGGGGTGATTTGGGAACGGATCCAGCCCCGGCATCATCCTCTCCTTGCCAGCACCAGGTCGGTGCCTTCGCCCATCGCCCCGGCCGCTCTTCCCGTAGGATGTGGGGATCCCGTTATTCGGCAGAGGGACTGGTGGGGGACTCGGGGGTCAGCGCTTCCTGGGAGGTTGCCTGGTACCGTGGGGGCTCCGCTGGAGGCTGTTCGACCCCCTGAGGTGTCGCTGGCCTCTCGGTGTCCCTTCGCCCCCATCACCCCACATCCTCCCACCCTACGGAATGTGGCACTTCAGGACCAGCACCACACTTCTGGTCAAGCTCCCCCAAGCAGCTCCGGGCTCCCCGCAGCACGCCTGTCCCAGGGGATGCTGCCGGGGGGGGACACACCGGTGCGGGGGCAAGTTGAAGCTGTCAGCATTCAGCCTTTGACAGCTGACAAGTCATTTAGTCATCAGAGGAAGCCGCGGAGAGGCACAAAGGAATTAAACCTATTTAAAACACAGCCAGGTGTGCAAACAAGTTTATCCTATTGTAACAGCTAACGCGTGAATCAGGAGGGCTCTATAAAGGTTACAGCAGCTGCGTGGTTATTTAGGGCTCCTTGGGAGAAGTGACATTTAGTGCCTGCGTTTGCTAGGCCGTGGGACTCGCTGGGACCCCCGGAGCCACTGCCGTCGCCCCGCAGAGCCCAGGGCTGCATTTCCCTGCCCCGCTCAGGGGTCGGCCTCATCCTTCACCCCTCCTCGCCCCAGCCGCTGCTGGCACCCCTGGGGGACGTGGCTTTGATTTCAAATTTTACTGCAGCAGCTGTCTAACATTTGTTTGCTGTTTGGAAACAGGAATTACAGCGCTCGTTGAAAGGTGGGGTCCCTCCGAGGCCACTGCCGGCAGACGGTACAGCCCCAGCCCAGCACCCCCGGGCTCTGGCACTCCAAAATGTTCCTCCTGCTACGGGTGGCCTTTTGCAGCCGAGCTGTGAGCGCAAGCCGGGGAGCGGGAGCCCGCCTGCGAGGGGATTTAGTCGTGCTTCTGCGCAGACCGCCGCTTTTTCCTGCTTTTGAGCATCCCTGCTCTCTCCAGGGCATCCTCACACCCCTGCACCGGCGCAGCAGGGCCGTGCACGCCCGCCTGGTCCAGCAGACCGGTGGGAGCCCACCAGCGTCGCAGAAGGACGCAGATGGGGCTTTTCCCCCCCTTTCCCAGTGAGTGCGCTGGGCTAAGGCGAAGCAGGGGTTTGTCCCCACGGAGAACTGCAGCGGGACGGCTGATTTCATGTTTCACCAACAGGGTCGGAGCCGCTTCGGGGGCAGAGGAGCGGGGCTGTCGCACCTCTCCATATGCGCCGGGGTGCTTGCCTTGCTAGGAGCCGCTGGGGCTGCACGTAAATCCGCCATCAGCCGCAACTCTGTCACAGATGTCCCAGGACATGAATTTTTTCTCCAGTTTTAGTGCTGGCATAAAGCTAAATTATGGTAGTTGTCAGCATTAGCAAAAACCGTCATCTCTGTCCTGCCCGTAAAATACACGGCAGTGGGGCCTGGGGGCTGGAAGAGACGGAGGAGCAGTGGGTCAGCTCCCGTTTTCTGGAAATTATAGGGACCAGATTATTGTGCTGTGGGGCTGGGACTGGTGCTGGTGGGTCAGCCGTGGCCAGGATCGCCGGCACCGTGGCAAAAGCCACGGCAGGGCAGCGACCCGGGCGCCTCGGCCAGGGCAAGCTCTTCCCCATCCCACCACCTCCCTCTGCAATGTGGGCAAGGGCCGGTGGCATGCTCAGACCCCTCTCGGGGCCCGCGGCTGGTCTGTCCTGCAGTGAGGATGGTGGAAGCTGCGTTGGAGCTAAATTGAACCCAGAAACTCTTACGGCGCCTGCCAGGGCTCGAGCGCGGACACCTTGGGAAGCGCTGGAGGTCTGCACCTCCGCTCTGTGGCAGATCGCTCTTGATGTAGAGCTCCGGCCCCTCGTTTCCAGGACACGCCGATGCTTTAAACACCGACTCAGGAAAAGCGGGAGTGGAAGAGTTTTACACCTTCGCAAAACAACGTTCAAGAAGGAAATGAGCAGCCAGCAATTGTAATTGAGATGGATGAAAGGGCGGCCGGCTTCCCCCAAAGCGTTTCAGGCAACATACTTGAGAAGAATATGAAGTGCTGCTGCTCTCTAAAGATCACCACGCTGCGGCTAAATTATTAATGACTAGGAATGATTTCATATTTAATCTAAAGACTATTAATTACACTGCAGAAGAGCAACACACCATCCTGAGAGCCCCTCTCACCAACTGAATAATTTAGTGATGCCCCATATTTTACCTCAATGTCAAGGCGGGTGGCGACACGCCTCCTGTGCGTGCAGCCCGGCAGCGTTTGGGGCAGACATTGATGTCCCAAGGGGTACGTGGTGCTGAGGACTAACCCCGACCTCTGAGCCCCCCGGCCCGACGAAGGGTGCCGGGTAGAGGGGGGCACGTGGGGCTCCCGTGGGGCTGGGGGCACGGCTGTCCCCCCACCCTGGCCGGGCTCGGAGCCCAGGGGCAGCCCTAGCTGTGGAAATGCTGAAGACAGATGTTTATTTGTCCAGGATTATTTGCTGATCACTGTTACGGTGATCCAAAATGATCATTAAAAAGTGAAATGGGCTGTTTAATAATAATGCTCAGAGCACGCAGTGTGCCTCGCATTACGAGGATGTTTAAGCATGAGCCCAATTAAGTCCCTCGCATCCCTACAGAATTACCCCAGTTGTGCAAACTATTAGGCAAACTCCAGGCTCCTCGTACTCGCAGGCAATCCTGGAGCCTGGCGCTCTGCTAGAGACCCATTTCTGTCCTGAAGCTAAATTCAAATCCTATTGTGCTGGTGCTGCTAATATTTCCTGCTCTTGTTTCCAACAATTAAATTGTGACATTCTGCCAAAACGTACGAGGAAACTAGAAAACGCTCTCGATCAGCTGGAAAGAGGAGGCAAATCCTCCCGGCTGCCTCCTGCCACCCAGACGCAGCACCTGATGGACGAGGGAGCGGCGGGCGGACGTGGGCGTTCATCGTTCTCTGCTGGCGTGCGCGGGAAGGGGGACTTAAAATATGAAGTTGACAGGTTCTTCTTTTCCCTTTAGGAGAGAAATCTGTGAACCGGATCCACGCGGTACCAAAAAGCAAAGTGCTGATTATAAGGAAGGACTCGAAGGGTGATTTGCACCACTGCCGTCCCCAGCACCGCCAGTGGCCTGATTCTGCTGCCCTTCCCACACAGGTACTGTCACATCCTTTTAAATACCCCCTGATTTCTAATTCCCTTTTACTCCTTGTCTCTGCTCCCCTGGCCGCTGCCCACCCCGGCGCTCCTCAGGGAGGGCAGGGGGGGTCCCCTGCCCCACGCTGCCTGCAAACCCCCAAAGTGACACCCCCCCCCCCCCAGTGCCCCCATAGCGATGCCCCCCTGGTCGATGCGGGCAGAGCCGCACTGCGGCTGCTCCCGGGGAGAAAAGAGCTCATGGGGGCCCGGAGGGCGGCAGGGCACCCTGCGGTGGGACGGGCAGGGACTGGCATCCAGAGAGCTGTGGGTCCCAAGAGCTGGTGAGAGCAAGTTAACTGGTGGGGGGAAAGAGGGGAAAATAAAAGGCTGTTTAAGAAAGAAATGACTGTTTGGTCATGGCTTAGAAGTTGGTACTTAGAAATTCTATGAATTTTAAAATAAAGACATTGTGAGATTTGAACTTTCTTTTGAATACTCACAAACTGCAGTGCCTAATACCTTCCCTGGCCATTAAGGGGCTGTGCTGGAAAGCAGAGCGCGCTAAGTACTACACTGATAGAGCAGTTAAACACGGTAATAGAATTGTGTTTGGAGAGGCTGCAAAGGCAGGTATAGAGCCCATACATAAACAAGGCCATTACCAGCCAGGGTAAGAGGTGATAGAATTTCATGAATATCCCCACAAAAAGCTTTGTATATTTATAACAACCTACAGAGTCGTTTGGAGCACAGTCAGGGGCCTTTCAGAGTGATTCCAGAGTTAAATTGTACAACAGATCTGCACGTCTCCGCACCGGGGTATCGGCCGCAGCCGCTGCAGGCGAAGCTGGACAGGGCAGAGAGGTCCCGGGGTGCTGCAGGGGGGAGCAGGGCAGCCCCGGCTGGGCACCCTCCTGCCCACCCGCGGCCCCGGGGTGCTGCGGGTCCTGAACCAGTGCCGGCAATGACAGCCTGACGGATATTGCCCACAAGTTTTTCCAGTTTCCAACTTAAGGCGTGCTCTTTAGAAAGTTTTTTAAGATGATCCTTGGTTTGCAGGGAGGGGGAAGCAGAAGGGCGCTGCTTCCCCAGCTGGGATGGAGAGGGGAGCAGGAGAAGTGCTTGGTCCTTCTCCGTCTGCCTGGGGAAGTTGCTAAGGGGCAAGAGACAGAATTTTCCGTGTCTCAGAAAAAGACAAATAAATCTGGGACCCATCGGCCTTGAAGCTCCAGGACGGGGGTCCCGCGGGGCTCAGCAGCCGCACGTGGAGACAGCTCAGAGAGCGGGGGCTCCTCCGCGGTACGGCGAGGCACCGGCTTGGCAGTGACGAACGCAGCCGAGATCCCGTACTGGGGCTGCTGGGCGCAGACAGACCCTGGTGCTTCCCTTGGCCGCTTTCCTGGCGATCCCGCACCGGGTCCCGCGGCACTCCTGGGACAGGCTGTCGAACGCAAGCAGGACGCGCACGTGCTGCCAGAGCCCGGGCGAGGAGAGCCACGTGAGCCGGCGCCCCAAGAAGCCTCTGCAAGAAATCCACACTCTCAACCTCTGCAGCTTAGAAACAGGAAAGCAACCTCTTGAGCATATTTATTGCTTTAATTTAAATAAATAGGTACTTTAAACTTAGGAAAACTTTGCTCTGCAACTCTTGCAAAACCTGAACCCAAGCTCAAGCATGAGCCATAATAAAATGCTAATCGCAATTCATAAATTATATCGGGATGCCTGGGACTATTGAAGATCCTGGATGAAGTGTAGTGTTCAATTTATCCTGCGCGTGTTGCCGACAGTGCTGCCAGCCCCCTTCTTGTCCCCCTGTGTTGTTTTGTCATCTCTGTACTATCACCAATTCATCACAAAGGCAACTGAACTCTCCGATGTCCACCCACCGGGTGACTTTGTCTTCGCTACTCTATGACTTCTACATTAAATTGTCAAAACACATTACTGAGAGAAATATCGCGAAGGGAAAGTTCTTTACCCTTTTATCCCATCTTAGAGAGAATCGGTTTGATTTGAAGAAAACACGTCCGCTTCATTATCCCTCCCGCTATCATATTTCTTCACTCAGCAGATGCAGGACAAGAGTCGATACACAAGTCTTGGATGACATGATGTAGCATCCCACAGGAGCTGTCTCAATAAATTCCGAGATTGCCCAGGAAAAGCTGGGGAGGGGGGCGGTAATTTTCACTCTCTTTTATTCCTCCCACTCTCGGACAATTTAAAAGAGATTATGGGTTTGCTGGAAGGTCCCTGGTGCGGATTTCCCTGGGCTGGATGTCCCCGCTCCTCCAGCACCGGGTGGTCTGGAACGAGCTCCTTGGAGTCCTTGCAGCAGAAGAAATCAGCCCAGGAGAGGCACAGCCAGCGCCTCGTGCGTGCCGAGGGGTCCTCGGACCTGTGTCCTCCCTCGAGGGCCACAGACAACTTGCAGACGTTAGAGCTGTCCCAAAACTGCTCCAATTTGTACCAAAGGAGACCCTAGGCAGCAGCGCCTGCTCCCACACCCCTCCTCTTTGGTTCTTGCAGGAGTCAACACTAATGTTAGGCTGCACCCCAAGTACAGCCCAGCGAGCCCGAACACGGGGTGTTTGACTGCGGGTGGGCTCCGTCCCCCCTCCTCTGGTCTGCTCCCCCCCCCCAATAACGCGGGGTAGCCCCCAGGCCAACGCCTGCAACCATCAAATCGACCCAGTATCACCCTCAGTAATGCAGGAGGTTCCTGCTGCTAGAGGCAATCCCGGAAAATAATTCACCTGGAGACGCAAAACAAAAGGAGCCATTCCTCAGAGGAAAGAAGCGGTTGATTTCCCCCTTTTCCCATTCACACGTTGGTCTCCGGGCATAATGAATCAGTCATAAAAAGCAAGCAACACATTGTGCACTCATTCTTTTGGCTTTGGACAATATTAACATAATACACACATATTGTTTATTTATTCTGCTATAGTGCAAGTAACGGCGGTAATGCCCGACGTTTAAATGGGGTATTTTTAAATGCTTGCATTTCCTTAGCCGTTATGATGCATTAGCCATCAGTAGTCAAATTGCCTTGTATTTGCAATTTTATGGGTACATTTTATCAAGCACACAGGAGCTGCATTCAAAGCATGAAAATAAAGTATTCCACTTGTGTTCGGCAAGCACTGTTTTGACGCAAGATATGGCCAGAAAGCAGAAACCTCCTTTTTTCTTGCCTCAGATCCAGATTCATCTCCAAATATTGCTCCTACTTGCAGTAGCGACTGCTAAGAGCCCCCTTTATGGCTGCGTAACGTCCACGCATCCTCCCCACACTAAGAGCTCACAACTGAATTTAGCCTGCTGTGAAATCACCCGATGTTCCTTTGCTGTTTTAAAATATCTCCTAGCAAAACGTTATCGTTGCTCTCCCCCACGGGGAGAGTGGCTGCCGGGGTCACCGAGCGTCGCCTTCCCGCTTCGGCGTCCAGACTTTCAGCTCCCCCCATGAAGCGGGAAAAGTTGCAGCGAGCGAGTAACGCCGGTCATCAGAAGAAAAGAGCGGTCCTCCCCCGGCAGGGCTCCCAGCACCGCGCCAGCGCCTGTGCCCACCCGGGGCGGCTTCGCCGGCCGGGACGTGTCGGGCAGCCGGTGCTTGGCCTCGAGCGGCGGCTGGCCGGAGCCAGGGCTTCCCGCTTGGCCCTTCGCAAGGGCAGGACTTGGGGTTACCCCACCGCTGCCCCCGGGACCTGGGCCTTCCCCTGCGGGGTGTCAGTCCCGGCGGACACCCCACGGCTCCAGGGCCACGCTTGGCGGGAGCCGGGGGGGGGGGGGGGGAAACTCGTGCAGGCTGTCCCCAAAAGGAGCCGCTGCTGGCAGGGAATTGGCTGAGGGGGAATTTGCTCCCTCTCACGGCCTCTGGGAGCCGGTGTCTGAGCCCGGCGCGCCAGCAATGGTTGCGGGAAGGGATGGGATTCCTTCGCATCTTGGAAAACAGGAAAGAAAATCTGCCGAAACCCCCGGGAGTTGCCGGCACAGCGTGATACAAGCGTAAAGACCCCCAGAGACGCACTCCTGGGTCGGGGCTTCAGCAGTACCTACTGCTTTGGACAACCCAGAACTAAATCTGCTTCCTGATGGGATCGAATTTTAGCTTTCCGGAGCTCTCAGCTCCTTCTCACATAACACTTTATTGCCTTTGTTGTCTCTGGGTCTGCTAATTCTGTCTGGATTTATTTCTTCCAGAGAACTTTAGCTGCCGCTCAACCAACTCCAGACTGAGTGTGTAACGTGAATATTACAGCGCTCACTCTCAGAGTTGAAACGATGACATACTCCTCATTTTCTAGACAAGTACAGCTCCATTTAACACACACATAAAAACCCAGCAGCTGCAGCTGCAGTGCCCTTTTTTCATTTCAAGCTCCCTTTCACAGTGTATTTAACACCAAAAAAACCCCGTTGCCTGTCAGGCTGCAGGCAATACTCCGGGAAGGGAAAACAAGTCAAAGCATATTGAGCGTGTGGAAAGCGTGCCGCCGGCGTTCTGCCGCGGATTAGCCTGGAACACCCCCCCTTCCCCGGGAAATGCGTCGCCGCACCCCGCAGCACCCAGGGGGCCGTGAGAAGGGTGGGAGGCGGGCAGCTGGTTTCAGAGCCGGACAGGCCGGGCCAGGCCCGGACGACGGCCAGGCCCGGACAGACAGACAGGCCCCGGACGGACGGACGGACGGGCAGGCCCCGCTGCAGCTGCCCACCCTCTGCTCGGCTGTCAGCGGCCGCCCCTCCGTGGCCGTGGGACCGCCCCGCCCGCCACGATCCCGAGGGCGGGTGTAGCCCCTTCCTCTCCCCAGGGACCGCCGCCCCTCCGCCCGCCGGGGCTGGGCCCGGGACCCCGCGGCCGGCAGGCCTCCCCGGCCCCGCAGGCAGCTCGCGGTCCCCCTCTAACGGCGGACGGGAGAACTCCGTGTCCCGGCCCGTCCCGCCCCGGCCCGTCCCGCTGGGGCGCGGAGGGCAGGCTCCCGCCGGGCCTCCCCGGCGCCCCCCCCCCCGGTGGGGCGTCCCCGGGGCAGCCCGCTGCCCGAGCGCTGCCCGCGCCGGCCGCCGCGGCCTGGCCGCCGCCTCAGCGCCCCGGACTACAGCTCCCAGCGTGCACCGGGAGGGGAGGACTACGCTTCCCACAGCGCTCCGGGGCGGAGGGAGCGACTGCGGTTCCCACAAGGCTCTGGGAAAACACTTTGGGGTTATTTTTATTATTTTTATTTTTTTTAAGCCGCGCCGCCCCGCCCGTCGCGGAGCCGCCGATAAACGTCGTAAACAACTCCCCTGCGCGCCCGGGGGCAGCGGGTTCTATTCCCGCCCGGGGCCGTCGCGGCCCTCACTTCCGGCGCGGCGGCAGAAAACTACATCTCCCAGCGTGCACCGCGGCGCCCGCGTCCTTCCGGTTCCGGCCGCCGCGGGCGCGCCCCCCGTCCCCTCGGAGGGACCGCCGGGCCGAGGCGGTGACAGGAGCGGCGGCGGGGCCGGGGCAGCGCGGCCGGCGGGCGGGGGGGGGGGGCGGCAGCGCCGCCGGGGACCCACCGGGCTCTCCCTCTCCTAGCGCGGCCCGGCCGGGCTCGCCGCTCCCCTCGGGCCTGGCGGGGTCACCTTCATGGGCGGGCGGTAGCGCGGGGCCCGGCGCACGGCGGTGCCCGGGGCCTGGTGAGGCGTCGCCGGGTCAGAGCGGGGCCCGGGGACGGCGGCGGGGCCCGGGGCGATGTTCGTGCAGGAGGAGAAGATCTTCGCGGGGAAGGTGCTGAGGCTCCATGTGTGCACCATGGAGGGCGCCGAGTGGCTGGAGGAGGTCCCCGAGGACACCACGGTGGAGAAGCTGAAGGAGCGATGCTTGAAGCACGTAAGGAGGGGCGTCCCGTCCCGTCCCCCGGGGCCGCCGGCTCCCCCGGCGGGCTCCCGGGGCCGCCCTGTGCCCCCGGGAAACCCTCGGGTGCCTTGGGCCGTGCGGTGCGCTGGGAGGGAGCGGCGGGTGCGAGTCACACCGAGCCGAAAGCTCCGCGCCTTCGGCGGTGCGCGGTGTGTCCCGGGCTGGGACGGAAAATCATGGTCCGGGGGTAGGGCAGGCGGGTCCCCGCGTGAAGAAAACAGAGTTTTCCAACGGCCTGTAAACGCTTTTTTTTCTTTAAAAAAAAAAAAAGTGGCTCAAGTAAACAAGCGTTTCTGTGGTCTGGTTTCCTGGTTTGCCCTGTCTGCCACCCCCCGAATTCTGTGAAACTGTTCCATATAGAAAGAAAATGCCCGTTCCAAGAGTTTTCTGTGTCAGAAAAGGAGGATTTGGGGGGACGCTACATTTGCAACCCGTAGTTACAGAACTTGCTGTGTGTTTTGCGGTAGCGTTAGAGATCGCCCGCTCCTGCGTGCGCTTTATGAACTGGTGACCATGCGTTGCAGCAGACCGGTGAACTGGCTTCTGATGGTTTCCCCTCAGAAATTACAGCCTGGTTTGTTTCTTTTTTCTGTTTAAGAACAAACAAGGAAAGTAGTAACTGTGGCGGAGAACTTCCCTTTTTTGAAAAAGTCGTAGTACAGCCTTACCCTGTGTTGGCACAGTAGCTAGTGGGATATTCGGTGGGGAGATAATAGGCTCTTCTAATGCTCTCCCTGTGCTCTAAGCAGTAAGGTCTTAATGGACGTGTCCAAAGGGTAAATTACTAATCACTGTCTGGAAGAGAAAACATGTAAAAATGCGCAGGCTGTAGAAGTTGAGCTGGAAAACACAGGCTCTTTGTACTTACATGCTCAGTTACTACTGGTGCATTTGTGGCTGCTAAATGTTAAAACCGGTGGCTTCAAAAACCATTGGACTGAATTTTGAAGATCTGCCATGACAGCGTTTTACTTTAAAGCAAAAACATGATTGACAACAACGGCGTGTAAGGTTGCGACCCATGACCAGGACTGTCCTAAAGTCTGTCATCCTGGAACCAAGACAACATGATCTGGCAGCTTGAGTTGTAACCTGCTGAATTTCTTGCTGAGAGCTTTGCTGAGAGACACCTAACTTTTGAGTGGCAAGAGCCTCCACTCCCAGCTCTGGGAGTACAGTTTACTAAATCGCATTTAATAGTGGGCTTTTCTTGCCTTCAAAGTCTTGCAAAGACTTTTTTTTTTTTCATAAAACACACTTGCAGTAGGAGAACATACCTGTAATATGTAATTACTTAACCCCCGTTCGAAGGGTAAAAGGTTTTATTTTTGAATGCGCGTGCTGTGCAGTAAGGGTGGCCAGCAGCCCAGATGCCCTCTGCCTCGGGCCTGCTAGTTGTCTGCTTTCGGCTAGAACCCCTGGAAACTACGGGTCACAGCACACACACTGTTTTTTCTTGTCCCGTAGTCTTTGTTAGCCCTTTTTGTTTTAGGGATGAGAAGGGCTACATTTGGGGTTTCTTCGCCTGAGGTAGGTGTGATCCTTCCTGAGGGAAAACGGAGGTGCCTTGCTGAAAGCTGTGGGGTCAGGGCCCCCCCACGCACTGTTATGTTCCTGGAAGAAGTTTAGTGCTCCCTTCTTGTCCCCCTTCAGCGCAGCCGAGTGATTAAGACGACGAGTGGTGCAAAGACTGCCAAAACAGGGTGGGGTGATGATTACATGCATATGTGCAGAGCTGAAATTATCAGGAAGCTTAATTGAATAGATGCTTACATTGCAGTGCGAGTTGGGGCAGACGGCAATTGATAACTTGGCATGATGTTTGATTTCATTCTCTCTGCTGCTTTGTGCTAATGGTGTGGATTTGCATAATCATTATGGATAATATATAGTTTTATGGAGGGGGGAAAAATAGACATGGAAAAATCATGACTCCTGATCGTGGGTATGTTGCAATGAACCTTGACAGCACCTTGAGATAACTTATGCAGCCATCTCTTGTCAGATGCTGATTATTATGTTCCCTAAAGTCTTTGAAGTCACTCTTTCAGGAAGCAGAGGAAGATATTTGTAAGAGATTTGAACTAGGAAGGTGGCCACTTTTCCCTCCGTAACGTTCAAATGCTTACCGATCTCTGAAGTGTCACTCTTGGTGTCTTTTTTTTCTGAATTTTACGGGGTTTTATTGTTACAGATAAAGAAAAAAAAACCAAAAACCCCTCCTACTAGTTTTGTCTCTTGACCTGTAACAATTTAGTGGTGATTAGACATTGTTAAACTGCTGCCTTCAGTAATGCTGTCTATGTAGTCTGTGGACAAATACCTGATAATAAGTTGTTTCCCTTCCTAGTTATTTTTGAACCCAAGTTTCACCATCGAAGTGTTCTCTTGGAACAGCCACTTGTCCCTGTGCAAGGCCCCGCCACCTCAGCGGGAGCACAGCTGGCAGGGGCAGGCCCCGAGCCCTCCTGTGGTTACACTGAAAAGCAGCTTGTTCATTTCAGAACCAGAATTGAGAAGGGTCAGCTTGACCACAGAAGCTCAAGCTTAACTTATTTTTACTTAATTCTTGTGCCCAGCGTTGGCAGTCCAAGTACAGCACTGCATCGGCCAGCGGTGCTGGAGACAGCCTGGTTCTGATACTCTAATCGCAAGAGACCATTGCTTCTTGCTGAGGCTCAGCAGTGTTTCTGAAATACTGATGTAAATTGTGGTCATGCACTCGGGATGCAGAAGTGTGGGCTGTATGTATACGTAAGCTCTACCTGTAATTTTCCTGGCAGCGTGGGGCAAGCTTTTACTGCTTCTGTGCTTCTGTTCCCCTTTTTCTTAAGCTGCCGCAGTGATACTCGCCTGGGTTTTAAGGTATGATAAGGGGTATCTGTGGAACAGAGATGCAAGGTGCTAGTTCTCAGAGTACAAAGATAAGATAAGGTAGGTTCATGCCCCTGGGCATGCTTTGGATACTTTGTGAGGGACACAGAAGGTTTAAGCCACCCAAGTAGGGAGTGTCAGTACTATTTTCAGATGTTCTGTTAATAAAAGCAAACAAGAAATGCTTTTTCTTATTTTAAAAACAAACAGAAAGCCTTGTGGTTTATCAGGATTCCAAGCTTCGCAAATAGTGTTTGGTGTCACCAGGGCTTACAATTTCAGCAGTTGCTCAGGCACCTGTGAACAAAGGTTTCTCACCTGCCTGACAAAGCAGCCGGCTGTAAACTCCAGTGTTAAAAAGAAATGCAAAGATTTATGCTGGAAGCAAAACGATGAAACAGCAGATCCTCTCCTTACAGTCCTTTTGTTCAAAAAGATGCGAGAGAGCTCATCTTCCCCAGCATGCTGCACCTCTGATTGCCGGGGGAGCAGTGCTCGTTAACCCCAGCCGTGCCCCGCAGCGCCCTGGGGCTTCAAGGTGCACCCTGATTTCTCGGCTTCCTTTCGCTTGGGTGACAGAGGCTTCCTCTGCACTGCCCAGGGAATTCCTCTCCCCCTCACCGCTCTTCCTGTGCATCACCAGTGCTCTTCTCTCTCTGGGCAGGAAGATGTTTTCAGTTACGCTTTAAAGCATTGTATTTAATACAAAAATACTGTATTTTGGCAGATACGGTTCTCATGAAGCAAGATTCCACAGTGAGATCTGATGTTTAGTGGTGGTAGTTTCCTGGTGGGCTGTTGAGAGCTAGTAGAGGCATTGCCTGTTAAGATGATCTTTCTATTTCCAGGGCGTGTTAAAATGTTAAGATAAGCTAAGTATTTCACTGAGCAGCCTCTCTGATACGTGTAGTGTCTATATGTGCCGTATTGTTCTATGCAGTTGTTAACAAAGTGGTTAGAGGAACAGCATGTAAGAAGAGGGGTCCGCAGGACTTTTCTTTTAAAACAGCAACTTTTATTTTTTCACTCACGCTTTCACCTTATTAGTAAGTGTTATGATTGCACACACACACACCCCTTTATATGTGCTAGGGAAAATAGGGATAATAGGTCTGCGTCATGTCCCGTCCCATCCCGCCTCAAACATACACCTCCCAGCTCTCATTTTCATGTTCTTCCTTTTGGGGTCTGACTCTAAGGCTCTGTAACAGTAATATTTTGAGCTTGTCCGGAGAGGAGATGTTCCACTGATGTATTCTTATGCATTTTGGGTAACTTATCAGATCAATTACAGGAGGTACTCCCAGCTGCTTCTAGGCTTTAATGCATTCTTTGGCTTTTGTTCAGCAGTTAATATGCTGGAGGATTAGTAAGAAGCTACTGTTATGCAAAGCAGGACTCAAACATTCTCGCCTCAGTCTTGTTGAGGCATCGGAACTGTACAGAAATTCAGATGAGGAACTGAAGATCCGTGTTGAAAACAAGTGCATTATGTTTAGAAAAAGAGCGGGTAGCTGAGTTTTCCATCAGGTGCAGTCACAACAGAAGAGGTGATGATGGACTGAAAGGGTTCCTCTGAGGGAGGCTGGTGATGCATATTATGATGAACA
This sequence comes from Aptenodytes patagonicus, assembly GCF_965638725.1. Lineage (NCBI taxonomy): Eukaryota > Metazoa > Chordata > Aves > Sphenisciformes > Spheniscidae > Aptenodytes > Aptenodytes patagonicus. The sequence goes on from NC_134966.1 coordinate 10,491,105, forward strand.
GGACTAATCACTACGTCGAAGTGAAGCACTGATTTCAGTGGGGTTTCTGGAAGTGTCTCTGTTGCATGAAGGGTGAACGCACTCTTCTGCGGATGTGGTAGAAGTGGCTTGGTAGAAACATGTATTGAAAGAAGTGTCATTAAACGCTGTTTTCTGTGAGCAGAGCAGGTGAGGTCAGTATTAAGCGTCCTATTTTGTGGTGAGAACAGCAGCATCAATTTCGTGGTTTTGGTACGTTGTTATTTTTAATTTTGCCTTTCTGGAATTGCAACCACTATGCTTTCTTTTTCCACTCAGACAAATTAGAAGCCTCTAGATGCACTGATGTAATGTTCTTGAAATCTATCACTGTGGATCTGGGAGCCACTCTGGTGCGAAGATGAGTCAGTTCAAGGCCTGTGTGTGCGTGCGCTCTTGTTTTCAGGATTTGAACTTGATTTCCTAGTGAATTAATTTACATACAATTTAGAACTGTAATAAGGAATTGAGCACAACATTCACATACAGAAAAAAATCTACTGCATGCTGATTATTTATAGTTGGGAAGAAAAGTTGTGAACGTAACTTTTGTTCAGCACTTTCAGCAGGAACCCAGGTTAGGGCTCCAGCAGCCAAGGCTGTTGATTTCAGCTTGAAACAAGGTGCAGAAACTGCTGTTTCCTTCCCGGTTTAAGGTCAAGTATACCAAAATCACTGCTGTTTAGTTGCTTGTTTAGTCTGACGGTGTGTTTAAATAATAATTATTAGATGAAGCAGAGAGTCTCTCCTCTATTTTGATACTAGTTACAAATGAGAAACATACCGCATTATTACAGCCTTCCCTTCTGTAAAAACACTGGATGCTCTTTGTAGATTTGCTTTCTTAGTTCATGGTACTAATTGCTGCCCCAGACTTCATGCTAAGAGTGAGTGACCTTAGCTATCTGTTGCAGTGTTAATGTAGCTGTGGGGTCCTAGAGCATCCTTGCTTTGTTCCAAATCTCTGTAGGCCTGAGTATAGGACCAAGTACTCAGAATTAAGTGTGATAGAGATGTACCGTACTGCAAAAGTATAAATCCACTCACATAGGCTGGTGCCCTTGAAGGGCTCATTTGGGGCAGTTGGGCTGTAATGTTAGGTCTCTGAAACTGGCTATTTAAGGAAGTCTTTTAGAGCATCATAATCAGCTGGAACTTAAATCATAGAGTATCTCAAGCTGGAAGAGACCCATAAGGATCATCGAGTCCAGCTCCCTAATGTAGCTGTCAGTTTAACAGCATCAAGGAAGGAATGCTAGAATCCTTCCTTTCGTTGATTATTCTTCCCAGCCAGGAGCTTGGATATGCAGGTAGAAACTTACCACAGTCAGTATCGTTACAGCACAATTCAAGCCACAGTTTCTTTAATAAAATACATTCTGCGCGCTGGCCTTTAGCATATTGCGCTGCACTGTTACTTAAGCTATTAAGAAGCTAGTAAATGATGGCACAGTTTGTACGTGGAGAATATTAAGTGCAAAGTGCGGTGATTCATGCTGTAGGCTTATTTCTGTCTTCTGATCTTCAGTATCTGTTATCTTCTGCAGTGTGTACCTGGGAGCTTGGAGGATCCAAAAACCGTGACACATCATAAGTTGATACATGCTACTTCTGAGAAGGTGCTGACAGACACAAAAACAGTGTTGGAGGAAAACATTCAAGATAGAGGTAAGATTGTCTGGTTTTTAATCCTATCAGCCTGGAAACGTGAGATTGTGTTTAACTATTTGGCGAGCTTCAAACAGTAACCTTTTTAATATCTACTCTCTGCTTTGACGTAGGAAACTATTAAGGTGGCAAAAAAGTAAGAGGAAAAAATACTTCCCACCACCACCCCGAGAAAGCACCTTGAGCAGTTTGCTTTTCTTCACTCTTCCTTTTAAGAGTTGAAAGGAATTAGGAGTGTTCAGAGTGTTCATTATCTTGATAAATTAAACAGATTATTTTTATCTCCTTTTAAAGGATTTTTTTTAAACCTCCAGGGCAGCATTTGTCCTTCAAAATGATGAAAAATAGTTATCATGGCTGAGTATTCCAAGACGGACAACCCAGTGCTTTTGGGGGGTTTCTTGAGGTCTCCAGGTCAGGCAGAAGGATGTTTGCTGAAGTGTATCTGAGTGTCTGCCATTTAGATCTCATTCTGTCCTCTGAAAATGTAGGTCAGAATCCATCACACTGTAGTATCACTGACTACAGTAGAGTATGTGAGGTATGTATTTGCTCCTGAACTTCAAAGGTGTAAAGCATTAATGTGAAACAAAAGAAGATCTAAAGATGATAGCTGGAGTCAGTTTTTACTAGACAGCTTAAGCTAATGGCCCCCTCTAGAGATAAAGGGCAGTGGTGCAGAAAGTGAGAGAAGCAGGGCTGCTGTAGACTGAAATATTGTCTGAACCAGAAACTCAGCAGGAGTAGAGTTCCTGGGTTTTTGTCTGGGTTCATGCAGGCTGGAGAACTGCTGCCATGAACATGAGCAGTTTGGTCTCTCTTCTAAGGCAGCGTCACCTATCACCTTGAGAGCTGAACAGGTGCCATCTTAGGCAGAGGCAAGGGACAGCATTTTTGCTGACTGGTGGTGTATTATTTCTAGGCAAAGCGCCGGCTCCTACAGAGTTTTGAATTGCAGTTCGCAGCAGCTAAGCAGTATTAACTGTGCAGTCATAGTAAGCTGTCATGCGAATGCCTCTTCCCTCCTTTTCCCTCTGCAACGTGCTCTACCTTTCATGTGCCTTGCTTGTCAGGGAGACAAGATCGCAGGCAACAGCTGATTGCCACTGGCTGACTGCACAGGGCAGCCAAGAGTCAGCATGTAGATCCTTTCGCGTTCTGATCAGCGGGACAAATGAGGGTTAGCAGCCTTCACCAGCTGTTGCTCTTGGCTGTTATGTGCTGAGCCAGACCAAGGAAACTTGTTGTGCAAAGCATGCTTTGTTTGCTTTTTACCTGCTTAGTACAGTGGACTAAAAACTGCATGTCAGGCCGTATCTGGCTGAAGGACTGCAGGTGCTGCAGAGGCACGTTTTGGGCTCTAAGCAGTGCGTCTGCATCTTTTCACCCTTAGAATGTGTGTGGTAGTAACCGAGGTGCTAGAAACTTGTAAAGCGTCACATGATCTCTAAAAAAAGGGTGCCTTGTAAGGGGAAAGTATTAGTCTTAAAAGCCCGAAGCAAGCTTGTGCCAGGTGATGTGGGATATCTGAGACTGAAGACTTGTTTGCCCCCGAGACTTGTCCTGGTGGGCTACCAGTGATGCATCCCTGCTGTAGACCGTGAGTCGCTCCACTGCCATTCACACACAAAGGTGAGCTTCAGCCTGGTACTGGAAGTTCTTGTTGAAGCTTGGTGCTTGCCTTGCTGCAGTTGGAAGGTCCCAGCTTAGACCAGAAACCATCCATGGCCTGTCTCTACTGCTTCCTTCTCAGTGGAAGCACTGAAAGTGCTGATGCTTTCCTATTATCGTGAGCCAATTGCTGCACTATTAATGTACAAGACAACTGGAGCCTGTAATACCCTTCCTTTAATGGTGTTGTGTGAGGAGAAGAAACCAGTAACAGTCAAAGCATAATGAACCATGTTTTGAGTTCACTGTGCACTAAGGAATTGCAAACGCTGAAAGGGAGTGTATAAAGCCATAAAGTGTGAAAAAGGTCTGATGCTACAGTGGAATTAATACAAAATTCCACTGAATTTGTAAGTATCTTACAAGAACTGTTTTCACATTACTTTCTAGTGTATTTCAGTATCATTCTCTTTCTAGACGTCTTGCTTTTGATAAAGAAGCGTGCGCCACCTCCGCTCCCCAAAATGGCAGACGTGTCAGCAGAGGAGAAAGTGAGTTTGAAAGACTTCTGGACTTGGCTGTTTTGATTAACTGCTTTATTAATGATATGTGGAAGGATTACTGTGGTGTACTCTTTGTGCTTGTAGAGGCAAATGCTACCGGTTAAATTCTAGGGAAATTACTTCATATTTCTTCCAAACTTTGAGGAAGCTGATTTTACATTTTTAACTTGGATTGTGAGAACATTTGCCTTAGAATAAGACATGCAGGTACAGTCTGTGGAAGTGGTACAGATCTGATCTTTGAACAAATGTCTAATAACTGTATAAGTATAGTTCAGCAAGTGCCTTGCTTTGTCTCTGTTTGAAAACCCGATAGAAATACGTTGACTTGCTGTCAGGCTGTCTTCTATCTTTAGCTATATGTGGCTTGTCACGCTCTAACCAGGTCTCTAGAGCTGAAGTGTCGGCCCTTTACTATTCTTTATTTTATTTTATTGGAATGCAATTGTTACTGAGGGTCAGTGATGCCCAGGATGATGCTTATGCATGAGTGGTACCGCAGTTGATGTTATCGCATAAACACTTTGAGCAATGCTTGTGCTTGACATTGTGAATTCCTAGGTCTCTCTACTTCGTCCTTGCACAGCTTTGTTTCTTCTTGCTTCCTGTAGGTATTGGTGTATGTCTCTCTCTTCAGTATGGTCTTGCTGTGCAGAATGTCACTGTAAGAGCATAAGTTATAAGACTGGGAAATATTTATAGTTTGTACCCTGCTATGTTTTGTCCTGGACTATAAGCATGTACTGAAAATCCAAGGCACCGTATATCTCTGCATGATACTCGCAAGCGGCGAAGCACTTCCAGTGTTAAGCAGTTAAGTGTTAGTCTGTGCACAGCATTGGTACCTCCCGACAAACCATGGGTTTGAAGAGAGCGTGCTATGAGCAGACCGTGCGGAGCAGAATATGGTCCTGGGCACGGAGGCCTCCGAGTTCTCTCCGTGTTTGGTACATCACTTTCCCTCTTTATGCTGGAATTTCCCCGCGTGTTTAGATAACAGAAATAGGTATAAGGACTGAAAGCGGGGCAACCCAACAGGTCCAGTTTTGCTCTATAATTGCAAAATTATACTGGTGCTATTAATCCATTGTATTGCTAGACTCCTATTTCTCTTAGTTGCAAGTTACAGAGCACTGCTTGATGCCTTGGTGAAGAATATGAAACTGCTCTCCGCTATGCTGTGTTCTCTGTTCTGTGGATAATGGGTTATGAAACCTGATCGTGTTTCCTATCCTTCAGAGGAAACAAGAGCAGAAAGCTCCTGATAAGGATGCTATTCTCAAAGCAACTGCAAATCTGCCCTCTCGCAATGTAGATCGTACTGTGGCCCATCACAACATGAGGGATGTAAGTATCAGACTTGACTTTTTTAACTCGCACGCTAACATCCAAATAGGCTTTTATCTTGTATAACCTTTTCTCTTACATGTGAATGTGATTCTCTTTTCTCTGTAAGAGAAATTCAGATGTATATAATGTATATTAAAGTAGATAGCTTAAGATTTAGACACAGGTCATACTATTTAGTGATAATAAAACACTCTGTTCTAAATTACGATTTTAAATGTTTTATTTGTCCATGGGAAAGCCTCAGTAAACATATTCAAGATCTGGCAAATGTGAAGTTAGGGGGTTTTATTTCTTCAGTCTTAAATAGTTCAGGTGTTGCAGTGGGTTTTTTTTTTCCTCTTCCATGGTTTTGAAAAGAGAAATTAGGCATAAATTTTGACTTCAGTAATTGAATGCTGATGGAGTCTGTAATGCTTCTAACTGTGTCTTCAGCAGTGTGGGGACTACTCTTACCCTTCTGTACTAGTAGGGTATGAAGCAGCGAATCTGCCTACATATTGCGTGCTGTCAGAGTGCCCTAGTAACCGAAAGGGGACAATTGGCATTTAAGCTGTTCAATGGCCAACATGACCTACTGAGCGTGGCGTTTTTAAAAACAAATGTCCAACTGAAAGGAATTTGTGATGCTTCAGTTTAGAAAATAGCTCTGATCTATGTTGTTCAAATTTAGATTACTAGAAAGCAAACGATAGACCAGGAAGGCTCATTGGTTCACAGAAAGCAAGTAGCACTGGTACGGAGCTACTGTGACTGTCTTCTTACAACACTTCTGCAAGCTGGGAATCAAAGTTTTTCTGTGAAGCAATGAGTTTTCTTGAACACTGCACATCTTGTGGTGGTGCTGGGTGGCAAGCTGTGGTAGCAATAAAAGGACTTTTGTGCCCAGTAGCTTTTATTTACATGTAGCACTTCACGGGAAAGACCCAATGCTTCTTGAGAGACTAAACAATGAAAATAAAGCCCTAATAAAGCAACCTTCTGTACAGGGGGCCAGACTGCTGCTGAGGTACTAACAATAGATGTATTAAGATTTAATGATGTCTGGTAACTTCCTGTCTAAATGTTTTGACAGTTTCCTTTCTTGCAGTTCCAGACAGAGCTCCGGAAGATATTAGTGTCTCTCATAGAAGTTGCACAGAAATTGCTAGCACTGAACCCAGATGCAGTTGAACTGTTTAAGAAGGCAAACGGTATGAACATATCTTTATACTTACTAGTTCAATCCTGGGAACTTGTTTGTTTCCATAGCCCAAGAGAGGGCTTGCAGAGTGAAGTCCAGACCTTAATGTAATGGCAAAGCTACCACAAACTTTGTGGCAAAGATTTCACCTTGTGGGTGTAGGTTGTATAAAACTTGTGAATTTATAAGGTCCCTTTGGGATGGATGAGAAGTTCCATTTAAAAATAAAATCATTAGCAGTGGAAAAAATTGGAAAACTTCACAAGTTGCACTTTAGGGATGGTAAAGAATAGTTGAAGATGCACAGGGAGATAGTAAAATGAGGAGAAAGTGTAGCTGTTGATTCAGTTTGTGGGAAATGCTTGCCCTTGAGATCTGCAACAACCAGATCCAACTTACTTTCTAGATAAATGATAAATAGATCTTCAGTGAATCTTTTATGTATTTACTGATGTGGAAATACCATGGTAATGTGAGAGTTAGCTGTCTTTCATTTGAGATCTTGAACACATCTGGACAAAGTCTTTGTCCTGGAAGAATCTATCCGAGCCTGACCAAGCTGAGTGCAGCAAATTAAATGATGAGATAGCAAATTCGGGGCAGAAACAAAAGCAGGGATGGAAGAGAAGAATGGGGTTTGAACTTAACACATGCCATTCCATTGAGAAAGGGTTTTATTTTAGCTTGAAGTCAATCTGAACATTGTTTTGTTTGTGTATGTGTAGCCATGCTGGATGAGGATGAGGAAGACAGAGTGGATGAGATAGCTCTGCGACAGCTTACAGAAATGGGGTTTCCAGAAAGCAGAGCTGTCAAAGCCCTTCGATTAAATCAGTAAGTGTACTCGGCACGCTGCCTGTAAATTACTTGATATGGTTAAAAAAAAAAAACTTGCTTTTTTTTTAAAGTCTCCTTATGTGGGTCACCTAAAACGAGGTTGGAAAAAGCATTAACTCAAAGAACAGTGCTGCTTCAGGCAGTGCGCAGGTGCAGACGGCACAGGGAAGGGGAGACAGTGCTGTACTTCCTCTGGAAAGAATAGCTGGTCCACTGTTCACAAGGCTGCCGGGCTGGCACTATGTCCAAGTATTAAACTCACATTTTCTTCGGCTTTAGAATTCAGATTTTACAGAGACAAAAGCAAACCTAGCCCATCCACATTGGTCTTTCAGCTGTAGAAAAATACTTTGTGCTGATCTTTTAAAAACATTCCAAGAATATTGTAAAGTCCAGATAGCAACTGTAGGAAAACAGGAGGTAATGTAGTTCTCGTGCCCTAAGAAGAATCAGCTGTACTGCCTCACTCCTGAGAGGGGTTTGTTAGGCCATGCTCAAAAACTTCTAATGATAGAGAATCCACAACATATTCCAGTCACTCTTTTCCAGTATCTCTCCCTTTGGGCTCAGAAAGACTTTCTCCCCCAATGTTCTCCATCTTTCATGTTGTAACTGAAAAGCCAAATAGGCAAAGGCTTTCCTCTCCTTTCTATGAACGTGTAATAATTCCCATGTGTCAAATGAAATTACATGTTCAGTTGCCCTATCGTTATCTTTCCTTGCTCTGTATTCCTTGGGAAGAGATGTGTTTGGGGTGCTCTCAAGATCCCTTAGCTCGAGCACTTGCGGCGGATAGCAAGTGACCCTGTTACGATCGTGATGTTCCGTTCCCTTGGGCTGGCCTCTCCTTTGAGGCATCACAGATTTCTTCTGAAGTCAGTGGTACATGTCCGAGTGCAAGTGTCTGTGTTGAATTTTGCTCTCGCTCAAGGCGTGTTGTGCACACATAACGTTTTTCACCCTTTCTTTCTTTCTTGTGGTGTTAATGGCATTCCTTGATCACTGGATGGATGTCTGAGATGGATCTCCTTAAGGAGCAACAAAGCACCTTGCATCTGAGATGTGGTTCTGTGTAAATTTGGAACATGCTTTGTTTGCAGTTTTGTCAACAGTTGCAAATAGTCAGTGTTTGTCTGTTGTGAAATAAAGCAGATGATGTGGAGAATAAGGTGACTCCCTCAGAAATGCCTTTTAAAATCTGGGTTGCAGCTGTCCAAGTTGGTCTTCATTCCTCTGTCTTCCTGGCTTCAGAGAAGATTGTGGTGCCCTGAATGCGCAGAGAATTAAGGTGCTCTGAGATTTGCTCCAAAACTTTATTTATGACTTTTCAGATGCTAATTAACGTGCAAGTCACTACCGTGGGAATAAACGCAAAGGCAAATGTGCGTGGAACACTACTGTGCATCTGGAGCATTTCTCATCCTTGTGTTTTAATTTGCTTTTCAGTATGTCAGTGACACAGGCCATGGAGTGGTTGATAGAACATGCAGATGACCCTACAGTGGATGCTCCGCTTCCAGGTCAGACTCCATCAGAAGCCACAGCTGAAGCTGGTGCATCCTCTGCTGAAGCGGCTGCAGGTCCTAGTTCAGAAGCGGGTGGGGAAGAGGCCAAGGATGAGCTGACAGAAATATTCAAGAAGATCCGGAGGAAAAGAGAGTTTCGTCCGGACCCACGAGTGCGTGCTGTTTATCTCACTATTTATGTGACTGTTAGGATTGGAAGGGACTGTGTGGGCACCATGTAATCAAAATAAATGTTTAGTCAATAAATGAAATGGGACATCTTGGTAGATATATATTATGCTGGCTTGACAGTATTTTAGTGGAAGTCTTTAGGGACTGTTTAAATTCAGGTTGCTGAAAGAGATATTACCTAATTACTTCATCGCTGTCTCAGATAACAGTATCTAAATCACTGACACTGCTACTTCTGCACCTGAAAATTAACTGATGGGACTGAAATGAGCTGCCAGACTCCTGGCAATGCTTTTTATGACTGCTGCCAGGGAAGGAAGGGTTGCAGGACAGGAGTAGGTCCTTTTGCTGTAGAAAGGGACAGAAGAGCATTATTGTATTCAGGAGGCAAGGAAAAATATCACCAGCAGATTTGTCTTGCAGCAAAGTTAGCCTTTTTTCAGAGCACAGTATTAGCTGAAGTGAAACTGTGTTGTTACCACACTGTAAACTCACCAGGAGGTGCTCTTTAGAATCCAACACACTGCTTTTACAGCAAGCTGTTTCTTGTGATTTTGGTCAAAGGCTGCAAATGTATTTGATGACCTGGGTACAATTTCTAAATGATTAAACATTCTCGTAACAATATCTAGGTACGCTTGTCTAAATACATAATGCTCGCTATCAATATAATAATCCAGGAAGTAAAATTAAATTGAGTGACTAGAACTACAAATGAACGTGGAGCTCGACCTGTCAGTGAGATGTGAACAAGAGCTTTGTGACATGAGAAGTTCTAAAATAAGGTGTTTCTGTCCTGCTCTTCTCCTTTCTACCCCAGGTACGCTTGCTCTTTGCCTTGCCTTCAGCTTTCAGGGCTGAGGGTAGGAACTACCTTTGCTCTTAAGATTTATTCTTCCATAATAAGGGCACTTTTGATACAGAGTATTTGAAAACTTTGTAGATAAGATTACTTAGTGGTCCATAAATGGAAACAATGGGGATTTTTACCCCACAAAAAGCTCCTGCACAGAAGGTGGAAAAGGATGTGCTTGTTCTCATTTCTGTTTTAAATGTTACGTTTATTGAGCTGTGCAAATCTGATACAGGCTGTCATTGCCCTGATGGAGATGGGATTTGATGAAAAAGAAGTGGTAGATGCACTCAGAGTAAACAACAACCAGCAAAACGCAGCCGTGAGTACAATGTCATTTCTGTTCCTTACTGCTATAATAGTCCGCTCAACTGATTCTTTTCATCATTGAATTGGTTGATGTTTTGATCTATCATAAAGCCCAACTCTTACTGGAGATGAAATGAGCACTATATATTCTGTGCCTCTTTCAAATTAGATACGCAGCTAGAATACAAATGTTTTAGGCTTCTTAGAGGATCTCAGCATGCGTGAGGTTGAGGCTGATCTGGTTGGGATAGCACGTGGATTTTCAAAAAGCTGTTGAGAAACTCCTTCGCCAGAGCCTGCAAAAGAAATTATGCTATCATGAGAAGGGAAAAGGTATTCCCAATAATTAATAACTGATTAAAGGACAGGAATAAATGATCAAGCAAGAGATTCAAGCCATGCAGTCTGTAAATTACCATTCTGCAGCAATGCATTCCACAGTTTATGGAATCAAAAAATACGAAGGTTTTCAAAGATTGATTAGTCCCCTGCTAGTGGATGGTATGCTAAGGAAAATTATGTGGACACAGCTGACAGCCAAGGAATCTTCTCTTCTTAAGCACCCAGCGCTGGCTACTGTTAGAGGATATTGGGCTGGATGGTACTTCAGGCTGACGCTTTGTAACCATGTTGATGGGGTTCCTTTGAGGCAGCACATTAAGTAAGATAACACACATCTTCCCTGAGCTTTGAAACATCCAAAGTTGGTATAATTTTATTACCATACCAGGCACTGCTGCTGATCCTGTTGAAATAAAGGTGTGGGAGCAGTACACAAATGAATAGTAATCTAGTGAGAAAAGAAATGTATAGCTCGGTCTCTAACCATGACAGGAAAAAGTATTTTTAACGTGCCACATTGTCGAAACTTTTGGCGTTTTCATTCTAACGGAACCAGTCATGAAATCTGTTGTGCCTGGTGATTTCTTTCAGTGTGAATGGCTGCTGGGAGACAGAAAGCCTTCTCCAGAGGACTTAGATAAGGGAATTGACACCAATAGCCCTCTCTTTCAAGCCATCTTAGAAAACCCAGTGGTACAGTTAGGGCTAACCAACCCTAAAACTCTACTAGGTAAGTCCTGCTTGGGTTCCTGATATTTATATGCTGTTTCTGTAGTTGCTAGCAAATAAGAGTAGAGACTGGATGATGCCAGCACGCTTTGTGGGCTAGGTGCAGCTCTGTACCCTCTTCCTCACTTTCAGCAGCTGTATTGTTTGTTTGCTTCATACTGCAACTCAGCTAAACCCAGAACAGAACTTGCGGCTGTCCCAGAAATGATACTAATTCGCCAGGCTACTGGATTACACTTGCTGAACTCAGAACTTTAATAGCTGCTGGCTGCAATGCTTTTGTGGGTTTAGGAGACCTTTTGTGTGCTCCCTTTGGCCACGAGGGGAAAAATCAGGAATGTCTGTCTAGAACTCTGATTATTTCACAGAAAAAACAAGACTGTCTCCTGCTTTACAGCTTACTGTGTGCTGAGGCCTCATCACTGAGACAGAAGATAACTTGTGGAAAAGTAACCAAACAAGAAATCTGAGCTAAGGCCTTGCCTATCAAAGTTGAGATAACGTATGTGAAAACACACTTCCCCTTGCTTGGGTTTCGGCTCCGTGGTAAAGTCTGTGTGCTCACGGTCGGAAAGGCTGTGAGCACAGCGAGTACCCAGCTGATGAGCCTGACAGTGACACATAAATCTGATGAATTGGTCTCTCTGACGCTGGAGGACGATACAGAAGAATGACATTGGCTCTGTGATGTATATAAAAAGTTTTGCTTTCAGTCTTTGGCTTCAAAATTTACTTGAAGCTGTGCTTTTAAATAAAGGGTGTATGCGCAGCTCTTCCAAGAGAGCTTTTAAAAATACTACTTTAAATATAATTAGGAGAGTTTGCAAGCCTTCAAATAATTCGAGAGCAGAACCTTCCCACCCTGACTTCTGAACAAATGGTCTCTTCATTTCCAACAAGGGTTCCACACTGCAGCTCAGAATATAAATAGAAAATGAAATGCTGTTATATGCACTCGTAAAGCTTGGATGAACATCAGAGAATATATTCCTAATGATACATCTGCAAGCTGCTTATGTCACAGGTTTTAATAATGAATGTTTGCATTTAATTAGATGCTTACAGAATGTTGATAAATCTTTAGTTTTAAGCTCTTGAGTCTGTGTAAAAGAACATAGTTAAAGTGGTGAAAGGTGAGATCTGTACTTTATTCTGGGCTTTTCTGTAGGCATGCTTGCGTGACCTTGAGCAAGGTATTAATGATGAGCCCTTCAGAGGTGCTGGGTACTTACAGCTCCCACTAATGTCAGCTGGAGCTTTGTACACTAACGCTCCTGGGAAAATTAAGACCCTGACCTTGGTGCCAGTCTGCCAGACTCTTACAACACTGACATTTTGGTGACTTCTGAATAGGTCAGATATGCAACTGCTTTTTTTTTTTGTCCTGTTCCATAATGACTGCTCCAAATGTCCAGTAGTCCAGCTCAGTGTCTGTCATAAGGCTTATAAATTATTTCCTGGACCACTCTTCTGCCAAGTTGGCAGCTTAGCTCTTGCAGTAGCTGTCTAGTTCCTTCAACATAAGAGTGAAAATTAGCACATTTTAAAAACCAAAACAACAAAGCTTATTGTAAAGACAGCTGTGTATAGAAAGACAAAACTGCTCTTAATATTTGGATCGCTGTCGCTGTTCAGAAATGGAGGTAATCTTTCTGCACAGACGGCCTTTCCCCTTCTGCCTGTGTCTAGGCAGGTGGAACCGGCTGCCTCCCTGACATCCTCCACTCTCCAGACACCGGGAAGGAGAAAGCCCATGCTGCTCAGAGGGAAGATGCTGCTTCCCTTCTGGCTCCAGGGGCCTCTATGAAAAGATAGAGCTCAGAGATACGGGGGCTCAAGGGGCTACACTTTTGCTGGCTCTGCTGCTTATTCCTGGGTGGCCTTTGGCATACCTGCTTCTTATTTTGCTGGCTTAGTTTCCTCTTCAGAGATGTTACGAGGGAGTAGCCATAGGACAGCCGAAGTGCAGCGTCGGAAAGCAGAGGTAACGAAGGCAAGGGGGTGACAGTGCTTCCTATGAACTGTCCTGGTTAGGCACCAGAGGGGGAAAAGATACTGGTGCAAGAACTGGCCATTAAGAAATCTAGGCTGGGATGTGGAAAATCTTTGATCAGAGGAGTGGAGTTGCAAAAGAGTCTTCCCATAGGAGTATTGGCAGCAAATGACCCAGTTCTAAGATGGGCTTTCATAAATGGATGATTTGCATAGCATGTTCCCTGCTACTGCACGTAGACGTTTGCTAAGGCTTTAGCTCTTCAAACCCATGCCCTTGAGGTTTTGTAAGACGGACTATAATCCAGGCTGAGTATTTAATCAGTCTCTGTCTGCAGTGACTTTAATGCTGAGGAATGGGGAAGGCGTAACAGCCTGTAGCATCCCAGGCCGTGGAGATTTGGGAGTGCAAATGGTAAATGCGTGATGTGTATTCCCACCATTTTTGGGTGCTGCTTGCCCGCTGCCTTTGAGTTGTAGCTATTTCTGACTGTCCTGTTGCTGAAGCATCCCAACCATTGGAGCCTTTGCTGACTAAAGGACTAATCGAGTGTTGCAATTTCCATCTCTTGGCAGCCTTCGAGGATATGCTTGAAAACCCCTTGAACAGCACTCAGTGGATGAATGATCCGGAAACTGGGCCTGTCATGCTACAGATCTCTCGAATCTTCCAGACGCTGAATCGCACGTAGAGGGGAACGCCAGTCCACTGTGCCACTTCCTCCTGTCCCTCGCTTCGCCTTCCCTTCAACGGGAGGGTGCACGGATTGTTTGGGGAGGGGAGCGGATGGAAGGGGGGGGAGATCCTGTCTGAATGGGTCTCTCGCACGAGAGCTTATGTAGTTATGGCCAACTGAAGTTAATTGCCTTGTGGATTTAGTGTTAGTGGAAGAGGTTTGAAGACTTGTTTATGTTTTCAGGTATTAGGCTTAAAATAAAGTATGTAAAAAAATAGGAAAAGGTTTTGTGAAAACAATTAAGATTCTGATTGTTGGAAAGAAATATGATAATGCTTGTTAAAAAGGCCTGTGACGGTAGTTTTCTAGCCAGTTTTGCTAGCATCTGGCTAGTGTTTACAAAAGGTCACTGACCACTAGCATAGGATATTAATCATCTCCATACAGTATTAATTTATGGCTATATCAAATTATAAAATGCTTTTTAAAATTGATTCTTAGGAAATGTTTTTTAAAAGTCCAAATATTGGGAGAGCAAGCACATTTCTATCCAAACGTGTTTATCTTGCATTATAATTTAAACAGAATAATTCAGAGATGGAATTCTTTTAATAAATAGCATTACTTTTTCCTATTTATTTTCTGCGTTAGTGTTGTTGCAGTCCCGCAGTGGTTATACTCGTAGGAGATTCTCTGTCAGCTACGTTAAAGATGCAGTATCTCTTTCACGACAGAACTCGCTACACCAAGACTTGGATTCTCAAGTAGGCTGCGGTTCCTAAGTTCATGCTCTGCCATATACTAGTGCAAGGAGGGATGTGTTCACGTAGTGGGGTTTTTTCCATTTTTATGTGCACGGTTTTGGAAAGGGAGACCTGTGGGTTTTGACTTTGTTTCAAACTGTTTACAACAAAGCAACTCACCTGCATGGTTTTTCATTGGTGATCTGTAAAGAAGCAGAACCGCTTAAGTTTTTATCTTGTTTAATGTATTTAAAAGCACGCTTGAAATTATTATCTTCTTTGAGATAGAAGTGGTTTTTCTTGACGCTTATTTTTACCTTGGAAATACCAAAAATGTCAGGCTGTGTCTTTCCTATCTTGCTAGAAGACTGACTTGAGATTTCAGACAGGAGTTGTGAGCTTTTAAGAACAGAACTCCCTGGCGAATATCCAGCTAGTTTTTGTTAAGATTGGGCTCTGCAGGTGTTACTTTTTTAACAGTCTGAACAAAAATGGGTTTTGTTTTCAAGTTAGTGAAACATGATTGACATCTGTCATAATCCCTGCCATGTCTTGCGTTTCACAGCCTTTTTTTGGAAAGGCAGGCTAGGCAAGACCTGCCTCTCCAAAATGCGGAGTAACCAGATGGAGACCCTGTCCTTAAATAGCACAAAGGTGTCCTGTCAAATAGGGAGATCCTGAAGAGCTCTGCAAGTCACCTTTTTGTGTCGGGTTTTTTTTGTGTGTGTGGTTGGGTTTATTAAACAAAAATGCAACAAGATGCAACCCGAAACCCTACAACAAGTTTTGGCCTGAACTTGGCATCTGATCTATGCTGTTATGCAGTCAAGGCACTGAAGTTGCCAATTTCACATGATTAATATGAAGGGTGGGGAAATCAAAACAGCATGAGATTTTATCTTGACTTACTATCCCAGGATTTTTTTTTGTTATTTGTAAGTTCATATTAAGCTTTACCGTTCATGACTGCTGAAATATTTACTTCTACGTTTAGAAATTCCAAGCTTTATAGAGATGCTTCTTCTGTTCAAATTGGACGGTAAAACCATGTTTCTGGAGTCTTGCTAAGAACAGATTGACAGCATGACATTAAATTGTAACCCTGTCCTATAACTGTAAAAGCTAGGAACCTGATCCTGCCGCCCAGTGAGTTCAGCACAACTACTCATGAGTAGCTGTGACTGAATGTTGTAGTGTTATGAAAGGTTTTGATTATTTTGTCCATTTTTTTTTCTTACTCCCTGAAGCTTTTTGCCTGTAATACTACCAGAGGACACTATTACTTGAAGCTCTTAACGTTTAGAGGTACGTGTCCTTCTCTGCCAGTCAGGGTTCTTGTAAATGTTCCTTTTAATGAGTGTTTTTAGAAGACAAAGCTGGGAAAAACTACCCTGTAGTTGGATGGGCTTTTTTTGGCTTCTGAATGAATACGTACAGGTTCAGACTCAACAAACAGATACTTCGGTAGCGGTCTTGGTCTTTGCAGAATGTAAAGGCTCGTTAAAATGCTTCTTTTGATTTCAGTTATACGCGATCAGACTCTGGAGTGGCTGTAGAGCTTCCAGACAGACCGGGCAAGGATCATCTGTCACAAACTTTAGTCATCTAAAAGTTTTTGGCATCTGGTTTGCTGGCAGAACCTAGGGGACTCGCCGTATGGCGAGAGCGAGCAACCCATCTTGCCTGTACTGGCGTGGGGGGAGCTGCCCCCAGGACTGTCTGTTGCTGCTGCCAGGGCAATGTGGGTGAGGAACTTGAACCAGCTCCCCAGCTTTTAGGGGCCTGAAGCTGGGCGCGTTCCTGATACGCGGTGTCTGACCTGCTTCGGAGGAGCGGAGTCATGCACTTCTAAGGGTGAAGGTTCTGCTGCTTGTGTATCTCTGCGTCGGCCCCACAGCGACAGGATCCGTGTGATACTGCCAGTGATAGCAGCACTGTGATACTGCTGCTGAACTGTGCATGTTCTTCAGTGTCAGTTTGATCAGGGTGATAACTTTTACCAGAGCTGCCTCCCTTGGTACGCCAGGACAGGAGCAGTGCCGCCGAACCTTTTATAAAGTGAGGAAAAAGGCAGCGGTAAAACAAGTCATGCTTGTGTAGTAGAAGAAGGTAAGAATGCACAGGTTCGACAACACAACCTAATGTTGCAGCAACAGTTAGAGACCTGAGGGATAAAGGAATACTGCATCTTTAAAATGCTTGAAGGCTTGAAAATACGTGGTTATTTCTGGATTTTGTTATTCCAGAGCTCAACACTTACACAGCTGAAGTGTTGGAGACTGTGTTCTTCCCGATCTGCCAAACACTCTTCTGGCTTGGTATGGCTTTAACATAGTCCTGCTTGTCTTTCGAGAACTTAAGTTGCCAGTGGCCAATAGCCGAAAGAGGCCAGAACTTAGGAGGTGTGATGTTTGCAGCAAGGCATAGGAGTTGATTTTAAAACAAACAAAAACTACCCTTGAGGTTGAACAAACGCTTGAGGAATTGATCAAGACGTCAGTATTGTTGTTAGGGTATGAATGAGTAGCAGACTAGGGAGCTGTGGGCCCCCGTCACACCTGGGTGTATTGCTACTTCATCACAGTAAATGGAGGGGGGAGTTAAGTCCGCTGTGCCTGCAAAGGCATTGATTATCCCAGTTTTTACAAAACCTGCCACAAACTGAAAGAGCGCCGCTGTTGAGTCAGCGTGCTGAGTCAGACGGGTCTCCAGGCACAAGGAGTGCGTGTGGTAAGAGCTTTGCCTGGTGATAAACTGTCCTGTTCTGTGGCTGAAGGGCAGAGGACTGGTGGATCTGGTCGGTAGAGCAGTGAGAGGTCCCTAAGCGCACGGGAATAGAAGTTGTTGTTTAAAAAAAAAAAAGGAAGTTTTTGTGAGGAAGAACTACTCACAGGAGTAAGGATTTGCAGGTTCAAGTCCTGTGCTTGCATCTCTGGTGTTCAAGTTATAAATATGACGTGTCTTTGTTAGTTCAGTGTCTCATAACATGGTCAAGGGAATACTTGGAAGCCTGTGAAGTCAAGGAGAAGTAAGGAAATGGGGAGGTAGGTGGCTCATACAGTGCAGTGACTGTTTCTCACAGTTCTAGCTCTTTGCCCCATCAGTTGATACAGACAATCTTCTACCTTTTGATATTACATGCCTCTTGAAAGCTAGCTAGCTATTTATTTACATATATATAACATAATTTTGTCATCAAAACACTGATATTTTTAATAGAAATGTACTATATGGAAGTTTGTTCTCAGGGCTTCGTATTTATACTCTCTTTGTAGGGGATGCATTTAAAGGGATGTATTTGGAAAAAATGCCAGTGGCCGCTTTACAACTTGGACCTTGATTGTCTTGACCTGTGAGGCCGAGCTAGTGTAACTCTCCTAATAAACCTCTAGCGTCTGGTCCAGTCCAAAGAATCTGCCAGTCTTTCTCTCCTTGAGAGCAGCGACATGAGTCTGCCGTTCAGGACTGCTGCATCGCTCTGTGGAAGTGGTCACACAAGATTACCCAGCTGCTTCACAGTTTGCTGATCTCTACACCGTTTCAAGGACGCTTCTGTTCTCCATGCAGCTGGAAAATTAACTTGCACGGTTTCTAAAGCAGCCGTCAGTGCACTCCTGCTCTTCTGGGACGGCGCGAGGTTCGCTCCTGCAAGAGCTCTGAAACCTCCAGCTAATTGCTTCTCTTTGGCCGCTCGCAGCCTCTGTCACAGGCGTGTCCCAGAACCTTGACCCCTATTTCTTTCCTCACTCTCCTGGAACCAAATTTGTCTTTTGGAGGTTGATCTTCATATCCAAGAAACAGTTAAGTGGTTATTGAAATCCTTTTTAGTTGGGACTGTTACGATTTTTTTTTTTTAGGCATTGTGATTCATGGGCTGAGGATCTTTTAATATATTTTGAAAGCTGTTTAAATAAGCATTGCACCAAGCGAATGTACGGTAACACTGTCAGCAAATACTGCCTGTCGAAGAGGCACAGAGGTTACCGGTGACCTCTGCTTCAGTGGCAATTTTACGACAGTAGTGCGCACAGGACAGTGTTTCTTCCAAAGTAAATACCCCGGTTTTCTACTTTTAATAAATAGCGTTTTTATTAACTAGCAGGCTAGCGGCGCTTGCAGCTGGGTATTTCCATCCGATCGTAAGCCCTTGTGCTTTGGGGCATAAGCAAACCCCTGACTGTATCCTCCTCTCTGGGCCGATTCATTCTTCCGAAGGATTCGTGTTGGCCGCTGTTGGAGGTAGGACAGTCGGTGAGCTCGGCCAGGGTGGCAATCCCCACGTTCCTGCAGAGGAAACGGCGAGCGGTGTGTATTATGTCTACGTGAACGTGCTGTCATGGTGGTTGTTCTCAGCTCCATCCTGACATCTAGGTATAACGAAAGGGGGGTTTTTTTAAGGACCTCTTGCCCTAGATTTGAAGATCTTCATCGCAGATCCTGTTTGCAGCATGTGAACTTCAATAAATGTAAATGCATTAAATTCTTACTGAATTTGGGTATAGTTTTATATCATGCTCTGGGGAGAGGGAAGAAATAGGATCACGTTTTAAACTAAGCCCCACAAAACAACGTGTCTTTGTTGCAGCAGGTAGCGGGCCTGTAGAGATTTTTAATTTGCATATTTTTATCATGGTTTAATGAACTGTACGAGAATGTGATTTGCTATCCAGCACTTACCACAAGGCAGCACCAGTAAAATTATATCGCAAGGTACTGACTTAACATTTTTCACTTCACCTGTGTATAAAATAATTAGGTACAGCGTAAGATAACTTTTATATGGCACTGACACTGATGCGTGGCGTGCACGGCTGTTTCGAAGACGTAATGTTACTTTTACAAAGCTTAACTAGGGCGGACGTCACTGAGCCTGTGGAATTCAGGGTTCGTTCTGGACACGCTCGCGTGGGTCGCCGACCTCTCCCTGGGCGGGAAAACCAGCAGGCTTTGCTTCCGTGCAGTAGCCCTCTAGGCAAAAAAAGCAAGAAACATTGCTAATTTGTTATCCGTTTAAGCAGTCGCTGTTGTCTCCTGAGATAATTCCTGGAAGTTACCGAGGTCGTTAGCAAAGCCAGACCTGTTCAGACTGAAACGGTTGCGTACCTTTAGCGTGTGGAGAAGCCGTACCCGCGAGCGAGACTAGAATGAATGCTGAGTCTTTAAACCTGCTCGCACATACACACTGAAGACGCTGATGTTGTGTGTGTTGTAAATTTATAATATATCTTAAAAATAAAGTTTTTTGATTTATTACGAGGTGTTCTGAAACATCATTTTCAGGCAGCAGAGGTTTATGACATCATTCAGTGTCACTGTCTAGACCGTGCTTTTGCCAGGAAAGGTGGTGATCCTTGAGGTCCCTCCCAACCTGGTGTTCTATGACTCTATGAACGTTCCTGGTACCTGCAGCCTGCCAGAATTGCTGCTCAGAAAAATAAGATATTTTGACAGTTGGTCAACAAACCGATAACAAAATTTGGGCAGAAAATCCTGGTTCAGTAGCTGGTTTTGCACCTGGAAGCTGTTTCTCCATTTTCCAGGAAAAGCTGCGTTGGCAAGAGCTAGGTGAAACAACATCTGGCGATGGCCTGTGATGGGCTGATGCCATTTAAGAGGGGTTTATCCTGGCGGCGGCTGACCGGTGCATTGGAAGCCCTTTCTCCCACGACAGGGGAACCCTCATTGAGGAAGAGAGCTCGAGCACGTAGCAGCTGGCGCTGTGGTGGGATGCAGCTACTTGCACGTGACGAAACCAAAATGCCCCTCTCCCTTAGGCAGTGCCAGTGCTGCTGCCGGCTCCTTGGCCAAGCCGTGCCCGTGTGTGTGCGGTTGCCTTGGAGGCAGCTGGTTAAGAGTGTAAACGTGTGAGGAGATTTCTCTCAAAAGTAGGTGGGGTCATCAGCATTTTCACACAGCGTTCAGGGCAAGGAAGAGCGCCTGCCAGCAGCCTGTTGATTTAGCACGTGTTACAGCAGCTGGTGAGGAGTTCAGAGCAATCTTCATTGCATCCCGTGAAAGATGGAGGATTAGCGTATGAGACATCTAAATGCTTGCTGTTCAGTGCAGGGTGTTAAACGTGGTGTTATTAAACGCAGGTATTCTCTTGGTGCCAGGTGGCCCCTAACTCAGGTTTCCTTTAACGCACAGATGAGCAGTGGGCTGCAGGACAGTTCAAAGGTCCAGCTCTCCAGTAATTTGAAATTCAAACCAAAAAAAAACCCTTAAAGCAGCTCGTGGTGTACCATTAGCTAATGGTACTTCTGAACCTAAACTGGTGCAGCAGGTCTGGGGAGAAATCCACGCCTTAAAAATTAAAAAGTGCTGCTGTCTGGGTGACAAGATGGGTTGTAACTGGCGTAGCGTTGGTCGGCTCTCGAGATGAGAAGTGCTCTTTCAGCACGGAGATGCGTTGCTGCCGTTCCTCGGCAGCGATAAGGAGAGAGGCTCGCCGCTGCTTCGGCCCGGGAGCTACCTTCAGCCTCCATCGGAGCCGAAGTCTGCGCTAGAAAGGGTGGGGAAGGTAAGTACAGGTTGCACTCGGCTGTGAAAATGCAGCTTGGTGTTGGCGAGGTGCGTTACTAACGCCACAAACGGTGTGGCGAGGGAGTCTTTCCCATTCCCTCAACGGGTGGTTCACCGCAGCCTCCCCCAGCAAGCTCTGCGGGGGTCGGGCTTTCTCCTTCCACGTGCTCGCTCTTCTCCCGTGAATCGGTGGTCACCAGTCGCACTAACCCATAAAAAGGGGGTAGGATATTGTACAATTACCTGGCCGGCTCCTCTAACGCGTCTGCCTGGAGCGGGTTCCAGCGGAAGCAGCAGGACGCGGTGGATGCTGTCCCTGGGAGCTCCTGCACCCTGGCAGCCCGGCGCGCCCGGATCAAGGCTGCAGTCCCCTCTGTGACAATCCAGCCACTTGCTCTGTGCTTGAGCGTGCTGGTTTTTTTTCTTTTTAAAATGGTGATTTTACTATAAGAGAGGAATTGGCCAAAGGAAGCAGCAGCTCTGGAAGCTGCTGGGGACGCTTTGCTATAGGGGAAAAGTGGGTTTGGGGCAGAATTAATGGGGCAAATTCTGTTCTCTCGCTACCCAAAAGCCTTCACTTCAAACGCGAGACTTGCACTCGTGAGCTGGACCATCGCTCCGGTGGTTTGGTCCCGGGAAATGGCTTGAAAGCGAGCAGGTCTGTAGCGTGCATGTGCGAACAGCGTTGGTACGACTGCCAGTGAGCGTGACCTGAGCAGGGACTGCAGTGCCCGAGCCCCGTGTATCCAGTGTCACCAGGAATCCGGTCCCTGGTGGAGCTGGGGGAGGGACGTCAGTAACTCGAGCTGTGCTGGACCAGACCACGGCGGACCAAAATAAACCTGGAGAACTGACCAGCTCTCTCAAACCCAAGGGTGTAAATGAGTTGCCTGGCTGAGGAGCTGGTGCCCAAAGAAAAGGCCTGAGTTCAGAGCCTGCGAGTGCCCGGGGCTCCTGGGGAGTCACCGGTGGCTCTGGGCGCTGGACTCCAGCAGCACAGCCGCTGCCTCGCCTGTGCCGGGTGCTTGGCTGCGGGCAGTTAATGCAGCAGCCGGTAGGATGCAAACCCGGCGTCCTGGGGTCCTGCACAGATCCTGCACCCCAGGATGCAGTACTGCTGCTTCCCCAGGGCTGTCATAGGCAAGAGTTGCAGTTCTCAAACAGGTTTCATTAACGATGCCATCAGCAGTTGCATAATGAGCTCTCCCACTCTGGGAAGCGGTGTGCGAGGAGCGGTGAGCTGGTTGAGCTGGTTCCACGCCAGGGCTCTGCGTGTGCGGCGCAAGCGACGGCTGCGGAAGCTTCATGCTTAATTCTTGGCGAGGGCTGTCTGAGCGTCTCGGTGCCGTGCCGTGCAGGTGTGAGCGGCTGCTGGTGCACCCCGGAAAAAAAATTATTCATGGAAGACTTGTAGCACTTATGCATGATGTGGTTACTTGGCTTTTATGAGCCGCAGTTTGGGCATAAACCACATTTATGTTGTGAACCTCTGTTTGTCCTCTGAGGAAGGGCTGCTCCCCAGGGAATCTGTGCCCGGGAGTCCCGTACCCGTGGCAGCTCCCACGCGCCCAGGGTTTGGCTGAATTATTTAGCTCCTTCTCGATGCTGCTGTGCAGGGCAGCCCTCGGAATAGCACAGCCCCCGGTGCCACGCTGACCCTGCCGCTTCCAGCCAGGCAGCTGCCTCGACCTCTCCCCGTTGTGCGAGGGCCGTGGGGTGTTTGGGACATCTCTCTGGGTTTTTTGGCACATGGGATTAGGTTTTTGCTCTGTTCCCGTGTGGTCCCCGCAGCCGGGCAGCGGCACAGCCCCAGGTGGGGCAAGCCAGGCGGTGCGGGCTGCTGGACCCCCACGCCCCGCACGGCTCCTCCATGAAGCGTGTAGGAAAAGGAAAATAGTTCGGACCCTTCTAAATCATCCTTAAAAGGACACCAGCCGGCTATTTCTGTGCTGTTGGCTCAGGATCGCAGCAGCCCTCTTCCATCTGTGTTTTCCCCTACACAGGAGCTCGTTGCCAGGCTGCATGCGATGAATCACGGGGTGCTCTCCACCTTTACCCCCGTACGCCTGGCTTCCTCGCAGACGGGCGCCTTCCTCCCCGGCTCCCACACGCGAACGCTCACTAAGGAAAGAAAAAATGCACAATCCTCCATGAAATCTGCGCTCTGGCCCCTGCGGGATCCTTCCCCATCCCTCCTCTCCCCGCTCCCGCCGGCGCAGGCAGGAGATGGCAGCAGCCCGCTCCTCCTGCCAGCCCCCTCTTCCCCCTTGCAGGAGCATCGTGCCCGGCGCAGCCGAGCCCGTAAGCAGTTTGAGGTGCCTCGTGTTTTCGTCCAGCCCGTGTGTCTGGAAGCGGGACGGTGCCTTTCCCCATGGGAGACCCAGCAGTGCGGCGCTGGCCGGGCAGCTCTGGCCGCCGCGGGCTTCCCCGATGCCGTCACTTCCCGGGCCGAGCAGTCACTCAGATTTCCGTGGGTTACCGTGGGCTGTATTTATAGCTTGCTGTGCTATAAATAAAAGCCCCAAGTGCTGGATTCCCTGACCCCAGCCTCACGTAAGGAGGGACGCCCAGACGCCCCCGAGAGGGTGTCTGGTGGGGGGGTGAGTGATGCCCCTGGGGCTGCTCCCGCGGAGGCCTGAGAAAAGTTTATTTCTCGGAGATCATGTAGCTCCTGCATCACTGTCTGACCTGGCGCTGCTCTTGCTAAGTAGGGAGCCTTGTGCAGGACTCTCATCCTACTAAAAATATTTCATTCTGTCTCATCGGCCTCGATCTAACGGAGCCTGTGAGCGAGAGGGGACACAGCGTCCGCGCTGCTGGCTGTGGGTAGCGGGTGGCGCGTGACGGAGCCCAGCACGGCACAGCTACAAGCAAAGGTGCTACCAAAATGCTCTGAAAAACGTCCGGATATGGAGCATTTGCCTGTGGTGGTGCCTAAATCCCCCTGTGCATCTGCCCAGCTAATGCTTCTCCCTCTTCTTGACTCATTTCCAAGCAAGGCCACTTTTCAGCTCCCACGGCGCGAGCGTGCCGGGCCGCCGGCGCTGGGGAGCTGCGAGTGCCTCCCAGGTGCGGGCAGGGTCCCGTGGGGATGATGCGTGGGCGCAGCACCACCGAAGACGAGGAGCCCAATGTGCCCCCCGAAGGTGACCTCCCGCTGCTCACGTGCCCGGCACGAAGGCGAAGCCAGTCAAGGCGAGTGATTTCTAAACCAGTTTCTTTAAACTGGTTGTGTTTTGAACGGAGTCAAGGCCCAAGGGCAGCACGGGGGAGCGGGGCTTCGTGTGCCCGGGGTGTCCGTCCTGCTCTGCCCCAGCCCCGCTGCCAGCACAGGGCAGTGTTGGGCAGAGAGCAGAGCTGACCCACGGAGGGGCTCCGGCATCTCCTCCCCTCCCGACTCCGTGGGTCTCCTGCACAATACCAGCAGGACCCCGGCGAGACGCTGTCCTGGAGGGCTGCAGGGCTGGCTCTGGGTGTCTTCCCTGCACAAAACCGTCCAGCTTTAACCAACAAAACCGAACTGGCATCGCCCTCGGCCCCCTCCAGCCCCCGGCCCCCTCCTCCGCATCTCTGATGTCACTCATAAGTGAGCGTGAGTCATTCAGCAGTTGCCGTGGCGACGCCAGCGATGCTGGGGAGCGCGGCGCTGCCCCGCTCCCCCCAACCTTTCCGGGGGAGCAGAGGGGACCGAGCCCCCCAGCACTGAGCCCCTGGGACGTGCCATGGGCTCCCAAGCCACAGGCTGCTGCCCAGAGCCCCCCGTGACCCCCGAGGCTGCGAGGATGCCAGCGGTTGCCGCCGGTAAGTCAGCGCTGTCGGGGTTTTACCCATCCAGGGGGCTTCTGCCAGGGGTCTTAGAGCATCCGGGTATCTTCCCTGGCAGGAGAGGCAGCAGCACCCGTGCCCCAGCCCCACGGATATGGGCGTCCTTTGCAGCATCCCCTTCTCCGTGTGCTCCTGGCAGCCCCAGGGGTCTCGTCACCCCAGTTCCCAGGGCCAGCCGGGGGGGTATGGGCTGCGCTCAGCCAGCTCTGAACCCCGGGGAGTGAGGGGAGCCCGGGGCAGAGCAGTGCCGGGCAGGCATCAGCCTCAGCACATGTGGGGACCGGGGTGGTACAGCACCGCGCGTGCAGGACCAGGGCCGTACAGCCCCACACGTGTGGGTAGCATCCGTGCCTGGTGGCCCGAGTCACCGGCACCGTGCCCGCTTCGACTGGGACGGCGGGGCTGCCCCCCGTCGCAGCGGGATGGGACCCCCATGAGCCGCATTGCGTTCCAGCCCCGGGTGCTGCTGACGGCGTCGCGGCCTCTCTCCTCGCTCAGACCCGTCCTGGCACGGGGCTGCATCCTGCCCACGCAGAGCCGCAGGCTGCCTCTGCCAACCTTGGCGTGTGCCGGAGCCTTTGGAAGGGATTACAGGCAATACCTTGCTCTGGGCACCCCGGGGCGTGCAGGGAGCCCCTGTGTGCCAAGCCCTGCAGCAGGGAGGGACGTGCCGTGCGCCCCAGGGCATTAGCATCCCTGCCGGGAGTATGGGGACCGGGCTGGCCCCTGCCCGCCCCGCCGCCTGCCCGTGCCCACCGGAGGCACCTGCTCTGAGGTCCATCAGCCAGAGTTTGCTGCCGGTGGCTCGGCGGTGCTGGCGTGGCTTGGCTTCCTGCTCCGCGTCTGAGTTTTACAGTCAAGTTCTTGCCGTAAATAGGACCTGGACGAGCAGGATTGAGATGTTTCAATTACTCTGACTAATTTGTACATTAACATATTTCTCTGGCTACAGATTTGAGAGCGTTCAAGTGCAGCATGTGCAAGCTGGCAGGGACCCAAGGGAGTGAGGAAGGCAGTGTTTGTTTTGGCACCTCTCTAGAGGCAGGGCGAGAGGGGACAGGGCTGCCAGGTGAAGGGCTCAGCCACGGCACGGAGCCGGCAGCAAGGCGAACCAGGAGCCGCGTCCCACCAGACTAGCAGGAGCTAAAAATACTGAACGGGAATGAGTCGAAATGCAGTGGGAAGCCGCTGCCCGCCCCCCGCCAGACCCTGCCGTGGTGGAATTAGAGGAGCTTTAATTTGCTTTTGAGGCAGTTTCTGCTCCTTAGAAACTCTCTGGGCTGAAGCCTTGCACATCAAAGTCACCTGGAGTGCATCGCAGTGCTGTCCCCTCAGCCCAGGGCCACGTGGTTTATATTTATGGAGGGGGAAGCCTTAAAATCCAGAAATGACAGCCCTTTCCTCAAAATACCCCCTGTATCTTGAGACCATGATGGAAACTTGCCACAGGAGAAGGGAAGCACCTGGCGCGGGTACCTCCCTCCTGTGTCTGGGATGGAAGAGGTGATTTTCCAGGACCCGGCAGGCAGCTTTTGCCTTGTGCGTTCCTCGGGGGACCTGGAACAGGGTGGCCCTGGTTTTGTTCCCATGAGAACACATCCCTCTGCGCAACGAATGTAAAACTTTTCGGTGAAATAACGATGTTGTAACACGTTTTTGGAAAAGGTTGGCTGGCGTCTGCTGTGAATTCCCAAAGGTAACACTTAGCGGTGGTTCAGGACGTTGTTTTTGAGAATAACCACGCACCGACTCGTGGGGAGAGAGGAGGGTTATGTGCCGTTTTGCTGGAAGTCAGGTTATCGGTGCGCCAGGGCTTTGTGCTGCTCCGGCCACAAACCCGACGGCATTTTTTGGGGTGAAGATGCTGAGTAGGTCCGGTCTTGCTCTCGGCTATTGCACCTCGCAAAGCGCAGCCAGGAGCAGGGGGCAGATGCTGCATTTTGGAATTCAATTAGATTTTTTTCTTATTCATTTCTTCTGCCTTTGAATTATTCATTGCTTTCCAATAATGTTTAAATAGTGGTGAAGAAGTTGGAGATAAGTCATTCTCTCTTTGCATAGTTATACATTTGTGGTAAATATAGTTTTACTTTCCAAAGTGTCCTTAGGAAAAAAGTGCTTTTTAAAAAGAAATCATCTGGGTAAAGCAAATCAACAGTTCCCATTGAAATTGATTTCTGTCTGAACACCACCCAAATATGGCTGCTAAAAAGGGTTTAATGAATACAAAGATACATGGAAATATAGAAAAATCTCATTTGCTCATTAATTAGATCATGGCAACACTCAAAAACCTTTCAGCGCTCACCCAGCTGGTCCCTGGGGTCTCTCTGGCTGGGGTTGCTCAAGGAAGGACAGGGCACAGGGAAGGCACGCTGGGACCAAACCTCCTGGTACAGAAGTCCCTCTGGAAAACCTGGTGGGCTGTAAATGCTGTTGACCTGTCATCCCCCTAAACATAGCCCAGGGACTTTAAAAATAAATAACCTTGTAGATAAAAATATCTTATGCGCTAAAACCCCTCCTATTATTAATGCAAGCACTTAAAACCCACCGCCAGCGCCTCCAGAGCTGTAATTGCCGCAGATAACCGCAAGCCCGGTGAGGGAGCATGCCGCTCCTCGCAGCTGGCAAAGGAAGGTCTGGCTTCCAGCGAGCCAGCCAGGCAGGGCGAGCTGTCACCCCTCCCTCTGCCAGCTCTTCCCCCTGGCAATAACAGAGTCATTAAATAATGTTTGTACAGCACTTTGAAGATAAGTGCTAAATAGAAGTATTATTTTTAATGTGACAGGGATCGTCCTCACGCTGTGCACGCCAGCCGGGGGGAAGCCCCTCTCCGCAAGGACCGGAGCTGCCAGTGGTCCCTGCCCGGCTCGTTTGCCCCCCAGAGCAGTACGGTCCCTGGGTCCGGAGGGGCAGGAGCAGCCCCGGAGCAGCCCCACGGGCTGCCAGGGGAAGCCCAGGCGAGGCCCAAACGGCAGGCGGAGGTGCGAAGCGGTACTTCCCCTGGCATCACCTGATACACATCAAACACTTTAAGCAAGGGGAAAAGAAATAAATCTGAGTAACTTGTTGCACTCATCAGCATAATAGCTGAATTGCATGCGCATTACCTTTAGAATAATATGAATGCATGAATGAAATAGAGTCCTACTATCTGTACTTCATTTGTTTTCTTTATTTACATGAAAAATATTGCTTGTTGCACGTGGTTCCCCGATGCACAAGGCCGTGCCACTGCATATTCCTCATGAGTTACAGAACTGGATATAAGTAATTACTGACAACGGCATTATGCTGCAGGAACTGTTCCCGTGGTGCTGGTAATCGCACTGAAGTGACTGTTTTATTACTAAGAATAATATTCTGCCCTCTCCTCCTTAAGGCTGGCTATATGATGAACTGTCATAGGAAACTATTTTGTACGAGGGAGAAGAAGACATTTTGAAGCTGTCAGAGCAGCAAGTGAATGAGGAGACTGCCAGCCCCCCCTTTCACCCCCACGTTACGGTACCCCGGCTCCATTCATTCAGGCGATATTTTCAATGTCTTTTTAACCACGTCTCTTTTTCCCTAGTGAATTTCTAGTAAGACGTCACTTTTTTTGAACTTTGTAGCATGTGCCGGAGGGTGCTAAAGCCTCCCGGCATAGAGAAGACAGACTTCTCCTCCTCCTGCAGTGGTGGTGCCAGCCTTCGCCCCATGCAGCGACCTCCAGAAGCGCCCAGGCTCTAAGTCGATCCCAGCCGGGGATATTAAGTGCTCAGCACCGGGGCAAACGAGGCCCTGCAGAACTAAGCACAGGGAAGCAGATATAGCGGTGTTCAAAATTAGTCCGGGGTTGAAAATAGAGCCGTAAGGAGAGGGCTGCAGGCAGCCTGGGCTGCAAACACGCACGAGCTGCTCCTCACT
Source organism: Aptenodytes patagonicus (assembly GCF_965638725.1). Classification (NCBI taxonomy): domain Eukaryota; kingdom Metazoa; phylum Chordata; class Aves; order Sphenisciformes; family Spheniscidae; genus Aptenodytes; species Aptenodytes patagonicus. The sequence goes on from NC_134966.1 coordinate 10,519,933, forward strand.
GCTCTGCCGGGGCCGGCCTCAGCACTTTTGACCATCATGGCAATTTTGCAAGGATAAGAGGAAAAAATCCTCTTGATTCATTTGACTATCTTCTCTCGCTGCTCCTGAGAGCACAGGCAGGAGCTGCTGAGCAAGACTGAAGGCGAAGAACCTCTTCCCAGATAAAGCCACCCACCTTTACACGCTGCCGAGGAGCAGGGGTGGGTTAGCAAGCGCTGCCCCAGCAATGCTAATGAGGGGGCAGCTCATTAGCAGCAGGCAGCTCGGCCCCGAAGGACGCGGGTTACGCACCAGCCGGGGGGAAGAGGAGCGCAGTACGCGCCGGACCAGAGCGGTTTCCTCTTGTTTGTTCCGTGGCGGTGCTGCCTGGAGCGAAGCCATCTGTACAGCGGCCATGCTGTGGGACCGGGGTATGGTGGACCTTGCCTGACTGTGGGCAGCGCTTGAGGAGCTGGCGGAGGGAATGTCTCTCCCTCCTGCTAATAACTGTTCTTTTCCTGGGGGGAGGAAGAAAGGAGGTGAAAGATGGGCGAACACCACTTTGGAAAGCGTGGCGAGTCCTAATGGAGGACAGTAGCCGAAGCAGAAATCAGGCTACCCAGCGCGCCAAAATTCCCGAGTCATAGCCCCTCGCTCTGGTTTTTTTGCTGATTTTAGCACTATGAGCATTATGTGATGGGTAGAGACATTGCACGGAGTCCTCCCTCTCCATAAATAGTGGGAGGGAGACAGTGAAGCACGGGCTTTCATGCAATCTCCAGCAGATACGCATTTTCCTTCATCTGAAGGTGGTTTTTGTAATGCCGAGGGAGGATCCCGATTCCCTGCTGGCCTTTCTAACTGGAAGGCGCTGTTTAGTGCCACTGACGGGTCAGCTCTCGCTGTCTCTACATACCCGGGAAGCATCTCCACCCTATACGATCCCAGTGCACAGCGCGTTTATATTTCTACAGACTACACATTTTTTTACAACATAAATTTAGATCTGATGTCCTTGGGATGACAAGGGACCGATATTCTTACTCGACACGTAGTCTCACATATTGATAAATGAAACATGGTGGAAGAAACCGAAGTCCCAGGCATTCTTCCAGTACGGCGGAAAACACGCACGTGGGTTTAGCTTTGTTACATGTAATAGGTGTCGTGTCCGAATATGGTAATTTCTCAAAGGTATTGCCTCCTAGTAATTAATCTCAGAGTTCTGCTGGAAGACAAGTTGAGCAGTATTTGTCAGCTCACATGTACACCCACTCGAATGGTTAAGGAATCCAGGAGACTAACAGGAAAACTATTTCATATAGAAAAGCAATGTATCAACGTTTTCCAGAAGAAAAGCCTTGAAGCGTGGTTAGTAGTGGAGTACAGGAAAGAAACAAGTGGCACACAAATTAGAAGCTGCTGCTACTGAGTATGGGAGAGTCATTTGTTTTCTCATGGAAAAAGCAAACACGTTTAGCAATCCACTGATGACCCTCCCATTTTAAATGCAGGCTTTTTATCTCCAGGACAATTTTGAGGACACTGGTGTGGGATGGTGCCGAGTTCTCGACAAACCACTTCATCAGCAGCTACGCAGTTTCCCCAAACATCCATTTCAGGTTCCACTTACGGACACGCAAATGCCCTAAGTAACAAGAGTTTCAGGGTATTACCGTAGAGGAAGAAGCGGCAGCTCATTTCACACCGGACTGGAAGACAGCGATACGTAAACGCAGATCTGGAGGACAGCACGGTATGGGTGAAAGGGGCAGAACAAGAGGTAATTCTAAGGCCGGGATCCTGAGCGCAGCAGAAGCCTGTAGAAGGAGAGCATTCTCCTTTTACTCCCTCCTGTGCCAGACTCCCTCCTGTGCTTTTTCTCCGCAATGTTCCTTTTCTTGAGCCAAACTTTTCCACTTTTTTATTCTGAGAGTTTCAGGGGTCCAGGTAACACTGGCTTGGTTTTGCGGGGGTAGTCTGCCACCCTCTTGAAACATATTTTGTTCCTAAGTGATTCTGACAAGTTTAACAACGGGATCCATTCTTTACCTCGAGCAAAAATACGTCAGAGGAAGAAGTAGGTCAGTTTTCTCCCGGTTGCACCTTCACCCTCACATACCGGTCACCTGCTCTAAGCGTCAAAGGGCCATTCTGTTTCCCAGTCCATTTAATGCCCGATCCACCACGTAAATGAAAACATTCTTCTTGAGTTTAAGGGGATTTGGATTGGGCTCTAGCGCTTAATCTGAAAACAAGAGCAGCTTGTTATAATGATAACGTCACAAAACGTCAGCCTGTAAAAACTACTGAAAACCGAACTCTTCGAACGGAGATTATAAAACAGCCAGCAAGTTGTTTGCAGAGCCCGTCTGCTTTAATTGCGTACAATCTTGCAGTATGGAGGAGTGATAGAGGCTGGAACAACCTTTGAACGCCAGATCGTATTTCCTGATGACACGAGGCAGAATGCCCTCCGCTTGCACTTTGAAAAGATATAGGGAAATAAATGTTGAATCTTAAGGCAGACCCAAATTAATCTTTAATGATTTTGAAACATTTATGTAATCTACCAGTTACACGCAGCAAAAAATTATTTATGAGAATCATAACAAAGGAAATTAGGTAGAATAAGGTCAGTCTGCTATCACTGTTGGGCAGCTAAACTTATAATCACGTTTTCAGTAGCTGGATATTAAGATAATTCATCTATCCAGCACAGGCATTAAAGGCTCGAACCTCTACTCACGTAATCACGTAGCGCCACTTTTCAGATGAGCCCTGAAACTCACTTGTCAAGCGAGTTGATCTGCAGGATCTAGTTCTGATCACAAACGCAGTGCGCAGCACAGGGTGGGATGAGCCTGAAGGTCTCCGTGCGGGCGGCAGGACACCGGCCTCTACACGGTGGCTGGTAGACAACAGTGTCTGACTGCACCCAGCAGAACGGCCCTAAGGTGGTGTTGATAGTCTAACTGCACCCAGCAAAGAACGACAGCCAACGTATTATACCTGTCAAACATTCCTCGCTGTTATCTATGGATGACATAAACCAGGTGAAGAAATTCTCTATTTGCTAAGACACACACAAGATGCGGAAGCCAGGCTTCTGCCTGAAAACCATCTTTGACATCCCTTGATCATGAGCAGATACCAACACATCCAGTCTTGGGGGAAATTATTTGTAATAACCTGAAGAAAAGTATCGCTGATTATCAACCAATGTTTTGTCAAGCGTGGTTGGCAGCAGAGAGAGATCTCAATCCCTCACGTGATTAAGCAAACGTCTGATTTTTACTACAGCAGGCTTTATTGTGTACCTAAAGGTTTCCACAGCCAGTGATTTACCATCGAGAGACAATATTTTATTGGCATTTCTGTGCTTCCCTGCGTTAAAACGGAAGCCCGAGTGAAGATGGCAACAGGTTGTGGCACGGCCGTGAAGAGGCACACCGGGCTGCCAGGACGAGGAAGGGAACAACGGGCTGGCGGTGGCGGAGCTCAGCCGCACGCCGGTCACTGCCAAACCCCCCGACCCCGCAGCTCTGCCTGCGAGCTGGTTCCCTAACCCCGTGCGAGCCCCGCGGGTGTCCCGGGCTGCGGGTTACGAGGACCAGGACCTGCCTGACAGAGCTGCTGTGCAGTATGGATGGGGAAGCGGCTCAAGCCACTCTCACCGTTCACCCCGGTTTAACCAGAAAGGCTCCGTCACCGCCACGACTCCCCCACGGCGGACCCCGGGGCTCGGATAACCGTAGCCGCGGCCAGGAAGCCGCAGCACGGGGCCACCACCCGGGGAGGCGGCCGGACTCCCTCCCTCACGAGGGGGAAGACTGCGGCCTGAGCAGGCCTGGGGCCTCTCGTGCCTCCCGCGGGCTGCGGGGCCTGGCGGGGCGCTGAGGATGCGTGGGCTCACCCGGCCCCCGGCAGCTCCGCGCAACGGGCCCGCCACACGGGCCGGGGCAGGGCTACCACAGCCCCGGGGCTGCGCCCTGCCCTGCCCTGCCCTGCCCAGGCCTGGGGCGGCCCGGCGGGGCAGGAGGCGGCGGGGCCGTGAGGGAAGAAGGGCTCCCCGCGCCGCGCGGGCCGGTCCCCGTTCCCCCGGCAACGGTTGCCTAGCGAGGGCCGCAGGCGGCCGAGCCTCGCGCCTGCGCACTGCTGCCCCCCCCCACCCGCCGGCCCGGGCCTGGCGGCGCGCGCGGGAGAGGGCCCCGCCTCCTTTCCCGCCGAGCGCGCGCCGCCCGGGCCGGCCGGGAGAGGAGGAGGAGGAGGACGAGGAGAGGGGGGGGGGAGAGAGGGCGCGCGCGCGAGGCGGGCGCATGCGCGCGCGCGCGGTCCCGAGCGTCGGCAGCCCCGGCCCGACGGCGGCGGCGGCGGCAGCGGCGGCTCCCTCCCTCCCTCCCTCCCTCCCTCCCGGCCGCCCTCCTGCACCGCCGCCGGCCCCGGCCCGCCGGGCCTCCCCCCGCCTCTCGGCGCGCCGGCGGGGCCCCGGGCGCCGCGGCGGCGGCCCCTCCCGCCCCGGGGATGAGGCAGCGGTAGCGCGGAAAGGTGAGGCGGCGGGGCCTGTAGGCCGCGGCGGGCGGGCGTGAGGGGGGAGCGGCGGCGGGGGCTCGGCGGCTCCCGTGTGCGGAGCAGCCTCCCGGCGCCGGGTGGGCTGCGCCCCTCTCCCTCCTCCTCCTCCTCCTCCTCCTCCCTCTCCTCCTCCTCCTCCCGGGTGGGGGCGGGGATGCGGGCTGGGCCGCGGCGGGGAGGGGGAGCCGCCGTTCCCCCTGCCCTCCTCCGGCACGGCGCGGCTTCCCGCCGCCCGGCGGGGCGAGCGGCGCGGGGCGGCGCGGGCATGGGGGTGCGGGCGAGAAACCTCTGCTGCTTCTCCCGGGCGAGGCGAGGGAAGGAGCCCCAGGTGCTGCCCCGGGCCTGCCCCGGCCCCCGGCGCGGCCCCGCGGGGGCGGGGGCGGTGCGGGGCGGGGGCCGCGGTACCTGCGCGCATTGTTCGGCTGCCAGGCGGCCGGGGGGGGGGGGACGGCGGTGCGGGGGCCGCGGGGGGCGAGCGGCGGGGGGCGGAGGGGGAGCGCCCCAGCCTTTCTTTATCGCTGCGGTCGGGCAGGTGCTGGGCTGCTCCTTTCTTCTTTGGCAAACGCGGGCCGTGGCAGAGGGCTTTCTGTGAGCAAATCCGCGGCTGACGAGGAAAGGGATGCTGGCTCGGGGCTCGGATGTCCTTTGATTTCCGAGTGGATTTTAAATTGCTAAATAAGCCCTTCCAATGAAAATCCTGAAGGATGTCGGGCCTGTGGTGTTCAGCCCGCCGTATTGTGGCTGGTATAATGCGCGCTGGCGATCCATTCAGCCAACTCCTCTTCTGTGCGGTTTTGAAAATGCGATGGGAGCGATTGCCTGTGTAAAAGTCCGCTGTCTTTTGTTTTTGTTTTAGATGGTGGATGTTGATGTTTGTGCGGGTGGAGATAGTGCCAGAAGAAAAATGGATGCCCTGACAGATAGTGCAGTTGAGATTGTCCCTTTGGAGCTCTACGATTCAGCCAGAGCAAAAATAGCTGCTAATCTACAATGGATCTGTGCTAAAGCCTACGGAATAGGTAAGATCACTTTTATCAGGAAGTCACTCTTGGTTTTCTTCTTGCTTTGTCTGTCTCCCCTGCTATTCCAGAAGTAATTAAATTGGGCTTAAATCAGCTTTGTTTTAAATATCAGTAATATGACAGTCTGTTCTCTTGTAGCGTTACGTGTTTCCTGGTACCTTTGACAGGAATAATGGAACTATGTGAGATGCCCTGAATCAGCAAACCTAATGGTGAACGCTCGCAGATTGTGCTTGTGAAGAATGCATACCTCAAAATGTTTAAATCCTCATTTTAGCTAAGTAGACTTTCTTCCACAGAACTGTATGTCAGTGCTTGCAGGCCCCGAGTCCCTCCAGGCTGTGAAGGCTTTAGTGTGCTTCCTTGTCTAGTCATCTTGGCCGACGGATGCTAGAACCTTGATACCCTTTGTGTGCTCAGTTAGGACTTTTTTTTTTTTTTTTTGTGTCAGATTGTGGGTTTTGTTTCAAAATGAACTAAAAAGCAATCTGTTTATGATCGGCAGCTTGACTGAACAGGTACACTTTGTCTGCGTTCTGTGACATTAAACAGCAAGTTGTAGGTGATAGGGGAGTTCTTCTTTCCCTTATGTCGTCATAAACCTTTACAGTCAAACATGGAAAAATAAAGATTCTTGGAGTATCATTTGAACAGCATTTTCCTGGCATCTGTTGAAATTTGCTTTTTTGTTTTGAACTAGATCTATCTGTCTAGTCTGAATTAGTGTTACTAGATAAATCTTTCGAGTTTAAGTAGCTTCATTATGAAGAAATATGATGGAATACTTGTGGTTTTTGTTTATCCAGAACAAAACACATAATAAAAACATGTTCAGAATCTTGTTTTGGAAAATGAGGTAGCCCTGTTAATCTAAGTCTAATTCACCAAACTCATAATGTGCTTAATGGATTAGCACTAGCTTACTTTGTGACAAGGCTGAAGAAAAGCAGTCCATTCTGGCAGTTAAATATTAATCCTTGTTGGAATATTTTTCTAAATTATTTTTGGTTTTTAATATTTCCAGCTCTGTCAGTGTTATCATCTTAATGATTGTGGTGAAAATAGAAAATCGTGGGTTTATAATGTTTAATATTAGTGAAGGTATTTCATTACAAGCAACAAGAGACCAAAAAAACCCCCATTTATCAGATGACGTTTAAAAAAAGTGGGAATTTTGGGAGGGTGTTAGTAAATCATTGATAACTTAAAAGAACTGAACAGGCATTTCCTCATGTAAATATCTTTCATTTGCTGGGATTGTTTGTTATGTTTCCTGAGCACTTTTCAGTGATCAGAGATAAAATGGATATTCCAGACATGGAGACGGACTATTTATATTATGACTTTGTTTCGAAAGAAAGCTAATCCTAAATTAGAATTGACCGCCGTGGCTCCTACGCTGCAGAGAAGCTTTATGGCCTCGTGTTTCTTGGTAGTGTCTTCTGGGGCTCCAGAACTCCAGGTTGTATCTGTACGTCTTGGACCAGTTAAAGGGTTAACAGCAACTCTGTTTATGCACTCGACAGCGCAGACTTACGTTGAATAAGTATTTGGTTTTCTTTTGACTAAAAATTTTGGAGAAGAAACCCACCTTTCGTAATGACAATGATGTGATCTCTAGCATAGAGAAGGCTGTAGCAGCGTTTGCCAGTTGTTCCGCTTGTATTTAGGCTCGCTCAGGTTACATTTTAATAGAAGTTAAATGCCATGAACAGTAGGAAAAAAAGTATTTTTGCTGGGGCTTTTGGTGTTGCGTTGTTGGTTAGCTCCAGTGAGTAAGGTTGGTTGTGTGTGTATCCTTGCAGGACCACAGCCCACGGAAATTTAGTCTGATTTTTGAAATGGCTCCTGCAAGGCATTGTCACATAGTAACCATTACTTCTGGAATAGCATTGCAAAATACTTAGAAATTTATAAGCCTCTTTAATTCATAGAGAGATGGGTTTAAAAAGGTTTCCTATGTGATTATAATTTTGAATAATATTTGAACTTAATACATTACTTGTCGTCTCTCAGGGTTTTCTTTTTGTGTTAAGATATTGGATGTTGTTCAGTGGGTCTTAGGCAGCTACCAGGCAATTGTGAATTTGTTATATAAAATCTCCCTAGGCAGATGGAAGTTTGGGGGGGGCTTTTTTGTTATTTTAGACTTAGTTCTGGTCAATTGGGTGGGAAAAAAAAATGCTTCTCTGTTTATAATATTAAAACACTGTCTTATGTTCTGAAGTAATTCTTACCTGATAGGGTTTCCGTAACTGCCTTCAAGTGGCTAAGTAAAGAGTGTTTTTCTGAAATGTTAGATTTGGAACTGACATATATGAATTGACGTAATTTTGTGCCTTAATCTTACAAATGCCGGTGCGTATCCTGGATTTTGTTTTCATCTGGGTAAGGCTAAGCTCGTGCTGAAGTGTGGGAACGGTCAAGAACAGGAATTTGATTCTAGTGTAGACTGTTACTGAAAGTCATTCATTACTGCAGGTTTTGCCTGAAAATGTATTTTCTGTTTACTGTTACAGGATATTTGAATTCTCCACATCTAAGCTGTCATCTAAGTAGAAAAATTCTTCATCCTTTCTTTTTTTCCTCAAGGACAAATTACTGAGAGCATGCATGATGATGGAGCATGCAATATGGAGCAAACATAATTTGGAGTTGAACTCCTAGTTTGGGCTTTGTTTCATTTGATGATGTATTCCTCCTTTGTTCCCTTCTGGCCGTGAAAAGAGGGAATTTTGGTAGCCAAACAACTGAGCACAGCTACCTTCTCTCTTCAACACAAATACTGTTAGAGAGACAACCCCTCTTCTTGCATAGGAATTGGGCTGAATGGTTTGTTTCTGGAAGCCCCTAGCTCCTCCTGTCTGCCTGGGGTGGCTGCCTGGTTGTCGCAGATGGACTCCAGAGGGAGGTCTTACAACTGTTTGTCCGAATTCCAGAAGACAGAGGGGAAGGATGTTGTGGAGGAAGGTGTTTCCCCATTGGTGTCACCCCCCTCCCTCTCCCCAAATAAATCCGGGAGGATCACTCTGTCATGGATCACTCTAAAAGTCTGTGCACAAACATCTGGAAACCTTCTATACACTTGAGAGATTATAAAGTCCGTTTAGCTGAGACGGTAGTTTAGGGAATGGAATTTGTTTAGAACAGAATTCGCTTTTTCATCAGCAAACTTTGATTAGAACCAAATGTGCACGTTAAGGAATTCTATCAGCAGTGTGAAAATACAATTCATAATGTTTAAGTGGCCGAGGAGCAAGGGTGCCACTGAGTTTGTGGAACTTTAGTTCACAGGAGGCGAGTGTGGGAGGTTTAGAGAGGCTTGGCAAGCCGTCCGTGGGAGAGAGCAGTTTTTCACAGTCGGTGGAATGAACCAGATTGCCAAGCAGTAACAGGGCCACGCGCCGCGCAAAGCTGCGCAGAGGGAAACGGACCTGGTCTTCCAGCGCCACTGTCCCCTCGGGCTCTGAGCAGCAGCGGTCGGAACGAACATGACTAGTCCGTTTTTTGGTACAACTTGGGAAAATAGACAATGAAAAATTTTGATTTCTCAGCAGATTTAGTTAGTACAGCATTAATTTATGTGTAGAAATTACGTTTTCCATCATTGCGGTTATAATGTTACAATTTAGATATAGGGGGAGTATATGGAAGTTTTTCAGTGTTGCAGCTTGCTGTGAGCAAGTGGGTTGTTTGCAACCCTTTCCATAACAAATGTTGTTGCTTCTTTAAAACGGTTTGTAAAATTCGGATTTTTCAACACGAACTTGGTGGGTTTTACTTACTTATTAGGGCTAGGAACTTTACATAGTTTCCAGACTTAATGCTAACATTAGCCTGAGACCTTTGGCAAGATACAGGCAGGAAAGCCAAGGACTAATGTAATGCATTGTAGGGGAAATGCAAGTTGTGGCTTTTTTTGGTCTTTTAAGTACTTAATACTTACCTGTTAAATAAGGTTTTACAGTACTGTAATAGCTACCCGCAGTTATCGGTTGGTAGAGGCAGTGTGAGCATGTTTCCTGGGCTAAATTGCCTAAATCCCTGGGTTCCCTGCTTCTATTCTTTGTCAGCTTTCTTCTCAGGTCCATAGTAAAAATATTTTTAAGCAAGCTGTTGTGTTTTGCAAATATTCAATAGTCAAACATTTGTTTCTTTAATAATGCCCGTTTCATAAACACTGAATATTCCTTGTGTGAAGTTTACAAGGGTGAAGAATTCCATAACTATTTTGTCTCTTCTGCTTCATCCAGGTGTGTGGCTTTATGCTTGATCAAAAGATACAATAATGAGAGTGTGGTCACTCTCGCCAGCAGTATACAAAGTCTTTAGCTTGTTTTTTTTTCTGCCTGTTGTATGTAAATTTTCATGTGTAATATTACAGATCACTTAAGGAGTTTATAAAACAGTTCTGTAATGAGAACCAACAAAGAATGTTTTTATTGTAATGCAGGTGGTCTTAGTTGCAGAGAACGTGTAGCTTCTGCTCATGATCTGCAGCTTAGAGGACATCCATACGGTACTAAATAATTCTGTGAACAGATACTGATAAGAATGAAATCCTACTCAGAATTTGAATAAGCTTCGTTCTGTTTACCATGATGCTTTGGCTCTCTTTCCATGTGAAACCAGTTCTTCATGCTTCTGGAGGTAAAATAAGATCTGGGGTGTATCCACATCTCCAGTTCAAGGGATAAGTCAAATTTGTTCAGATTGCTGCATTTTTCTTTATCAAATTGTAATCAGGAGTTGTCTTTGAACAGGCTTTTGTAAGTGAGGTGATAAAGAAATGGTCCCTGCCCTAAAGCAAGGAGACGAGAGGTTGGCAATAATTGTCTCTCTGATGGTTGTTACAAGGGAAGTTATTTTTTGTGATCCTGTAAACTATGTTGTACACAATGATTTACACTTGGAACTGACAGTTTTTTGAGAGATTAGAACTCGTTGATACGATGGAACAGACCAAAAGAATTGCTTCATGAGAAATTACAGTGGTTTATTTTTGAGTCCTTCGTCTCTTATAAAAATAGTTGGTAGAGGTATCTCTCCAGTAGGCTCAGTGGGGCAAGAACACTTAAGAGTTTATGCTGCTGAAACTTGGAAAAAATACATTATTACTTTGTTTTTATGTGTGGGAAACAGCAAAAATGAGCGGTTTTGCTCTGTAATAAGCTGACTGCATGCAACTAAGTAACATGGTATAAAATTTACATAAAATCCATGTGTGAAAGAGATCCAGTCAACTCTGAGTGTAGCATGATAAATTCTTCGACAATTCTTGATAGAAAACTTAGGACAAACTGAATTAATGATATATGCCTTCGCAGATCTGATTGCCAGGTTACGTGCCATTGTTTTCAAGTTGCTATAAAAACACTGGTAGTTTTTAAGTTTTATGTCTTTTGAACACCTCAGTTTGTCTAAAACTGGCAACTCTAAAGCTTGCGTTGAAGTTGATGCTAACGTTTTCCTGGGGTTAACAACTCAGAAAGCACATTAGGAAAACAGAAGGTGTTTGCAAGCTTTTCATTAACATGCAATAGTAACAAAAAAGTGACTTCCTTTTGGAGTTAAGATGGTATCGGAGACCTTTTTATAAGCAAAAAAAAAAAAAAGGACATGGTTTAATTGGTTTTGGTTTGCTTTGGTAGGATTTGTTAAACTGCTTGAGCAGACATTTTTGTAGCTATAGCTTAGAAGTTAATTGCTCAGAAGTTAATTTTTCCGAATGCCAAAGCATAAATGTGTAAAAATACAAGTTTTAATGAACTGAATTTTTCTAACATCTAAGTTCAGTTATAGGTCATGAAAGTAAGGTGTTGAAAAAGATGCTTATAGAAACTGGGACTTGGAAAGATTGGGACATTTTCTTCAAAAAGAGCATTGACACATTCTGTAGCAAGGCAAGCAAAAAGCATATGACACGTTTGGAGTTTGCCCGATCCGTAAAAACTGGGGAGAAAAGCTATCCATAATACCAGTGGCGATTTGTGTATCCATGGTGTGGTATTTAAATTAGTGTTAGGTTAACTCTGATGGTGTATAATTGTTCTAAAACTGACAATGTATTTCTGAGATTTTTGGCAATGTGGCAGTTTTGACATTTTTAAGGGGGTTTTGGAGACTGAGCAGACCTGAGTGCTGCAAGTGTTTTATGTGGCACTGTACTACAGATAAGAATAATTAGCAGAGATGTGAAAGATAAGAGAGGTCTCTTACGTTGCACTTTCAGATGCGCACTTCAGGTATTGAAGACAGCTCACAATTAGAGCACTTCTTGTGTCTGTGGCAGTCTAGGAGGGCTGCGTTACCCTGTTTGGGATAATTGCATCGCGTACAGGACATCTACAACTATGATATTTGGAAGTTTCTCAACTCAGAGTTACATACTTCTATAGCTTCCTTTTTGCATTACAGGTTTTCCTGCCGTTTATTTCTCATTTATTTGTGCTTGCCATCTGGATATTACGACTATGGCCGGTATGAAATAAATTTGAATTAAATAGTAAAATTAATATTACCACTCTTGAGCTTTGATGTGGTTTTTATATCTTAAAATTTCTGTGGGCCTTTAGTCAGGACATCAAATTAGTTACAAAACGTTCCTTTCTGTCACAGGCAAATTTAGCTGGCAGAAGTGTTGTATACACTAACGTAGAAAATAAAACTGGGCAAGTGTTTACAGTGAAATAAGTTGCAATTATGGGAGGATTAATGTTTACAAATAACTTCTTATGACAGTATTCAAATTATTAATCCTGCCCCCCCCCCCCCCCCCCCCAGTATCTTTAATACTGATCAATCCAAATCCATTCAGTCCTTAAGCAGTTATATGGAGATCAGAAACATGAAGTTAGAGGGTTCTTCAGTATAGAAGAAAAAGATTTCAGATCTCTTGACAGGACGTTCAGACTAAAGAACAGTAGCCAAGATACAAGGTGTGTATATATATAATTTTTTTAATATATTGATTTCTGTGACCTGGAATCTCATCGCTAAGAACTAGATCCATTTATTGTTAGAAAAAGCTTTTAAAAATCATTCAAATGTTGCTAGTTTAAATGAAAATTAATGTGGGAGGTCTTGGTGCCCCTGTTACACAGGAAGCTGAGCATCATGTTCCAATAGTCGCTTCTGTTCTAATAATTTGTCTAAAGATCCCAATCCAATAGATTGTATCCCTTGTGGGTGTGTTAGTGTTGAAGAGAATGCTGTTTGCTTTCTGTAGTTACAGTCTATAAAATAATCGCAGCGGGCCCTGTGGAAAAGGGACCTGAAGAAAAGCCGAAGCGAGCTGTCTGTTTGCTGGTGCAGCGGTCGGCACAGCTAGCTGGGCAGCTGATGTGCTGGAGGAAGGTCAGGGTTCCTTTGTCCAGCCATTACTCGCAGCGCGGTTCCAGACAGTCACCTCGGTTACCCCGCTCTGCGGTGGTCTGTGGAGCTGGTGGAGGGCAGATGTTCGTACTAAAACCCGCATCGAAGTACTTCAGATTTCGGATGTTTTGAATTTGCATTTTTTCGTTTTAAAAAAGCCTTCAAAACTTGGAGTGGTGCTAATGCTCTTACCAGAAATGTACTTCTTCACGGGTATTTTATGAGCTAGTATTCTATTATTTCCTTTCACAAATAATTTTAGTAAAAAGCAATGTATCTTTGGTTGTTAAAGGTGTAGCTGCTTGTAATGAAGCTAAAATGTTGAATTATATGAGCTGCTTTACGTTTTGATTTTTGGATCTTCCCCGGTCTTTAGAAATGGGAGCTCTAGTTCTCTTTCTGGAAATGGCAATGACCATTAAATGGAATTAGCTTTCAACAGCCTTTGATTTTAGGTCAGGTTGACTAATATTAAGAAGATTAAAAATATTTGAATTTATTATCTATTTCACTGAAAATGGACACCCAGGTTAACAAATGCTACTTACGTACTGCCAGTGGGGTTTTATCGTCTCTCCCAACCATCTTCAGTGTATCACAGCATTCAATGTCATGTAAAGAAAAATAGTGATCTTAATTTTTAAAAACTTCAAAAAGCTTTCCATTGTGAAAAATAGGGGCAGTACTGTATGACTAACTGAGTAGCTGTTACGACAACACTGGTTTATGACATATTTTTATTTAAGTGAAATGTACTTCTGGCTCATGTAATTGATAACATTCTGTCTCAGTTTCTCTTCTTTATGAACATTAAGTGCTCTGCAGTATACAAATACTGTGCGGCTTATTTTGCAGTTCAAAGATGCTATGGGTAGGAGGTTTTTTATATCGGGAAATTTAATTATTCTGGAAATGAGCTGAATGAAAAGTAAATATGCTGCCAAATTAATAATTCTTTTAACTGTAGATGTACATATTTAAAATGAACTGCTGAAGTGACTTCGGGGGAAGATCTTCAGAATGACTGGATAGCGTAAGATAGAATTCTGTGTTTGAAAATTATGAAATGTTGGGCTTCTATTAAGACAACATGCTTGAGGCTAGAAAGTATTTTTCCTGGAGTTGAAGATTCTCATTATAACCGCTAGGCTATTATAAAGATCAATAGCTTCTAGTCTGATTCCTGAATATGGGTAGAAGTATTTATTTTGGGATATATCTATTTTTAACTTGTTTTATGTCTTTTCAGTAACATCAAGAAACTGTTGCTTCCGCTTTCAACTGTTGTAATGGGTTGACATTTGCATTGTGTTGCAGTGTTACAACCTTTAACACTGGCAGTACTTCAGCTAGCAACATAAGGACTTGAAATGTCTTAGACCTGTTTAGAGTGATCAGAGTATTAGTTGCTGTTAGTGCCTTTCTTTCCTGCCAGCTATGAAGCTGTGCTGATTAGTAGCGAAAGTGTAAGTCTTTATGAGGGTTGGGAACTGGTGGGGAAGAAGTGGTGTGCGAGGATGAAGTCTTCTGTGTTGTTAATTTTTAACTTGCATGTAAATTACTACACTCAGGATCTGCGTTCAGTTTGGTAAAGTCATAAGACAGCTTGTGGAAATCGTGCTATTCCAAAAGCAGTTAATTTTAGACTTGGTTTAAAATTCATGTTGAATCCAAATCCAAGTGGAATGGTTTTGCTTCATAGGCTTTAACTTTTATATAAAGGCTGAAAAGCTTCAATGCTCTTGTCTTCAAAAACATAGACAATCAGCTCACTGGGGACTCAATTGCTTTGCAAACAATTTGAAAATGCTCAAGGTTTTAGTCAGATATTTTGGTCTTTTTATGAACTTTGGCAGTTTAGAACCAAGAAATAGGTGGCTTGGTTTTCTTCAATTTGAGAATGTTTGGCTGGCCCCTCTCAGTGACTGAGCGTTGCAGTTATTTAATTGCTGTGCACAGATGTTTTGGGATATTGCTTGAAGTAGCTGTAAATTTTGCTTTGAAGATATATATACTTTGCCCATCTGATACACGGAGCATTTTAGCCTGTGATCTCAGTAAATGATTTATAATTCCAAATAAAATTAAAATACTAATAATATGCACTAATCAGTAGAGGTGATAGTGTATCATTCCGATTAAGCTGGGTCTTATTCAAGGAAGCAGCTAGAGATGCGTAGAGGACAGTGGGACTTTTGTCCATGTTGAAGTGCTTTCTTGAGAGGGACTCCAGTATCTTGAGAAAGCTAACTGGTAATGTATGGGATTTTTACTGAAGTATGTATATGGCGGCAGCCAATTATATATGCTTTACTTAATTAAAATTTAAGCACAAAGACCTATTGAAAACAATTTGCAGTATGAAACTGCAGACTTAATTACATTCAGTATTTTTTGTGCTTGGGTTTTTTTTGTTCTTTCATATGCTATCTTTGAATGAAAGTAAAAATGTTTGCTTTTGTTTATAACTGATGCCACTTACTTGTTGAAACTTTTCTTCGTTGTTTCAGATAATGTCCCAGAGGAGCTGAAGGACCCATTTTACATAGATCAATATGAGCAAGAACATATTAAACCACCCGTCATCAAGCTGCTGCTGTCCAGCGAGCTGTACTGTCGTGTCTGTAGCCTCATTCTGAAGGGGGATCAGGTGGCTGCTCTGCAGGGACACCAGTCAGTGATCCAGGCTCTGTCTCGAAAAGGGATTTACGTCATGGAGAGTGATGATACACCTGTGTCTGAATCTGATCTGGGCTGTGCACCAATCAAAATGGTTAGCTTAATTAAATCCACCTAATGATCGTCTTTTTATTTAACACTATTTAAAATAGTTAATGGAATGAAGAGCTCTTAATTTCTAGGTCGCTAACCTCAGGAATTTTTCATTTTAAATACAGTTAGAATATAGAATTTTTTTCTTCAAGGATTTTATTTTTCAATACTCATTGTTTTCTGCTTTTAGAGTTCTCATATGGCAATGATTGATGCTCTTATGATGGCCTATACTGTAGAAATGATCAGCATTGAAAAGGTGGTTGCTAGTGTCAAGCGTTTTTCTACATTCAGTGCCTCAAAAGAACTGCCCTATGATTTAGAGGATGCAATGGTTTTCTGGATTAATAAGGTAAAATTTGCCTGTTTCTTATTGTCACTTTTCGGATTTTTAAAAAGGTTCTGATGAGTGTCTTCCCTCCATCTTTCTTACCTGTGCATTTCTATCATCTTTTCCACTTCAGATGAAGAGAACTGCTTTAATTACTGTGGTGTTACCTCAAGTCCAATGGTAGCTGGGTATAATATCCTCCTAATACGGATAATTATTAATGGTATTTGATTCCCTTATCACTGCAACGTATTCTAATTTCTTCTTCTTGCTTGGCTTCCCAAGGTTTCCCTATGCATTGGGAAAGAGAATCAGACTAGCAGGGAAATGCAATTTCTTTTTCTTAGGGATGCTGTAATAAAGCTGGTAAACTTTTCAAGGCAAATTTTAAAATAAAGAAGATAATTAAGAACTAAATTAGGAAAACCATAGAAATTGGGTTCTTTATTTTCAGATGAGCTGCTATGAGGTTTTTTGTTTGGTGGTGTTTTTTTTTAGGTGAAGCATCATTTCATGTTAAATTACAGGATAGACTTAATTCTGACTAGCTTGAATACATTTAACAGAAATACTGAAACTTTTCGAAGGGTAGAAGTTAAGTTACTGAAACCCTTTCGAGAGACAACAGAGTCACATTCCAAAGAGAATGTCTCCTTTGCAAACCCAGGATTCCCTTGTTGTGATTATAGCTACTGCTAAGATAGTTGGTCTGTAAGATAGTTGGTCTTGAAAACTGTTTTAACACATTCTTCTATGAGCTTTTTATGTTTGTAGAACGAATTGACGATTAAGTAAGGGGAGGAAGAAGAAAACTTGACTTGTGGAAACATATATTCAGATATATTTTAATATCTTTTCTATGCTATGCCCTTTTAGGTGAACCTTAAAATGAGAGAGATAACAGAGAAAGAGATGAAATTAAAACAGCAACTAATGGAAAGTCCAGGGCACCAAAAGGTAAAACAAATTTGTCTTCAGTTGTGATTTTGTGTATTGATGATTTAAATATAAACATCTGAGTATTTTCTTTGTCAGAGAAATGTGAGGCATCCAGTCCTCGAAACTCCTGAGGTTTTTGCATGCAATTTGTTTTGTGTCTATCATCAGTGCCCTTCCTTACCTTTCAAGCCCCCTGGTATCTTCTGATTTTCCTGTATGTTTCAGTTGGATTAAAAGAACTTGTTTCAACTTAAAATAACTTGTATCAACTTTACGTGGATAAATATGACTCCGCTTTCACAGCACAAAATATATATTATATATTTTGAAAGCTCTTGGGGCATATTCATTTTGCATGGGTTAGTTGTCTAACGTATGTTCAGAGGCTTATTCAAGTTCTATCTAGTAAGCATACTCTTGGCATTCGAATGTTATATGTGTGTGCTTGTAGTTTTTTCCACCTTTTTCCCTTGGAATTATATCACAATGCACTAACATTGCAAAATATAGTACACTTTCATTTCTGGAGAATGTAAAATAGATCTTTCTCAAACATAATGCGTATCAGTTATCTGAGCTCCCAATTTATGATTTTATGAAGACTTAAGAAAACCTGCTGTGTTCTTTCCCCAAATTGGCATTGCTGTGCGAAGGGGATAAAAGTGTGACGTATGAACAAAGCACAATTGTTTAACTTTCATGTTAGTGGCAAAGGCTTTTTATGTGCTTTTT
The DNA here is from genome assembly GCF_965638725.1 of Aptenodytes patagonicus. Classification (NCBI taxonomy): domain Eukaryota; kingdom Metazoa; phylum Chordata; class Aves; order Sphenisciformes; family Spheniscidae; genus Aptenodytes; species Aptenodytes patagonicus. Next base: position 10,537,654 of record NC_134966.1, read on the forward strand.
ATGTAAAATAATATCCTGCAATGATAAGGGGCTAAGGAGCTGTTTAATTTACAAGTTGATGTGTGGTCTGAAGGATCTCTCTGACTATTTGACTCCCTATTGACTTTTGGGTCTCATTTTAATGTTTTTAAATCTAAATTTCTAGGCTACAACCCCTCTAAAATATGAAAGTGTTTATTGCTGATGTGCATTAAGTATTACTGCTTTTAACTTGCATTGCTGATGTTCCTTTCCTATTCCTACGTTCCTTTCCTTGCTTCCTGAGCAGTCTCCTTCCAAATGGTATTGGAAATTAGTACCTGTAAGTGAACTACTTTTACACCAGTTGTCATCCACAAAATCATGGCTTTTTAAATTTCTTCAGAGTGTTTGCTTCCACAAAATCATGGCTTTTTAAATTTCTTCAGAGTGTTTGCTTCCATTACAACGCTTCTTAGATTGTCTTTGAAAAAAAACTGTGTAAGCTTTTGGGTCATCAGGCTTAGTTTTCATAACATGATTTTTGCATACTGTACAGCATATAGCATAATCACTTTACAGCATTTCAAAATTGTTTCCACAGTGCAGGAGTGAGGGATATGGAGTAGCAGCAAAACACTAGAAAATTAACAACAGTTGAAATGGTTGCATTTACTATTTTTGTTGTAAGTAGGCAATTGATCACAGCACTAAGGTGATATAAAAGCTGGTCGGTTTAAATGGTTGCTTAATCTTTGAACCCATAGTTAAGATACCCAGATATTTGCGGTAGTTTATTAAATAATGCTCTTGCACTGCTCTTGCACAGGTTTGTAAATCTGTCAAAACCAGAACACCATTATTCATTGAGATGGGGTTAGAAGATTTGACAAACCAGTTTGGACCTGTTATGGCAGTTGCTGGAGTGTATGGTAAATTAATGCGACTGAAGCTGGCATAAAGGGAGGAAAGACAGAATTAACATTTTACATATCAGAACAAAATACTTATTTTCTTTATGGTGAAGTGTGAAAACGGAATATCAATTCCCCTACATATATAAAAAATAACAAAATCGTACTTCTAGTATGCAAGCCTGCTTGCTTTTGGCTGAGTTTCCTGGTTTTATTTCAACTTGCAGAGATTTTTCTTTGTTCCTTTGCTTTCCTTAGCCTTGATACACTTTCTCCTGCACTTGCTGGATTTGGTGTTTTTCATTTTCTTTCTGGGAAGGTGAGAGCTGTTGTCTCGGTTGCAAATTCCAAAGAGCAGTGCACTTGGAAAAGGCAGGCGTGATCGGGCAGTCACCTGTCCCCACAATCTCTCTGCCTTTCCACAGAGAGCTCAGTCCCACTCCTCTGCCTCCTAATCCTTTATTTGTTTGAACCAAATGTATGGACCACAGTAAAAACTTTAAACATCTGAAATAAAGGAAACTTGAGTGGGGACCTGCAGGCTAATAAAATCTGTGACAGAGCCCTGTCTTCCAGCCTCACTTAATGACCTGCGCCAGTATGTAGCGAAGTATTGACCTGGTGCTTATCACTTACAGTCTAGTGTGCTTAAAGATCGCATCTGTATTTGAGGCATACATTTGATAGCCTTTCGAGGAAGTTGAGCAGGTTCATGTTTTGTTTAAAGAGACAACTGGGTGAGAGTAGAAGAAACTACAGGAATGGAATTGACTTGCAGGATATCATTGAGCAAGTTGGTGGTAAAGGAAGGAGTAAATAGAGGTTATCTCACTTCTAGTCCAGTACCACTTAGTTTATGCTGGTTTACTGGCAGATTTTGCAGTCTCCGTAGTAGTTGTCACACTGTGTCACTTCGGTATTTCTTTTTTCTCTTGTGATTTTTTTTTTTTTAAATACAGAGTTGTCTGTATTTCAGTAGCACCCATTTCTGCACTTTAATGCATACAAATGTCATTAATTGTGTGCATGGCGGGGGAAACAAACCACAAAACTCTGCTTAGAATATAAGAAAGAATTCAGAATTTTCAGTATAAAAGACTTGAATAGTTAAGAGAATAATAGCTGAGCAAAAAATAAGGAATTAAGTCCATAAAAAAAACCTCCTTCATGATAAGTTTGTGGTTTTTCACCAAAGCTAAAATAAACAAGGAATTCTTATATATTTTATATATATAAGAATATACTTATGCTCAGTATTGACTGTAGTTGGTTTAAATTCCATTGAAGCCTATTGGAAAGGAAATATTTGTAAGTCCTCCTGCATTTAAAGGAGATAAAGTTTAACAAGAAATCTCTGAAGTTTGTCTTTAATATGCTTAGTTCAACTACCTGGATAAGTGATGAACCTTTTAAGCTAACCAGTTCACCTTAGTGTGCATACTTATTTTATCAGACTTAATGACCACATTTCCAGTGCATAATGGATGTTGCTAATGCATTTGATTTTGTTTCTTGTTTGAATAATCACCGTCGTATATCTCACTATTTCTTTTTGTGTAAGCCTGATCTGATGCATGCCATATCGCACTGCATGCTGGAACCAGTGGAATATGCTCGTGTGGTACAGTATGATTCACATTCCATTACATATTTGTGGAGTGCTCCAGGCTGGGGAAAAAAAATAATTTGCACCTGGTAAAAGGAGAGGGAAAAATAGCATTAGCATGTAGAGATAGCTTTTAGAGTTACTTGCCTTTGCCAGGGAAACTTAACATAGCATGTTTATATTTGTGCAAAATAAATAAATGAAACAGGTTCTTATTACTCTGATTGTAAGTGATCTTCGTTCCTTCGAACAGATTTTTTTCTCAGCCTGTGCCATCCTAAATTGACACATATGAGTACGTGTGTGTTTGTGCAGAGAGCTTTCCCAGGTTGTCTTGGAAAGTGTATGATACCATTGGTAAAATCCAACTTTCCTCTGATGAGTAAATACATTCTCTGTATATCTGCATGTTAGGCCAGCACATCAGTCAAGATAGTTAGATGCTAAGTGATATTAATGCACTAAAGTGTAAAAGGAATCTTTTTCCAACACTGACAGGTCCTTCTGCTAGGCTCTGTAGCGTGTCGTTCTTTCGCTTGCCTGATCGCTTTGCTGCTCCAACTTAGACACAGCCTTCTAGTCTAGCTAGCATGCGGATGCTTAGTAAATATCAACACTAAAACTTTTCTTGCAAAAATTGCAAGAAGCAATGCCAAGATTTGTTCTTTAGTTGACTGGCTTTAGCTACTCTTCAGCTATGCTCCAAATTGCGTGAGGGCTAGGGGGTGGTTTGCGGAAGAGTTTGATATTGACCTATACCGAAATCAAGGAGAGTTTTGCCGTTGATATGAGAGGCTGACTTGCTCCTCTTGCTGACCATTTTTGGCAAAGGCCACGTTTTTTTCTTTTGCACGACGTTAGTATTGTATACTGGCTTGCCAGACATACGATGTTCTGAATCTCTCTGAGAGAACTTTGCTGTCTGTGGACGTGGTGGCAAGTCTGTGGATGTAGGTAATGTATGAGAAATCACTAGCTCATTGGAATTATTTTTCGCTGTGTGTGGTTTTGGTTTTGGTTTTTTTTCCAAGCTTTAAGTGTTTTCATGTAGTTACCTGTGTCTCTTTCTTTGGATCTTCTGCATTCATGCATCTGTGTGGAAGGATTTTGACATAAATTGCTTGTAATAAGTTAAAATGTGTGAATGAAGCTAGGAATTCAGCAGCACGGATTGCTTCCAGATAGGAGGAGAATGATTAAAAGGGAAGCACCGTATTCTTCAGAATTGGCTTCCACTGAGAGAAAAGTATAACCTTGTAAATTATGTTTGACTTAGAGCAGAATGCTATAAAGGATCCACCGTAAAGAGTTTTCAGTGCTTAACAAGAATTCCTTTTTTCTTTTTTTTTCTTTTTGTTAGCATCCTATGAACAGTTGTTTTCTTTTGTTAGGTGCGTTACCGAAGAGACCATCTTTCAAACAGGCAATTACCTTACTTTCCTTTGCTTGAAGATTTGATGAAGGATGGTAGCGATGGTGCTGCTCTTCTAGCTGTGATACACTATTATTGTCCAGAGCAAATGAAACTAGATGGTATGTAATAAAGGTTTCTAGAAAGAAAAAAAAAAAAATTATTCAGTCTTTGAAAGTTGAACTAGAAATACATTATCAAATAAAAATGCAACACATCTAATAGGTGGTGGACTACAGCAAGTTAGAGTCAGGTCACGTATGGAATCTGCATCAGTGTATTTAAAAAGTAGCCTCTCTGATTTTGTTTTTTTACTTACTGTATTTAGAAGGCTCTGCTCTGCATATTATGAGCTACAAAATAATCCTTTCTTTTACAGTTCTAGATGATAAGGCTTTCTTTGTTCAAATATCTCAGCTTGGTTTCAATAGACCATAAAAAGGGAATACGTGTCCACTACTGTTAGCTGATAATTCTCATGTTCTTCTGTAGGAGTACATAATTTGACATTTTAAAATCTAGATTTTAAAATAGTTTCTCCTGGTCTTCAGCAATTGTCACTCTTCAGCATTGCAAACATGAGTTTTCTTTCCCAGAAAATGTTTTTCTTAATAATTCCATGTCCTTGTTGCATTTAACTTCTACAAATCAACATTTTGTATTGATTTTTAAATTCTCAGATATGTTGTACCTTGCAGAGCTCCTGACTGTTTTCAGAAGGAACCAGCACTGTGAATCCTAGGAGTAACCTTCTATTATTTGCAAATCAAGATGTCTGTTTTTAATTGCTTTTGTGTTTTGTCATTATGTGTGTTCTTTGTAGCCTGCTTACCTTTTCTGTCACTGTGATAGGCAGAATCCTATGTGGATTCTAAAATGAATGCAAAATTGGCACTCTTTTATCTGTGGTTTTCTTCCTCCTTTTCCTATCCCTCTGGTATTGAACAGGTAGAGAAATGTCACTGGTAGCCCATAAATATTAAATGATGGTGTATAAGCAGTCTGTGAAGTTCCTGTATGTAGTGTTTCTGTTAGCCGTGGATGGAAGGTTAATACATTGGAATAGTGTCGTAACTTACTCATCTTTCTCACCTCTCTAGATATTTGTCTGAAGGAGGTAACATCAATCGCAGACAGCCTCTATAATATTCAACTTTTGAGAGAATTCTCAAATGAATATCTAAACAAATGCTTTTACCTCACATTGGAGGACATGTTATATGCTCCTTTGGTTTTAAAGGTAAGAAGCATAATGAAGGAGATATTTTTAAATAAAACCTGGGTAAATCATAAGCGTTGGGTTATTGTGAGGTGTGGTTTTTTTCCGTTTTAGCCTAACGTCATGGTATACATTGCGGAACTCTTCTGGTGGTTTGAGAATGTCAAACCAGACTTTGTACAACCAAGAGATATTCAGGAAATAAAAGATGGTAAGTTTTTAACTCTTGATAAATGTTAGCATGTTATTTAAAAAATACTTACATTACAATGAAACTGTTGCACAGCGGTGTTTCCTTTGGAGTTTTATTTCTACCCAAACTTTCTGCTTGCTGGGGATCTTTGAAAGCAGTAAAAGTGGAAGGAAAGTTAGTCCTAGATCCACTTGAGTTGTAATTTTTTGAATGAGATAGGTAATTTTTTCCCTAAAACCACTAATTATTTACTTGTAACTGCCTTTCCATTAAGGTCACCATAAGATACGTATTTTAAATAAAGACTTAAGGTTTCATTTTAGCGTTGTGTCGTAAAGTTTTTGTTCTGATGTACTGCAATCTGAAAACTTCCTGTTCTGTGATTTTAATGGCTAGTATAAGTTGTGTTAATGTTATAAATGTATGCACAGTTAAAACAGTGTTGCAGCAGAAGAGCAGTCGTCCACCTGTTCCTATTTCCAATGCAACTAAGCGAAGTTTCATGGCTAGCCCTGCTAGTACAAGTCCAGCAGACTTGCAGCCCTCAGCTCAGGCGGGCCCTGAAGCTTGCAGTAGATACTACCTGCACCCTGAGGAGCCTGACTATCTGTAAGTCTGTCTTCATGTTGTTTAGGCTAATCTTCAATTTATGCTTCAGTTTGGATAACCTAGGAATTTCTGCCGCTGAATGTTCTGATTTTGCTACAAACTGAGTGAGTTTGAGTTGCGTGCAGTTAGTCTCTCAAATATTCTCAATTCTTACGTTCAAAGAAACACTTTGCAGTGTTAGGTTTGATCTTTGTTTGGCAAATGCCAATAAGCCCCACCAGTAAATGTCGCCATTGCCCGATAGAAGAAGTTAGTCTAACTTCTATCTTGAAAAAAATGTGAAGTGTGAAAACTGTTCAAGCAGCTCATCTTTACTAGCCGTATTCTATAAATGGTGATATGAAAACAAACTTAAATAGGATCTAATGTACAAGAAGGTTAATGACAAGGTTTTTCAGCTGACCTAAGTTTGATGGCAACCAATAAGTTATTTCAGCCTTTACTTTGTCTCTAATGTACTATTTACAGAAGCTACATTTTAAATCTGCTGTATTTAGAGACTTAAACAGTTTGATTTCAGGTAGCAGGTTTACTTTTGTATTGTTACATGTGGAAACCTTTTCTTCTCTTTAACTTCTTTTAACATTAAAATTAATGGTATGTTACTGTGTTTTAAAGAGGATGGGGGTAACTATTACCAGTGTAACTTCACAACTATGTCGTTTATCTCATTATAGAAAAAAAATTCTTGTAGTAATGAATTTTTGCTTTTCTGAATTAGTGGCAAAGGAGGAAGCCCTGCCTTTAGCCCTTCCCATCCACTGCTCCCTTTGAGACAAAAGCAACAAAAATCTTTACAGGGAGAAGATAGCCCTGGTAAGTCTGCCTTGAATTTGCATTTCAACAGGCAATGACCATCAATGTCAATACAGTAATGAATAAAAACATAAGTTCATATATGTGAATGATCTAAAATGGAATTAAACTGCAGTCAGCCAAGTGGTAAGCATGTTTAGTTTGAGTAAATCATCTTCATTTGCATTAAAATATTTTAAAGATCTTTTAAGAAAGTTACTGGAATTTTAATTTTTTTTTCTCTCACAAATGAGCTTATTTCTCAGAATCTCAAGAAATGCTCAAGAAATTAAGACTAATAATGTCAATTCTGTGAAAAGAAAGGAAAAAGCCACTTGTCAAATGTTCATAAGACTAACAAAAGTCTGAGGAAGTAAGATTGTCATCCAGAATGACAAACTCACTCTAGTGCTTGACATATTTTGCCTAAACATTTTTTTTAATTACTGAAAACCTAGGTTTTATACTTACACAGAGATGCTCAGAATTTCTTTCCTTTGATCAGCTAAGGTACCAACCAAACATTCCAACTGCTTAGGCTCTAACAACATGCAGTGAGGACTTCTTTTTTTCTTTTCTTTTTCCCTTTTTTTTTTTTTTCTTTTGAAGTTGGGGGGCTGACAGGGAAAGCAAATTGAACAGTTTCATGTTTGGAAATCCAAAAGTCAGATATGTATATGTGGTCACTTCTCATTGTATTTTTTTCAGACTTTGACTGTCTGTCTTTGGTTAATACTTCAGCAAATCTATTTTCTGCTGCCACCTCTTGGTGAAAGAGTTTATGATGTTTGCTGTTAACTAAAGTAAAAGTGCTAGTTTAAAGACCATTTCTAAACCATTAACAATTTTAAAAATATTTCAGGTCATCGGCATCGTTCTAATTCTCTGACCCGTGTTGACGGGCAGCCACGAGGTTCAGTTCTTGCATGGCCAGAGAGGAAACCCAGGTAACAGATGAATTTAAATATTACAGTACTGTTTAATGAAAGGATACGGTGACAATTTCATTGTAGTGATGAGGTATCACTTCCTTAGAACTGGACCGAGAGTCACTTAATTTTGTTTTCTTTTAACGTACATTTTCAGAGATGACTGATTTTAGGGTTGCAATTGACAATTCTTTAAACATGGTTTTCACTAAGCACTGTTGAAAATTTAAGTATCCGAAGTTGCTATTTAGTATTGCTGGTCGCTTTTGATACAGGATACATTTTTCAAATGGGGCAAAAATTTCACCTGTCTATATCGTGGTCCTTAGTTCAACAAATTGTAACTTTTTGTGCTTAAGCATCAGTAGACTGTTCTTATCTTTTCTAGGCCTCTGTCTCAGCCAACACCATTTGCTCTTCATCATTCTGCTAGCAGTGATGTGGACCCTGGGTCTGGTGATAGCATTAGTCTGGCTAGATCAATCAGCAAAGACAGTCTTGCTTCAAACATTGTTAATGTAACTCCAAAAAATCAGCCCCATCCTCCATCAGTGAAAACTAACGGGAAGAGCTTGCTGAACAATGTTGAAATTGAGGATGAAGATGAAGAGCTTATTGCAATAATCAGATCTGAAGAGAGGCCAAACCGTGGTGATCTTGAATTGCAGAATGCGTCAGCCAGGGTGCCCAGCATAGTTGCAACTGCATGGTCTCCGAAAACAAATAGCGAGACTTCAGAAAGCAAACCAGACAGTTTTTACTTGGAGCCTTTAATGCCTGCAGTTCTAAAACCAGCAAAGGAAAAACAGATAATCAATAAAGAGGATGAATGTGGGGAGGGGAAACAAAGGAGTTTTATAACAAAGAGATTAAATGAGGGACACTTGCCTTTGATCCGCAAGAAAACAAATAGCAGTCATGGTGACCATGACCTCAATAGGACTTTTACTCCAATTTCTAGTTCTGATTTCACTCCAGTTGCAGATCCTAGTACTGCAGACTCAGTGGCACTGGTGGAGGCAGGGTTAGAAGCTTCCAGACCTTTGGCTAGTAGCAGTTTAGATCCTTCCGCTCAGGAGCTATCCACTGGAGGATTTTTTCTTCATGCTGCTAAATCTGAAGATGACATAGCAAGTAAAGTCAATGTAAGTTATGTGAAAAGTCTCAATTCGCATGTTCCGGATACTACATGGACTATGGTGAGACAGGACTCTGATTCAGACCTCTTGGACATAGAAGATGCTGAACAGGATTTGGTAGTCATAGATGACCATCCTATAGTCACTAAATACATTGGTGAGGAAGAATCTGCAAAATTGCAAGAAGACATGAAGGTAAAAGAACATGAAGATAAGGATGATGCTAGCGGACGTTCCAGCCCGTGCTTGAGTACAATTTCTCAAGTTAGCAGTGTGTCGATGACTAGCGGGAGTGTCCGAATGACCAATTTTGCGGAACGAAAGCTTCAGAGACTTAATAGCTATGAAACAAAGTCCAGCACAAGTAGTTCACAAAAGACCACGCCAGATGGATCAGAAAGCTGCCCAGCACCACTGACCACGTGGAAACAAAAGCGAGAGCAAAGCCCCAACAGACAAAATAAAGATAACGTTAATCTTTTAGCTTCTGAATTGGTGCAGCTTCATATGCAGTTGGAAGAGAAACGAAGGGCAATAGAAGCTCAGAAGAAGAAGATGGAAGCCTTATCAGCCAGGCAGCGACTAAAATTGGGCAAGGCAGCTTTCTTGCATGTTGTTAAAAAAGGGAAATCTCCTGATGTTCCGCAGCCACTTAAACCAGAACATTTTGCAAAAGAATATTCTCGGCACAATGGTGAAGACTTAGATGAAGTTTCTTTGGGTTCCAAATCCGAGGAGTTTCTTGCGAAAGAGGAGGAGAGAGAAGAAACACTTAATGATTCTCAAGAAGTAACAAAAGTAAGAATGCAAGAAAGCATAGCTTTTGCTGAGCAACATAAACCAAAAGACTCTGCTGCTATACATGATTTGGAAAAAAGTAAAATTATTTCTGTTGCCCTCCTAGAAGACAATGTTACTGAAGTGGATATAAATGAATGTGATCTTTCTATCGAAAAACTGAATGAAACAATCAGTACACTTCAGCAGGCTATATTAAAGATTTCTCAGCAACAGGAACTACTTATGAAATCTCCATCAGTGCCATCACCAGGAACCAGAAGTAACTCTCAGGACCAAAAGGTAAAACCATCAATTCATTTTGTTGAGCCTCTGTCTCCAACTGGAATGAACAGTCTTCGTAAACCACCTCGATTTGGTCAAGGAAGGAGTCCTCGGTCAGGAAGACCCGCTGATCTGAAAGTTACTAAAGACAGACAACAAAATTCAGCACGTGTTAAAACCCCAACGCAAAGTCTAGAAACCTTACCACATTTAAGACCATTTCCATCCAATAGCTTGTCAAAGACACCAACAGAAATCGGCTTGGAAAATAGTCCTGATCATGGAAGCGGTTCTCAAGAAAAGTGTTTCTTTGATACCTATAGACTTCATGATGAGAGCAATCAACGGGCACTTGTTCTCTCCACCTCCAAAGATGCAAACATTATTTCTGAAATGAGCAAAGAGGTGAATAACAGCTTCAAGGAAACAGGGTTGAATTCTTCTGATGGCTCAGGAAAAGAAAATGTCCCAGTGGATGAGCCGCTGAGAAGCAAGGCTAATCTCATTGAAGTAGACTTGTCTGACTTAAAAGCTCCAGATGAAGGAGAACTTGAAAACCAGGATAGTTCTACGGATATAATTAGTGAAGGTGATCAGAAGTCTGGTGTGGGTTTTTTCTTCAAGGTAAATATATTACCTTTGTATGTTTGGTTATTGTTACACATTCGCCCAGCGTTAGAACTTCTTTTTTCCACTTCGTTCTTCAGTCTTCTGGTGGAAAGCAGTACATTCTGGTTGCAATATTGGGATTTTAAAAAACTGCATTGGAAAAGAATTGCTTGTGGAGAAAAAAGTTTTTGACTTAACAAGAGCCAGGATTTCATACGTTAACTTTACTAGGAACCAGGACTAACCTTGCTTTTCTTCTCTTTCCCTTTGTTTTTTTTTTCTATCTGAGAAACAGACAAACATCAAATGTGTTGTAAATACTTAGCACAAAAGAATCACAGAATGCAACGGGAAGAAGTTACTGTATCGAAATCCCAGCTTTCTGTGAACCTTTATCAACTGCAAGAAAAAATTTTGATGGAACACGGATATCTAGTAAAAGCCTGCTGAACAGGTTTTAAAACTTGTCAGGGAGCTGAGAGTCTGAACTGGGTTGTTTTTGGCATTTGCACACAAATTTCTCCAATTTTGAGCAGCCTAACAGCCTAAAAGTCAAGGGCTGTAAGGAGAGTTTAGTTGTATGGCTGTAGATGCAAGTAGGAAATACGTGTCTACTCCTTCTAGTGAAGTTCAGAACTGCTATCAGAACATTTAGTATCTTCTTTTGTGCTTAGCAATGATTATTGTAAATACCTTAAATGTGCTGACATGACAATACTTTTTTTTAATTTCTGTGTCAAGAAAGTCGAGCTAGGCTGTCTCAATCTCATTGAATTTGGCTTTTGCTTTTGTATAGTATGATTAATATTGACTCAAAGGTTATTACGCTGGGGTTATTTGTGCTGTCCATCCTAGCCCACATGGTAGTTGCATTGTAATTTGCAGTTCTAGCAGGTTTTGTGCTGGTTAGACATATTTAAAAACAAGTTAGAATGAGACTTTTTTTAAATTTTTCCTCCTCACAGACTTAAGGGAACACTAAAACTGTCTCTTAAATTATTCTTGAGCAACAAAAAGTTTAACACAGTTCTGATTTACACTCATCAATTCTGAAAATGTAAAGATTTCCAAAAGTAATAGCTTATGTTTTCCTAAAATCTTCCTGGAATCCTCAGCAATCTTGTGATGTCCAGCTTTTAATATATTTTCTTCTGTTCTTTAAAACTCTCTATCCCTGTGAATTTTGTAGGACGAACAGAAAGCAGAAGATGAGCTCGCGAAAAAACGTGCAGCGTTCCTTTTAAAACAGCAGCGCAAAGCTGAGGAGGCTCGGATTCGGAAACAGCAGTTGGAGGCTGAAGTTGAACAAAAAAGAGATGAAGCTCGGTAATAATGTGGAAGAGGATACTTCTTTTTATGTTTAAGATGAGGAAAATTATTATATGTTGAATATAATGTTGTGTTTGCTTTTCAGTCGCAAAGCTGAGGAGGACCGAATACGGAAAGAAGAGGAGAAGGCTCGAAGAGAACTTATCAAGCAAGAATATCTAAGGAAAAAACAGCAGCAAATTTTGGAGGAGCAAGGGCTTGGGAAGCCCAAATCAAAGCCCAAAAAACCCAGGCCAAAGTCGGTCCATCGTGAAGAATCTTACAGTGATTCAGGGACAAAGTGTTCTTCCACACGTAAGAATTTTGATTAGTTTGCTCTCACTGAGTCTGCAAATCTGCTTTAACAAAATGTGTTTCACATTTTCTCTTTTATTTTGTAGCTGATAATTTGAGCAGTGCTCAGTCTGGCTCCAGTCTTTCTTTGGCCTCAGCAGCCACAACTGAACCTGAAAGTGTACACTCTGGCGGCACGCCATCTCAGAGGTAAAAAGATAGGCTTAATTTTAATTTTTTTATTTTTTTACTATGTTATGAAATTTCAGTGTTGTTTGCTTCGGTTCACTGGCATAGAGGCACAATATTAATTAGTGAATTCATCTTCTATTTTATGTGGCTGCCAACTCCGATGTTCTGTACAAACTTGCAATTTTGTTTTGCTTTCTCCCAAAGGAATAATAGAATTTTGCTTTGATAATCTATCAGGGGGAATCTGACTGTTTTGGGGGAGGAAGAGGGACAATAGCCTGCTCCATTCAGGGCCAGTGACTGGTGAATTTATTTAAGGTTGGAGGGGAAAAAGCCCAAAATCTTGGCATGTCTTTTTATTATTTTTTTTCCCCCAACAGAGTTGAATCTATGGAGTCCTTACCAATACTGAGCAGAAATCCCAGCAGAAACACAGAAAGAGATTGGGAGAACGCTTCAACAGCATCTTCTATTGCTTCAGTGGCAGAATACACAGGTGACTGCTTTCTTTTAGTTTGAGCATTTGTTATGAATAGCAGGTCGTAAAAAGCTGTGGTGTATTTGATGTGACACATTGCTATTTTTGAGAAGTTGTCAGGTGTATTTTGTTCTGTTTAATAACTCTAAAAGTAAGTTATTGTAGAAAAATATCGAAGGTTGTTTTTTTCACTTTGATGAATGAAAATATTAATGTTCATAAACGTAGGGGAAATAATTTTTACTTATTTATTTTCCTTAGGTCCAAAATTATTTAAGGAACCCAGCAGCAAATCAAACAAACCTATTATTCACAATGCTATCTCTCATTGCTGTCTTGCTGGAAAAGTGAATGAACCACATAAGAATTCAATATTAGAGGTAAACATTAAATACAAAATTATTAATGCACTCGGAATAAAATGTATCTGTAATGCTCACTTCATGTCCCACTGACGCGTCGTAGTGAATGCCATTTCCTAAAATGTGCCTGTACTGAGAACCTTTACTTCCCATGACTGTATGGACTTACGGAAAACATGATCCTGTATTAAGAGTTCAACTCCTAAGTTTACAGAAGGACTGAAAATCATAGTTACTGATCTGGTGTTTCAAAAAACTTTAAACGCTTCTTCAGCTGTATGTGAAAGCTTGAAGCTTGGCATAATGTGGGAGTTTTCACTGTGAACAATCTATGTATACGTTTGTTTGTTTGTTTTTAATGCAGGAACTAGAAAAATGTGATGCCAACCACTACATCATTTTGTTCCGTGATGCTGGCTGCCAGTTTAGAGCACTTTATTGCTACTATCCTGACACTGAAGAAATCTACAAGCTGACTGGAACGGGGCCAAAGAGCATCACCAAGAAAATGATTGACAAACTTTATAAGTACAGTTCGGACAGAAAACAGTTTAACGTGATTCCAGCCAAAACCATGTCTGTCAGCGTGGATGCTCTTACTATTCATAACCACTTGTGGCAAGCCAAGCGACCTGCAGTGCCAAAGAAGACTCAGACTCGTAAATGACACTGAGTTCTTGGGGAGAAGATTGCTGAATGGGATTGCATCGAAAGAAGACATGTTTACCATTTTCCTCCAGTTTGGTATGAAATGTGCAGAACCATAAACATTTTTTAAGAAGCTTCTAAACAGAAACCATGGATGCAAGTTACTAAGAATGAAGGAACATTGCCAGTGTTTTTTATGAATGATAAATCTGCTGTTACACCCAATGCTAACTACTGTGGCTTTCAACTGATGAGGGACTGTGCATGTAGCAAGATCTTTAACAAGTGGATTTCCTTTTACTTGAAGCTTTTCATCGGTACAAATTGGGAATAATTTAGTTCTGTTTCCTCTCCGCCTCATTCATTCCCTCCTTTCTCCTGTCATTCTTAAAGTTGGCAAGCTCCGAACTTCAGTAGAAGGATTGAACAGATCTTGGGTGAATTGGGTTTGGTTTGGTTTGGTTTTTTAAACAGTCTTTAGGGAAATCTTCCTTTCAGACTTTTTTGAGGAACTGTTTAATACATCAAATTGTTGTACTGTATCTACTGCCAACCTAAGTCCAGCTCTCAGATTTCTGAAAAAAGCCCCAACTTGTGTTGCTCAGAACAGAGTTTACTTGCAGTATCTGTTTAGGATAAGCATTGCAAGGATTGCAAAAGCCAGTCTTTTTTTAAAAAAAATTGTTCGCAAATTTAAAGATTTCTGGAATACAATCACGAAGAGGCATACAGGTGCTACTAGCTGGAATGTGCCCGACTGAAACTTAAGGCGAGCTGAATGGAGCACAGTTATTACCGATTTCAGTTTCAGGTAGTGTCCTAAAGATTTGTTTGCTTTAATAAAGATGGATCTGGTAGGTATAGAACATTTCCACTCTGAGCACGCTACTCCTGTACGATGGTGCACTTAATGATCACAACTTTTAATGTTTTTATTACATCATGAAATGTAATTCTACTTTCTTTGTCCTGTCTTTATTCTGAATGAGCAGCATGCTCTAAAATGAAGAGTGTGTTATGTTTTTTATTTTGGGTGATATATTAATATATATTGATTTGTTTTTCTCATTTAAAAGCAATTTTTAAACAGAGACACTTGCATTTGTTTCAGAAGCCCAAATAAGTCGAATGGCTTGGATTTCTTTTCATGTTGAAATATTAAATCTTGAGTTATGACCTTAAATGTCTTTGTGTTTCAGCAGATTAAATTTTTGTCTGTGGTAACAGGGTATATTTGCAGTTCAGCTCCATTTTTTTAATATTCCCATTTCTCATTTTTGGCCCCGGCTAGACTTCTGAGTAGGTTTCTGTAGCTATTGACGTGCGCCTGCTACATCTGGTTTGACGCTACTTCCTGAGGGCCATGTAGGCTTATAACTTCGGTTTGCACATGTTTACTTTTATTTGAAGTGTTACTTGAATATGTATCTCTTAAGTGCAAAAGGCACTACACCATCCTAGAGATGAACTGAGCTCTAAAATACAATACCGTGTAATTATTAAACTTTGAGAATAATGGAAGTTACAAAGAGTTATGTACATAAGGGGAAAATAGGGTACGTAATAAAGTGCTAACTAGATAGAGCAAAGTGAAGGTCTTCCATTGCGGTCTCTCCATTTTTTTTTTCCCCTTCCAGGACTCCTTGACTAGGCTGCTGCAACTTTGTAAATTATGTTAGATAGTTTGCTGCTTGTAAATAGTTAAAGGCTTTATGGTTTCTAAAGTGCTAAGTATTAAACATCGTCATGAGTGTAACTTTTGTTACCATGCTTTTCATGCTTGTGCTTTATTTCTCACTGTTTGATATTATATACCATATTTATTTTATGAAACACTGAAATTTAATAAAAATCATTAACTGATTTCCTTTTTATTTCATGTGTACTTTTGTTGTTGTGACGCTTCATCCCCTCAAAGAACTAATATGCTTTAAAGATGTGCTATTCTATGTTTAGTTGCGCTCTTGGAAAGCTTCACCTGTAAGTAGCTGTAATAACTTTATGACAAGAGCTTAGTTCTCCTGACCCTGACTGCAATGTGCAAGAATTTGACCAAAAGGCTTTCAGAAAATTGGAAAGTAATTTAACAGTCTCTTTAAGGATTTATTTCATCAGTCTTCAGACTCTGGAATCTGGCTGGTGGGTTTTCTTTGATCTGTGTACTCAGTTAGTGACAGAATTTTGGAAGCACCAAGAGAATTTCTTCCGTTGGGCTCTTCACTATTAGCTTGCTTGTGATTTGTAAAGGCAAGTTGCTTCTAGAATTTAGAAATAAGCTGGTTGTTTAAGCTTCATAATGAATCCATATTGGTTGCACAGAAGTGCAATGTGCATTCTCAAAACTATGGACTTTTCCAATGCAGAAATAATTTTCTGTGACTGTAGAATAAATTTTTCAAAGAAGATAGTCCTTGTTTGTAGAGATTGGAAAATAAATAAATAAAAAGAGGTCAGTGATTCCAGTGATTTGTACTTTTCTGTGTTTCATTCAGGCTGCGATATCGCTGCCCGTAGAAAGGACTGGAATAAAAGAAGGCGATGGCACCTTCAGTGTCCTCCTGGATCTCATTGCGCTAGATCAGGTCCTTATTCTTCCTGCTGCAATGTGGCTTCATTTACTACTGGAAACAATAGGAGGTGGCATCTGTTAGGGGAGGGAGAGGAGGCCGGGAGCCCTTCATCTGTGGGCAGCGTGTAGTCCCATCTGAGGATCACAGAGGAAGTAGAGGAGTAAGTCATTTTCGAAGAGATTAAATTCTCTGAAAAACTAATAGTCTTCAGTTTTAGTTATCGAAAAAACATTAATCTCAAATACCTTGGCAAGGAATCTGGTGTATTAATTTAGTCTGGAAACAGGAAGAGAGAGAAGCTTGTTTGTAAGAACATGACACAGAATTTGTGGGTGAACGTGCAGAGGAATGTGGGAAAACTGTGGATGTGTGTAGGCAAATGCAGACAGTGTTTTGCAGAAGGGAGAGTAATTCGTTTTCTTGAATAGGTTTTGTATAATCCAAAATGTCAGCTTAAATGCGTTCACTGCTTGGTGTCAGCCCAGGGTAACGTGGTTGTAGGACCGTGACTACATCTCTTTGTTAGCGTTGGTTTTTGTGTGAAGTTTATCGACTTGTGAATACACAGGATTTCTAACTGTGGTTTCAGTGACATCATCCTTAATGCTTCACTTTCAAGGACTGAAAATCATTATGCGTAGGAATAGTTAGGTGGTCTGTACACTGATAACTGCCATGGAAGAATGGTGCCAACATCTTAATTGCTGATGTCACTTCTTCTAAAAATCACTGCTTAGAATATGAAATTTCGTCCTTTCCGCAGCCGCTTGAGAGCACAGTGTAAATACCCTTGCAGCTGAAATGCATGGAAAGTTGTCGGTTATTTCAGTCGTACGGCACTATGCTACATGTCTGGGCGCCTCCTGTAGATAAATAACTTGTCAACCTGCAGCTTAAGCTGTTTGTTTAGTTTGTTTGTCACCAGGATTAATTGGAGCCAGGGTTGTTCCCTCTTAGCTGTGTAAAAGCAAGCAGAACTGGCTTTGGCTTAAAAAAAAAAACCCCTTCCAGCTGCTCACAAAGCACTCGTCGTGCTTCCTGGGAGTTTGGGCAGGAGGAGAGAGTGGGAGCTTTAGGTACAGCTTACAGTATCAGCTTTTCCTACTGACTGTAGAAGGGAAATAAACTGTGATAGCTGTCTGAAAACAAGCGGTCTTTTTTTTTTTTTTTCCCACTGAAGTTTCCGATTCGGGTCTGGTTTGTTCGGTGCCCGAGCCGAACGATCCGTAAGCCTTCTGTAGCGCTCCCTGGAAATGGACCTCAGCGCTCTCGCTGTGTTCGCTCTGAGCTGGAGAATTAGTTTCCCCTGCAGAGCAGTATGAAAGCAGATCTGTCTTTGACCTCTCTCGATTTCTTACACATAATAAATACAAGAATGTACATCTTTAAAGCGCTTTTAAATGCAGTTTCTTTTTCTCAAACTTTCATACATCAGTCTGTTGTGTATTTACACGTGCTGTCTGCATTTGTAGTTAATGTGTCTTTGTCTCATTTTCATCATGCTCTCCGGTAGAGTGAGAGTTCAAGCAAGAATAATCTGAGCTTTGAAAATACTGACTTATTTTGAAAACCTTAATAGGGTTCAACACTATATGCTGGGCTGCTAGAACGGTTGAATGTGCAAAAAAAAAAAAAAAAAAGAAATCTGACTTTTCTCCCCGCTGCACTGGAGAGTTAAGAGGGTAGAAAGTGGTGGTCTCTGGAGTTTTCGCTTACTGCAGCCAACGGTTTGGGGCTGTAGGATGAAGTAAGAGTAACATGAATGAGTTCTCAGGACTTGAATTTTCCATTCTTTTTGCTTTTTTCCTCACAAGTCTTCAGAACTGATCACTAGAGGCAGTGTCAGAACACTCAAAACCCCCTCACTTTGTGTGTGTGTGTGTGTATATATATTTTTTTTTTTAAATATAGCAACAAACGAGATGCATCATCTTCGCTCTGAACTGATTGTCCTTGGAATTTGGTATCTGTTGTACTTTGACAGCAGGATCACACCCGGGGTTTTTCTTCAGTCGTACGTTAGTATAGCCGGTCTTTATGGTTGTGTATTAAGGTATTATCCATGCTATGCTTGTCCAATTAAATAGCTTTCAGTTAATTAGGGTTTCAGATTTAATTCATTTTGAGCCGTTCGGTGAGGTGCAGGTGGCCGCATATTCTGGCGTGACGGAGGATGGCGGGGTGGGGACGAGTCGCCAGGTACGATTCCTGCAGCGGGTTTTGTGGTTAGGGTGACAAACAGCGCCTGAATTCTGAGACCTCAGATGGGGGTGTGTTTTTTCTGTGGCAATCCAAGGACACCACTCCAGAGAGTGACAGGCAAAGAAGATTTTTGAGACTGATTTTGTACCCATTTTTACTGCGATGTTGCATATCCAGAACTGGAGAAATCTGTGAAGTATTTTGTGGGGGAGGTGTTTTGTGTGTGCTCCTGATAAGTGAAAACTTTTATATAATACTCTTCAGGACAGTTTGAAATTGAGATATTCATGTGGTCGACTTGAGTATATTTTTTAAATGTCTAAAATACTTCTTTCAAAACATTAAAGCCAAAAAAAATTGACTGCTTGTCCTCACTTGCGTTGGTCAGATGTTCTGTTGTTTAATTATATACATGAAGACTGAGTATTAAAAATGGGAGAAAAAGTTTACTTCATCTTACCTCTGTAACTTTTTTTTGGTGTTACATGTATATTATGAAATACTTAAAGTCTCGATGGATGGCGAGTCTGATCATGGCTTTAGCTTTAGTACGTTGTTGCAGCAACCAAGGAACGCTGATGTGACACATCCTAAGAGATTCTCCACGGGTAACCATGAGCGGTCACAATACGAAGGCACGTTTAATCCGCCTCTGTCAGACGCTTCAGAAACTAAGAGAAGAAAACCGTGAATCTTGACTTGTTTTTTGACAAAAGGGTACGTCAAAACTATTGTTGTAGTCCTTTATCTCACCCAAATTGTCAGGACAAACATACCAGAATTACAGGAGGAACCCTCACATCGTGAAATGTAAGTATATTGCCCACATTGCATTTAAAATTTTGCAGTTAACTTGAGATCACCGTTCAGACATTCAACTATTATCATGTAGAAAGTAAAAAATATTTAGTTTTTTTTTTTAAATTTTGTTTGGATACATTATCAATATAAAATTATTATATAAGCAAAATATTTCCCTTATGGTTCTGAGCCTTCTGTTTGCACGTATATTAAGGCTTATTTTGGTTTTAGGGGTTTTGAAGATCTCAAGATTCCAGTGTGCATATGGAAAGGTATATTTGTGCTCTTCTCTTCCAAGTGGTAAGTTAAACTCTTTATTTTAAAAATTAAACCAAACTTTTATCAAAAATGCCATTCCTACCACTTAACATACTCCTATTTAAGAAAGTTTGTTTGTTTAATCTTGGTTTGGTCTGTTAGGGTCACCATTAGTTATTTGTCAGTGATTTGGGGATTTTTTTGTGTGTGCATAAAAGAATTGGAGACTGTAACTACAGTGTTCTGCAGAGTTAGCCAATGTCCAAGTTCTTTGCAGTAAACTATATTAATCCATGTCAATATAACTATTTTAAAGACCTTTCTTATAATTCTGGTCTATATTTAACCATTTGTTTCGTACTTATATTAGAAATGGGAAAATTTTGCTACTAAGAAAAAATAAGCATTAGTAACGAGCTTAGTTTTTCACATTCATGTTCACGTTTCACAACCCGTCTAGAACGTCTGTAATCTTTTGGCTTTAAAACTGTGAGGAGATTAAATCCCGGTGTGTGAAAAGGAATTATCTGTCTGTGTTCCTGCAGACATTTCTTTGCCTTGTTCCCTAGATTTCCCGGGAAGCCTAGCCTCGGCTATCCTTGTTGCAACCGAGACTGGAGTTACCAATTCTACCGCCTCCGGCAGCCCCCGTTTGCAGCCCGTCACCAGCCTCCCTCTAGCAAACAGCAGCAGCGCAAGAACTGAGCCCGGAGCCTTCTCTCCCTCCTGAACCCCGACAAAGCTCGGTGTGCATCAAAACAAACTCGACTACAATTTCTGCTTCGTGGCTTTCCAAACCTGAAAGGTCAGAAAATTGTTTGGTATCTCCGAATATTTGTTCAGGAAATGAGGCCCGATGTGTTGCCCAGCCTCACTAACCTGACCACGCTGAATTCGGCAGGCAATTAAATTAGTAAGATTGCAGGTGAAAGTCCAAAACATTTCTCAAAGCTAACTTTGATTTATCCGTCTGGTAACACCTGCCCTATCAAGAAATGTGTTCAGTGGGGTATCTGCAACAGTGGAACTACAGTCCAAGGAACTGTTCGTGTCATCTTCAGGATTTGGGATTCTTTCTGCTAGATAGTAAATAGCGCGAGTTCAGTTTTCTGAAATAAATAGGAAACACAAAGTAACTTCAGATAATGAAAATTCACAAAAGAAGAGTTAAGCACTGCTGTAAAATGTCCTGTATGATCTGAACACTAAAGATTCGGGTATTACAGAGATTCTGACTTCATTTATAATTATACATGTTAATGCCTCACATCGTTTTAAGTGATTTCTGATGATGTTACTGTGTATAGTACTGAGCGTTAAAGGTGGCAATATATTCTGGATACTGTATTACAGATCTACTTCCGTACTAAGCATATTGCCTAGGATGATAATCATAGAATCATTGAGGTTGGAAAAGACCTCTAAGATCATCGGGTCCAACCGTCGACCCAACACCCCCATGCCCACTAAACCATGTCCCTCAGCGCCTCATCTACACGTCTTCTAAATACCCCCAGGGATGGGGACTCCACCACTTCCCTGGGCAGCCTGTTCCCATGTTTCACCACTCTTTCAGTTAAGAAACGTTTCCTCATGTCCAAAATGAGGACTAAGTAGTAATGAAGAGTAAGAGGAGGGTATGACTGAGCTTATGCTGTAAAAAGCATAGCAGAACGCCTGCTGCTTCTCTCTTGTTCTACATTGACAGTTCGACTGTCAAAAGTCCGTAATACGAAGTCATCCAAAGAGAACTGCTGTTGTACCTGCGGATCTTCATATGAAGGAAGTGGAATGTCCCTTCTGGATGAAGGTCAAATTAACTGAAAAGATTACCTGATTAAAATGCTGCTTTTTTCTGCAGTTCATAAATGACCCCAAATCTTACGATTAGCTATTCTTGGCCCCCAGGCTGCAGATAGAAAATTACTCAATGTTTGGGTGGAATAAATGACAAAAATAAGCTAGTATTTTGGTAGCTGAACTATATTAAATACAGTCCGTACGGCAAAAGGATAAATTCCAGAAACTGAAAAGACTCATTATGATAGAAATATGAAATGAAAATTGAGTTCCCTTTAATCCATTCCCCTTTTACTTTGCAGGATCGATTCTTTCCGTACACTTAACTAACACAGTACAATCCCGCAATGCGATCTAAGGCGTATTTAGACATGTAAATGATAGATTTTTCTAGGGAAACACTTTTTTGGTTTCACAGAGCTGCTGAATGCTTCCCTCCCGGGAAGCTCTAGTTGTGACATCTCGAAGCCCACCAGCAGTGAAAGGAACGGCTCTTGGGAGTATTTCTGACTTCCAGCTGTCCTCAGTAAGGTGCTACCCGCTCGGGCATGTTTCCTTGAAGGTTTAGGGCGTTATTTCGTATTGTGCTTTTCAAAACGCATTTTGTGACAGCAAGGACCGCGGCGATATTTTATGCACCTTCATTCCCCAGCCCGTCTCTTCAGTGGAATGTGGCGTGCGCAATGAGTGCTGAACCCAGTCGCATTTCTGTTGCAAAATCGCAGGATGGATTTATTTGCTTGTCTGTGCTAAATATAAATCTACTTTCGAATTACATCTTGGTACTGAAATACTGTCACAGTTTTCTGACACATCCCTCTGAACTGCTTCAGAAATAACATTTATTATACTGGGGAGGGAAACTCTGGGGAAAGCTTCTTAAACTGATGTGTGCAGCAGGGATGATTAAATATTCAATATACAGCATTTGTTAAAATGCAAATGAGGCACTGGAAAGAACGGTTTGAAGGATACAAAACTCCCAGAATTGCCATGGCGTTACATGGAAATCTTACCAAAGAAAAAACTTACTTCTTTTGAATGTGTGTCTTTCAGGGAATAACTATAAAAACTGAATTTACAGTAAAATAAAGAATCCTTCACAGTTTTGGTTTCCTTTTTGTTTTCCAGCCACATCAATACTATTTTTTTTTTTTCCTTCTAATGTATATTTTAGTGCTCTAGATTTTTCTCTTCTAAAAGAAGCTTTCAGTGTTAGAAGCTAATTTTTCTCAACCGGGGCAAAGTTTTAAATGAATCTTGGTTCATTTTGCAGTATTATTTCCTCTTCTTTTACTGCTGCTGTTGCTGTGGAAGCTGAAGCAAGATAAAGAGCAGGTGCAACCAGGTAACGAACCTACTGCTGAGAAGCAATGGAGTCCTCTTGGCACGGTGACAAAGCAACTGAGAAACACAGGATCCGGCGACAGTGACACAAACAACGGCAAAGCAAGACACGGCCCTGGAAATCATAACGCAGAACGGTTGGGGTTTGTTGAGAAATGAAGGTAGGTAGGGGAGATCTCGCAGCCGGGGATCTGTAAGTGGAAACTGGAGGCAACCAAAACCAAGCCCACTTAAGAAACTGTCGTGGTTTAACCTCAGCCGGCAACTAAGCCCCACACAGCCACTCGCTCACTCCCCCCAGTGGGATGGGGGAGAGAATCGGAAGGGTAAAAGTGAGAAAACTCGTGGGTTGAGATAAAGACAGTTTAACAGGGAAAGCAAAAGCCGCACACGCAAGCAAAGCAAAACAAGGAATTCATTCACTCCGTCCCATCGGCAGGCGGGTGTTCAGCCATCTCCAGGAAGGCAGGGCTCCATCACGCGTAACGGTGACTTGGGAAGACAAATGCCATCACTCCAAACATCCCCCCCCTTCCTTCTTCTTCCCCCAGCTTTATATACTGAGCATGACATCCCACGGTATGGAATGTCCCTTTGGCCAGTTTGGGTCAGCTGTCCTGGCTGTGCCCCCTCCCGGCTTCTTGTGCACCTCCAGCCTGCTCAGTCGGTAGAGCATGGGGAGCTGAGAAGTCCTTGCCTAGTGTAAGCACTGCTCAGCAACAACTAAAACATCAGTGTGTTATCAACATTGTTCTCACCCTAAATCCAAAGCACAGCACTGTACCAGCTACTAGGAAGGAAATTAACTCTATCCCTGCCGAAACCAGGACAGAAACGCAGAGTGCTGCGACGCCGTGGGCGCGTGGACAAGCTTTCACAACTTCACTAGGAAGACTGCCATCAGTAATAACAATTTTTTTTTTAAACCAACTACAGCAAATGCAGAGAGGTCGAAAAAACTACTGAGTTTTGTGTTGTAGCTAATGAACCACACAACTAGAAATGCTTGTTCGGAATGAGCCGTTATCTGTGGCTGCTTGTACGGAGTATCGAATCCTCTTCCGCGGTCTTTGATGGGCTCTCATGCCAGTGAGGGCTGTTACTGGTGGTGTTGAAATCACCTCCTTTTGGCTGTAATCGTTGTAACTCAGCTGCACTGGAAAATCGGAAGGAATTTGTTCTCCATGTATAGATTTGTCTTGTTTAAAGACAATAGTTAAAGTAATTTTAACAGGGACCTGGCTCCCTGCTGTCCTCCTGGACTTGGGTAAGTTTACAGCAAAACGACTTGACGGCTTCCAAACTTCTCACTTGTACGTGTATGTTAATCCTAGAATTATCTTCACTATTTAAGGTACATTGGTTCTGTCCTTCTGTATGATTTTAAATAAATACATTATCATTTTTACAGTATTTTCTTAAAATGTCTAATAAAAACAATCTCAGTTGCCCGCTCTTTGCATTTGATCACAAAGTTAAAATCTATGTGTATGTGTGTAGTATGCTCTAGAAACGGGTTCTCTTTCCGGAAATCTTGGGATGGGGATGTGAACCATAAGTCAGTGAAAAATTTTTGAAGTGTTTAGAGGTAGAAGAACATGTACTGAGCCCTGGCTCAACTTCATTAAAAAAAAAAAAAAAAAAAGGAAATTTCAATTAAATAGCCACAAAATTTAATGCGTTTGTTGAATCTTAGAAAATAAGGATTAAATAAATTAATTAAATGACCTTTAAATACGATGTTGGAGTTGTACTGTTACTGTAACACAACAGCAAATCTAACGTGCCCTTTCTACATTCGTGCACAAAGAGGTTTGAAAACTGAGGTTAAAAAAAAAAAAAGTCGTCGTGTGTCCCAGCTTTGGCAGAGGTGACTTGAAACACGGGCTCGTAAGGCTTAGGACTTCGGCACTCTACAGCCACGGTTTGCCATGGATTTTAAAATAAAAGTTTGCTCCCAGAAAAAGATAAGACAGTGGGCTCTACTCTTGCTGCATGCGGCTCTTTTATTGTCATTTGTCTTTACAGAAATGTGAAGCATCTTCGCAGTAATTGCACGAACCCGCCTCCCGTCGGCTGTCTGCGGCGCATCCCGGCAGAACATGTCGCAGAAGCAGGTCTCGGAGGGGAAGGGGGGAGTTTTATCTGCTGTTGCTGATAAAAATCCGTGCAGGAGCTGACCTTGAGAGATGACGGGTCTCTCGGGGGGAAATAAAAACTTCACGTTCTGGATAGATTGAAGTAAAAAGGGGTGTAACAGGAAATAAATATACTCTAACGTTTGTTTGAATACTTGGATTTTACTTTAATGCATCATGATACATGGATTTAGTCCGTATTTAGCATATGAAACCGTTAGTGGACACGTAACATGCGATGGAGCCGTTTGCTGGTAAACCTGGAGATGTCGCAGCCCTCCTCGTTTCTGCGTTCCCCCAGGGCCTGTCACGTCTCTGCACTGGAACACAACTGTTCCCTTCAGAAAACTGTATTTGCCGGAGCTTATTGTCAGCAGGTGGAAGCGATAGCAATTGTTGTCCTCTCCCCGTGGGAACTGCGGGACGGGTTGCACCGGGCTGGCCCCCGGCCCGGGTGGGTTCAGGGGAAGGTCCTCCCTTGCCCACCCCTCCAAGACAGCCCTTTGATAAGCAGAAACAACCTTTCTTGATGCATCAGCGTTTCCGGGACCGTTACAAAAATAAAATACTTTTGTTTTTACATTAGTACTGTAACTGAGTCTAAAGGATTAGAAAAATTAAGTGCTTGTTCTTAGACTTGCATTGACCACAGGGAAGTATCTACAGTATTTATTTCAACATCCCATTAGAATGTCCGCTGTAAATTTACACCATAGAAAGAATGTATGCGAAACGCGTATGGTTTATACACATAGCTTTCTTTTTAAATACATCTATTTATACATTAAACAAACAAGCATTGTCAAAATACAGCAATAGTGAGGGTTGTTATTTTCATAGTATCACAAACCACGTGTAGTCTATACTTCTTTCGGTATGTGGGTTTCCTCTTACGTTAATTACCTCCTCGAATTAAGGGTCAGTAAGAATTCGGAGTGCCCAGGGAGGAAGGAGAGGTACCTGATGTCCTTGCAACCTGCGGGGCCTCTGGCAGAAGGACCCTTCGCCCTCCGCAGCGCTCGGCCAACCTGGGTGCCCGGGGCTGCGTCATCTGGCACGTCGCACCCAGGGGTTGGGGGGGGTTCAGCGGAGAAACGCGGCGCTGCAGGAGCCGTGACCCTGCTCTGTGCTCGCAAACGCTCTGCTTAGGGAGCCCATTACCCCAGCGGCCAGTCAAATGGAAAAAAATTAAAAATATTAAAAACTGTTGTGTTCTGAGTAGTTAAACACACGCAAATGATCGCATCATCCCCACTGCTTGGGCTTGTGTGGGGTGGGTTTTTTTTTTAAACCTGTAATACGGTGTTGTTCCACTCTCCCTTGAAGGCTAAGTGGGGGTTGGAAAAATCATCTGTCTGAAATCCAGACAACTGAGTGTATTAACGCTTGCAGAGGCATTTCTGGAGTTATCTGAGCATCTTGAGGCTTTAAATTAACACAGACCCGACGTCTGCTTTTGTACGTCAACTGCGCTCACTTTTTAGCCTACAACAACTTCTTTCTTTTTATTTTAAATGATATTTTTGGCATGGTAGGTTACAAACGGAAATAAATAAAACATGTATCTGCCTTAACCAACTAGATAAAAAATTAATAACTAAAAAAAAACCCCCAAAACAACCCCAAAAAGCATCAGAGACAGTTCTGTTTGTGCCCACATAGCGGAAGGGTCGGGCTGGTGGGGCCGGGCTCGTTGCTTTTACCTGCGGTACCTCCCCGAGCCCGTGAGGTACCGTCGGCTGACGGTGCCTGGTGCGGGTCACCCAGCGCCCCATGGCCAAGCACATCAGGAAAAAATAACAATAAAAAAAAGAAAAAAAGACCGACCCCAAGCCCATCCAGGCATAGAAGGTCTTTCTCAACACCTTCTGGAGGCAATGCCAGCCTCGGTACGGGTCCTACCCCGGGCATCCTCGTTCCTCACACACACGTTTCTCCCCCATCGCTGCTTTTCCCACGGGGCGGGCAGGACGGGCAGCACGTCCCGGCGGGCTGGGGCTGCCCCGGGACATCTCACCGGCTGTTTAAAACTGCAATTTTAAGCAGGCTTGGTTGGTTGTTTGGGGTTTGTTTTTGGTTTTTTTTTTTTTTTGTAAACAACTTTTACTTGGGGGCGTCATGGGGAACGAACGGCGAATGTTAATGGCAATAAACCGTTCGGCTGGCAGCGAGTCCGGGACGGCCGATGGGATGTCATGGCAACGGTGTGCTTTACAGGCTTCTCATTAAAAAAAAAAAAAAAAAAAAATCACATTGGAGTTTTAATCTATGAATGCAAAAGTATATAAATTTAACAACTCAGTTATTCACTAACTGAGTCAAATAAAACCTTTACACATCAATGTTGTAAAGTGTGCAAAAATAGATGGAAAATACATCTCGTGTTTCTGCTACCGAAAGGTCTCTACGGGTCGGCCAATGCAGACTGAAAGCGGTTGGCCAGCGTACGCTGTGCTGCGGCCCATGGTTTGACGCTCTTCTGTACATTCATGCACCTCTGCCGCAGGTGAAGCCGCTCGGCCGCGCGGGTTTGCTGGGTTATAAAGTGGAGCGAGGACGGACGGAGCTGCCGGGGGGGGGGAAGGCCGCTGCGGGCGGGGGGGGGGGGGGGGGGGGGGGGGGGGGAGGGCAGA
Organism: Aptenodytes patagonicus; assembly: GCF_965638725.1. Taxonomy (NCBI): domain Eukaryota; kingdom Metazoa; phylum Chordata; class Aves; order Sphenisciformes; family Spheniscidae; genus Aptenodytes; species Aptenodytes patagonicus. The sequence goes on from NC_134966.1 coordinate 10,565,129, forward strand.
ACCCGCTGCCTTTAACGCTGTCGCAGGTGACCCAGGGGAGGGGAAGGAGGGAAAGCCATGTCTAGGCTGCGCAGCCGGCTCGGGGGGGGGGGGTGGGGGGGGGGGGTGGGGTTGGGCCCCAACCTGCCCCTGGAAGGAGGGGAAGGGGCTGAGCTGAGACACCGGCTCATAACACCCAACACTGCATGTCCCCGGCCAGCCTGTCCCGTCCCACCCCCCTGTACAGGGACACACCCCGAGTCCCCCCGGGCAGCCCCAGGCAGCTCAGCTCCAACAGCAGCAGCGATGGGGGACAAGCTCGGCGGGGGGATGCAAACGCAGGGGCACCATGCCCGCAGCCGGGGCTCGGGCTAGAGCCGGGCACGTGTGATGACAGGCATTGCCGCAGGGATGGTACGGCTTTCGGTCACCTGGGTTTGGTGTGTTTTGGTGGTGGTGCAGCCCCTGCCACGGCACCGGAGGGGGCTGTACTGCCCCATCCCATCCCATCCATCCCACGGCTGCCGGCGAGTCCTTCCCTGCCTCCCTGCACAGCTCCAAGCACTCCTCTTACTGACGCCCGTAGCAGAAAACCAACGGAGGATGAAGAACGTGAGTTGGGTGAAAGAGCAGAAGTTTGGTATCCTGGGGGATATCTGGCGAAGGAGGAGGAGGAGGAGGAAGAGGAGGAGGAGGAGGAGGAGGAGGAGGAGGAGGAGGGTTTCGATGCAGTTTTGCTCTTGTATTGACAAGCCCCATCAAATTGTCTGGGGACAATATTAAACGCAGTCCTCCTGCTCACACAGGGTCATGTGTCGTCTGGTCTCAGCCACGTCCCACCAGCACCAGCGAAGACTTTCTCACTAGTTGCGGTATTCGTATAAAAAGTTAAAAGCCACGGGGCGTACGACCACCAGCCGTCAGTCTGTCTGGCTGTCCCGTCCCTCCGGGGGGGGGGCCTGGGAATCCCTTCCGTGGCGCAAAGCCAGGCTGGGCATCGCCTTCCCCCCAGGGCAACAGGCACCCGCGGGCGGCAGCAGCCTTCCCCTCCGGCTGGCCGTTCTCTTCTTCACTGCCTCTCCCTGGAGCCCGCCGGCCCGCAGCAGGGGCACGGGGCGCGGGGGGGGGCTGCTCACAGCTGGGTCTCGTCGCGTGTTTCGGGGTTGCAGGGGCCCAGCTTGTTGCTGCAGCTGCTCTTGCGGCTGTGGCCGTCGTTGGCCACATGGGCCAGAGGATCGGAGCGGATCAGGTACCTGTGGGGCACAGCCTGGTTACACCGGGACCCTCCCCCAGTTCCCCCATGGCAGGAGGGAGCTTGGCAAACCCTAAATTGGGGTCTGGCCCATCTTCAGGGCTGGGACATGCGGGGGTGCCCCTTGGCGCTGTGGTAGGAGCTGCTGCTCGTGGCAGCTGTTAAAATAATGATGATTATTTCCCCTGGCGCTGCACAGCAGCAAAAGCCAAGGGAAAAACTCCGCGCTGCCGGTCGGAGCAGTGATGAGCAAATCCAGGGCTGGGGCAGTCTGGGCACTGCTCAGGAACACGGGGAGGGGGGATGGCCTGGGAAGGAGGCAACAGCCACGCGCCCTTATGAGAAATCACAGCAAGCAATGCGACGTGGGCAGCCCACAGCGATGGGGGGGGGTCTGGGGACGCGGGGAGCGCTCCTGCCTTGGGGGGAAGCCTGGCCGAGCGGCTCCATGTCCCGGGGGCCACGGGCAGGTGGGGGCAGCACCTACACGATGTCATTGAGCTCCAGCCGCGTGTCCGGGGGGGGATTGATCAGGACGTAGGACAAGGTGTTCTGGTGGTCATTCATCTCATCTGCGAGAGGAGGAAAAAGGGCTGGTGAGGGATGCCCCGACGGACGCCCCGACGGACACCCTGGCAGCCCTCACTCCAGCAGCCCCGCTGCAGCGTCCCCAAGCACCTGGCTCGTCCCCAAGGACAGCAAATGAGACCCTTTATGGAGGGAGGCTATGGGCAATGGCATTGCCGCCGGGAGAGCACCGAGAGCATCGCTGCCACCTCCCTCTGTGCCTCCCCAGCTGCTCCCCCACCACAGCACGGCCCAGGGGACTGGCAGACGTAACACTTCAAAATCCCCGCTCCCTCGCAAAAAAAGTAAGATGTCTTACCTTGGTTTAGTGCAAAAAAGGGAACAGGTTAGTCTTGCCACGTTAGGTACAGCACAAGAACTCCAACCACTGGGTCAGGGCAGCCAAATCCCCCCTGGGCTGCTCGAACGCTCTGCCCACTTCTCCCCTTCTTGAATTACTTAATTTAGCATCATCCAGCAAGAGGATTTAGTTCAACGATTGCTTCTTTCTCCTGCCCAAGGGAAACCGCCTCTGTGGAGTTTCAGAGCCACCAATGCCATTTGGGGATGGCTCTAAACTACAGTGACCTCCTGGGGGGGCTCCGGGCCAGCAAGAGCTGCACCCATGGGTGCTGCGTGGGAAGAACGGGCAGCCTCGAGGCCAGGGGGGGGCCCTGTGCTTTCCGAAATAGCTGAGAACAAGATCATGGGTGAAATGAATGGGGGTGCAAGGCTGCGGGCGGCCGGGGAGGGGGTGAAAGCTGCGACAAATAACACCATTTACAGACTGAATGACTGGGTGCGGATGGACAGGATGGAGAGGGGACGGACAGACGGACGCCAGGGGCAGCATGATGAGCGCAGCAGGACACCAGCTCGCTGCAAGGCTTGTCACTGGGACACCTCTCCGGGCTATCAGAAAGGCCCCTCTGAGCAGCATCGGTGCACACCAGGCGGTTGCCGATCTCGGACAAACGGAGCTCGGTCTGGCAGGCAGCGGGACCAGGGACCGGCTGCCGGGACAGGCGTTAACTCGGGGCTTCTCCCTGTGACCTGTCCTGCCGCTCCCACCACCCCGGCCCTGCTGTCCCCCTGCCCCGGCTGCGATCCAGAGCGGATCCCCCGCTCAAAGGCTGCCCTGCCACATGGCGGGACAGGGGCCGAGTTCCCTGCCATAACAGCGTCCACGGGTGCACAATCGCCCCCGGGCACAGGGGGGGTGGCCAAGACAGCCTGCGGGCGAGGAGTACCACTGCTCTTCGGCCTCAGGACTGGGGTGAAAACTCTGAAGTGGGGCTTTTCTCCAGCCGTGAGATGAGCCACAGCAGCTGAAGCCACCGCAGCTGCCTGGCCTGGCACCCTGGACAGGGATGCAAACAGGTCACCGCCGGGCTGCCTTCGCCGTGCCTTTGGCCAGCCCACATCCAGATGGGCCCCGGGGCATCCCCGTGGCTGGACCACGCCGGTACCACACACAGAGGTGCTCGCAGGGGGACATGAGACCCTTGTTTTGCTGCTCAGACACCTCCCTGGAACCTCTCAGGCCACAGAAAGTGTCGTAGCCAGCGGAGGACTGGGATCGCCCGCAGGGAGATGCTGTGCGGGATCCCCCCGACCTGTGCCGGGGTGCCCAGCCCCAGGCACCGGCCGGTCCTTCAAGGTGCTGGAGAGCTTTGGCCATCCCAGTGCTCAGCCTTACAGCGAGGCGGGGACAGGGGGTGGCAATGCTGGGGCGCGGGTGGCACACAGACCCTGGGACCCAACGGGAGACACGGGGGTTTGCCATGATGGGGGGAGGCGGGGAAGGGCCCTGGCTCGCGGCAGGTTTCCCTGTTCCATGGAAGCACCTTTTCCTGACCCCCATGCAGCCGAGCCAGGCACTGCTAAACCCACCAAGTATATTGCCATATCGTCCCCTGCGGCACAGCGGCAGGGCTCAGCCCAGCAGCACCCTCCAGCAATTTTTTTGGGGGTGTGGGGGGGAGCCAGCGCTGAGCTCCAGCTCCCACCCCCACGCAGCCCCCGGCAGCGATGCCACTACATCGGGTGTTCACCCGTGGGGTCTCCTGGCTTAGCAGGGAGTGAATTGATGGTGCTGGGCCCCTCTGCGGCAGGACACGGGCTCTCACTCATACCAGTGGGGTCTGAGCTCTGCCCAGCACCCGCCGGCCAGTTGGCAATATACTCTGCTGGCGTGGGGCTTCCATGAGCCCCAGCTGGGGCTGCGTCTCTGATGAAGGACACAGTTCATAGGAAAATGCCAACTTTTCACCTTAAGCGTGGGCTAGTGAAGCCTAAAATACAGCTAGGTCGGGCTATTGCTAATCTCTAGGCTGCTGCAGTTAAAAAGGGGCCTTTCCAGCGCACTTTACACCCCTGCGTAAAGGTGTAAATGGTGCAATAACCCTGCAGCTCCCGCAGACGCCAACAAGGTGCCCCTGGGCATCTGCAGCACGGGCGGCACTTGCGGCTGCTACTGCTGCTGCCTCGCGCCGAGCCCAGCACCTCCCCGGTTAGAAAACAGGGTCTGCTAACGCTGGAGAGCTGTCCGGTAACACCAACCAAGGACTGCCAAGGGCTTTCCAAGTGCTGCCTTGCCCCTGAGCTGCGGCTGACCCACGTGCAGCTGAGAGGCGAAGGGGCTGGTGCAGGAGCTCCAGCATCACCTTGCAGCACACACCAGCAGCTCCGCTGCGCTCGGCCTCCTGCAAATCCCCTCCTCGAGTTGCCACTGGCTTTACAGACCAAAACCAACTTGCAAAGCAAAGGAGGGAGGTTTGGTTTTTTTAACAACAGGGCTGTGATTTCCCTGTAAGAATTCAGCTAGAAAAGGGTCCCTTAGGTTTTTATTTCCATGACCTTACAGAGCCCTGCATTTGCACCACGGTCGCAGCATGGTCTTTTGTTTTCCAACGCCACCCAACAAATTAGTGCTTGAAAGGCTCGGGTATCTAAGGTGAAAACCGGCAAGGGTGTGGATTGGGCTTAGCTGCATGATCTTGTTGTACGCTGCACGCCGTGAGTCACGCGGGACTCCCAGGGAAAGGGAATTACCTTGCAAATATCCCAGGTTTACCCGATTCATCACATCACTGGCTGTTAAATTTGCTACATCCTCTACAGAACATACAGGGAAAGGCACAGACATAAACAGAGAGAGAGAGAGAGGTCAGCAAGCCATGGTTCGGCAAATATCAGAGACGAGCTCCTGCACTGCAGCAATAAAATGAGCAAAAGAAAAAGGAAAGGGGGAGAAGGCAGAGCAACGTGTTCTTCTAAAACGCCATGGGTGTCCAGACACTGACGGTGACGCATGGTGACAACACACTGTCCCGGGCACAGCCGGCTACAGACGTGCTGCAGGGGCCAGGGAGCTGCTGGCCCCCCCGCTGTGCCCAATGCCCCGGTCCCAGCCAGGCTTTGCCCTCTCACCCTGACAGGAGACGGGTCCTGCACCCCCCCCCCCTGCTGCTCCTTCGCTTGCTGGAGCTCCCCCGGTTTGTTACAGCCAAAATTTGCCGGATCGGCCAGGTGAAGGATGCAAACTGACGCTAACCCAGCCAACGGTGCCCCGAGCATCCCAGCGGGGCTGGTTGCAGTGCAGCCCCTCGAGATCCTCAACCGAGGCCGTTCAGGCAGGGAAACTGCCTCTGCCTTAACATCTGCCTGCGCTTGCAGGGCATGCCACGCCGTGCCCGGCCCTCAGCGGCACACACTGCGGCAGCTCTTGCTTTGGGTGCGCGAGCTGCGCTGCAGGTGCACCCTGTTTCCCAGCTTCCCACACCCGGCAGCTGTGTAAAACAGCTTTTTTTAAGGCAGAGAATGCCATCAGCCGTGCTCCGGACTCTGCAACAGAGCTGCAGGGAGCTGGAATTCCCCCCACAAAAAGCAGCAGAAACTTCTGGGACTAGTAATGTAGGAAAAAAAGAGAGGGAGGGATGCACCACTGCAGGCCCTCGCGTGCCCTGCGCCCCCTCTGCCCTGCCACAAGCCGGCTCTCCTGCCGCCCTCCCCGGGGAGGCTGACCGATGCCCACAGCCAGCCCGTTTGCCCTCCGCTCCAAACCCTCTCCTGCGCTGCATTTCTTTACGTTTTCTCCTCCCCTTTCACGTGCCTAAAGGGCTGCGAGGGAGAAGCCAAGATGGGAGAGGAGAAATCCACACACACCCCCCCACCTCCTGAAATTGGCTCCGGTCCCGGCCGGGGCGCGGTGCCAACGTGCGTGCGGGCAGGGGCCAGCACGGAGCGGACGGACGCTCTTCGAGGATGGAGCAAACAGGCAGCAGCACAGGATGGCTTAAAAGAAAGAAAGGAGAAAAAAAAAAACCAAAAAACCAAACCAAACAAACCAAGGAAGCTGTGGGCTACAGACTTTGTCGTAACCAAGGGGTGGGGAATCGTCCGGGGGGGACACACAGACGCCGACGGGCAGGTGAGAAGCTTCACGAGAAATGCGGCTGCACAGAGGGACCCTGAGCGCTGCGGACGCCCTGGGGCCGCGCGGGCTCATCACGGCCAGAGACACTAGTTTCACACGCAATGAAGCAAACCACTCAGCCCTGTAGCTACCGAAATGTTTTCCGTGGAAGAGTTTTACGAAGGATTAAAGTCTATAACAAAAGGGATTCGCGCCAGCTGACGGGGCTTCACCTCTCCCTGCTGCACTAGGGGGGCTCTCGGGCAGAAGGGTTTTGCTGACTTGGAGTCAGTGTGTCCTGAACCACCGTTTCTGCGTGGCCAGAAAGCCGGGGGGCAAGTGGGGCATCACGCCTGAAGGCTGCACCGCGGCGCTCGATCCAGCTGCAGGCAGAAGGGAGAGAGTTATTCTGCCGCTGCCAACTCCTGCCTGGACCTGTCCCAGAGCCCTGAAACGGGGGTGGCTGCCTGCAGTCGGCCGGGGGGTGGCAGGCAAGGGGGCTCTGCGCTGCGGGACCCCAGCCTTGAACGTGCTCGTCCGCAGAAGCACAAGCAAGCTGGGGAATGAGGCGCCGCTCGGAGCTGGGCCCGGCAGCACCTGTGGGGTTAGGCTTGGCGCAGGGTTTGGCTTGGCTTGGGGTTAGGCTCGGCATGGGGTTAGGCTCAGCTTGGGGTTATGCTCAGCTTGGGGTTAGGCTCGGCACAGGGTTACCTGAGGAGCCCGCGAGCGGGATGCACCACCGCAGAGAAGCGCAACCGAACGGCACTTACCGTACCCGGTTGTGGGCAAGCCCAGGTGCTTCATACGGTTTTTGACGAGCTCGGAAAGCTCCTGCCTCTCGGAGCGCCGGTACAAGCTGAGGCGCTGCTGGCTGATCCACTCGGCCGTCTTGCTGGAGTGCTTGTTGCCCTTCCTGCTCAGCCGGCGCGCCCACTGCATGCTCTTGCGCCGCAGCAGCGGGTGCTCGGACTGGTCGCTGGAGCACGAGTTCCTGTGGTGGCTGGTCTTGATGCCCCAGTGCTCCTTGACGTCCTTCGTGTCCTCGCAGTCCTCGACGTTGATTGAGATCTGTGACTGGAAGCCCAGCAGGTCACGGGGGGGTGGGGGGAGCCAAGAAGAGCCTGTCCAGTCTATGCTGGGGTGGGATCTCTCCCATGGGATGGGATCCTTCCTCTGACCCACACGCACTCTCCCAGCACATCATCTCTGTACTGCTAAAACTACCCAGCCGGCAGATTTGGGATAAGCGCTGTCGCGTGGAGTCTAACGGGCGCCTGACATGTCTCACACGATTATCTCTGGGCTGCCCAAGGGACAGCCGTGCCCTTGTCTCCCTCTTTCATCGTACAGCAGACGTGCTGCCGAATCTCCGATACAGCAATCCCCACTGGTGAGCAGGAATTTATTAATAAAGCGGTTTAAAGCATCTCTAAGAAAGAGGTGGATTGCATTTAATTAAATGTCATCTTTGGCCCCTGTACCTGCTTCCTACAAAGCTGAAAACTGAAGGTATTTAAAACGGAGCCTGGCTCACTCCCCCGCTCCTTATCGCAGTTAATTACGCTTCAGGGTGCCGAGGACTTTTGTCTTCCTGGACTGCCGAGGCTCAGCCGGCACCGGCCTTCTGCTAGGACAGGCAGCGCCATGCCGGCACCGGGGGTGACAGCCGGCACAAGGCACACGGTGGCTCTTGGTGGCCGGAGGAGCCACTGGCGCAAGCCAGCCCAGCACTTGCCCGCGGGTCAGCCTCCGGGTTGGGGGAGACCAGGAGGCAGCGCTGACAGCCAGGGTAATGCCCGACACCGCCCGAGCGCCCGGCGGCTGGATGCGAGCGGCGCGGTACTCACCTGCGTTCTGATGTCGTGGGGCTACAGCGGGGGAAAAGGAAGGAAAAATAAAGTGTCAGCCCAGCAAATGGGCAGCCCTGCTGTGCCGCATCCCCCCCACTCCCCGGGGACTCGGTGCCACGCAACACCGCAGAGCTGTGCCGAGAAAATCCCCCCGCCTGCCCGCAGCCAGGCTGCTGCCTGGAGAGACGGGCGTTTACACCGAGCCAGCTTACCCGGCTGGGGAACCAGGACACCACCACCATAACGCAGACGTGGGGCCGCTAATGAAGCCAAGGCAGAGCTTCCCCTCCCCTCACTCCAACCACCGCCGCTGCAACCAGGTCCGAGGGGCCTCATGGACCCGGCCAGCCTCACAGACCGCATCTCTGCTGGGCGGTGATGCTCAGCTGGGACCAGCAGCAGCCCCTGCCCGGCATACGCCACCACCGTGCCCCTACCTCGGAGGTTGCAAACATGTGCGACTCCGTCCTGTAAATCCCGATGGGAATCTCTGCGCTGGAGGAGCAGAGCTTCTGGAAGAGGCGGCCGTACGTCCGGATCCACAGGTCGTCTTCAGTGATCTTCATCTGAGAAACAGAGGACAAACATCAACCGCCCTGTGCCATGCAGAGCCCGCTGAGGAGCACCTCAGGGCTGCTCCTGAGCTTCCCCCAGCTCAGCCACGTCAGTCCCGAAAGTGAGCTGGATTCCACAAAAAGACCAGGGGCAATTTCTGACCCCAGCCTTCAGAATGGGGACTCTGGTCCTTGGTAGCTCTTGGGCTTTTGGGCTCTTGGTAGCACTGAGGTTCCCCACACACAATGCAGAGGAGCGATGACCTGGCATGTTCTGCCCCGTGTTGCCTCCCCTCCAATTCCCCAGAAGAGGGGAAACCTCCACCCCCATGCACACGGTGACACCCCATGCACAGCGTGACAGATCCCACCAGATCCACGATGACTTGGCCCGATGGTTTCAACCCGCAGTTGACTTGGCACCTACCGCACAGAGGTAGCCAGAGCCCGGCGTGGTGTCGAGACCCAGCAGCAACCGAGTGATGGTGATCATGTAGTCCTTCACGAACGACTGGGGGGAGACATTTCGGCAGGCAGCCGGAGAAAAGGTTTGCTCAGTTATTCATTGGGAGAACCAAAGGGGCGGCTGCACCGGCAGCGGTGCATTACCCAGAGCCTGCCGGGGACACCCCCCCGGGGTGCTCCAGCCTGTGCCAGCAGCTGCAGCCACATGGGGGGCTCCCCGCGGCCCCTCGCCGTGGGCTCTCACCTGGTAGAGCAGAGTGTCCAGCATGCTGATGCTGAAGACCCTCCCGGCCGCAAAGGGCAGCCGGAACATGAAGGCCAGGTTGGAGCCGTTCTCTCGCTCTTTCTGGAAGAAGAAGGGGAGATGCCAGCGCCCGTGGGGTCTTGTTCACATCCTTGCAGGGCGCTTTCACATGCCCCGGTGTCTGGTTCAGGCGTATTTTCTCCCTTGTCAGAAGATCTGTCTCAGCACAGTGACCCCCACTGCCCCCCTTGCCCCTCTGAAACCTGATTGAGAGGTCCAGCGTGCCCAGCACAGCAGTAGGCAAAGCAGCACAAACTCCAGCCACCGCATAAATACATAAGTACATAGAAGGAGGTACTTAGTCCAAAGGTCAACTGCCCACATATTTGTTTGCTGCAGGTTGTCTCGAGTAGATGCGCACTAACTACAGTCGCTGCAGCATGCAGAAGAGCACAGCACCTTGCTGCTCAAATGTAGTCACTCTCAGCATTGACTTCCCAAGGGAAGACCTTCTCTTACCTTTTCTAGCTTGGAAAGGGCAAGAGAGTAACTGTCCTTTGCTCTGAACTGCATGAACCTCATGTTGGAGGGGTGGGTCAGCTCTGTGATAATGCTGAGGCTGGGGAAGAGCCTGCAATGGAAAGAGACCTGTTGTCCTACAGCTCACTCAGAAGTGAGAGGACTCCCCGCATTTAAACCTGAGGAAGACCAAACCCATCCCTGTGCCTGCCTGAGGTCAGAAATAGCTGATTAGATGCCATTCCCTAGAGTGAGCCCAACTGCAGATGTGTCCCACTGCCCGCAGCCACCACCCCGGTCACCGGCACCCTTCCCAGTCTTGTCTCCAGGAGAGGTAAGTGGCCGTGACGGAGCCGGGGTAGTGGTCACCCCTCACCTGAACATGGTCTGGACGTTGACAATCGTCTTTGCATCCGCCATGTAGTCCTCCTCGGCGCTCATCGTGCTCTCCTTGTCCACAACCACCAGGTTGTCGGCGTAGATGATGCCGCACTGCAGCAAGCTGTCCAGGCTGGGCAGTTCCCAAAGAGAAGAGCGCAGGGTCAGCCCTTGGAAACGACACAGGGAAGCAGCACGCTGCGACGCGCAGCGCTACAGCAAGCCCAGGCTCCTCCCAACCACCAGCTCTTCACCTGCTCCTACCTACCGGGGGGGGTTCGACAACCCGAGAAGCCAAGGGTGGGCTCAGCTCTACGGTACCAACCCTGGGGCTTCTCATGGGATGACCCAAAAGTCTGGGCTGGGGTAAATGCAACACATTTAGGCATCACCATAAGTAACAACAGCCACATGTGGAAACACCTACTTGTCGATCGTGCCCTCCATGTAGTAAACCATGGGGAAACAACAGATGGCTTCCAGAAAGTGGTGCTCGGGCCTGGAGGAAGAGCAACAGAGAGCAAGGTGGTTCAGCAAGTCCATGGGGAAAGGACAAACACAAAACCCACACAGGAGTCCCCAGGGCCAGCATCAGCCAAGGTACCCAACAGTGGCACTGCCATTCCCCCGCGCTCCCATCCCCACAGTATGAGGTGCCCATGAAAACACAGGGGAGGGCTCGGTGCGATGGAAAACATCTGTGGAAAAGTACTTGCTTGTTGTCCAGCAGCAACACAATTGGGTTCAACTCTTTGCGGGACCGATAGTACGCACGAAGGGGGACGATGAAGTTATACAGTCCGTTCCCAGCCGTCTCAGCCGAAACAATAATCAGTTTGTTCTTAAACCCGTAGGCTTTGGCATCTTCAAAGCTGTTGTGCTTGCAGCCCTGTGTGGTGGAAGGCAACACGGGGACTCAGCGGGCGGCTGTCCACCGCCCACCCGCCGTCCCGCTCCCAGGGGAGGGGGCTGCGGCCCCCGAGCAGCCGCCTGCAGCCCCATCGTACCTTGTCCAGCCTCAGGCAGCAGAAAGGGGCTTTCTCGGGTAAAAGGTGGCACAGAGTCGGGGAGCTGCCGATGTAGGGGGAGTTCGGTGGGTAGCCCTTCACGTACCTGCAGCAGAGAGAAAATCCAGCAGTGTGAGGACATGGGGAGAGCTTTCCACCTAGACAACTCCCAGACGTTGGGAAAAACATTTAAAAGCAGCAGGCCCAGGGTCAAGCACATCACTGGCAAACGCTTTGCAAAACTCTCCCGCAGCAGCTGGAAATTTTTCAAAATACACATATTTAGGAATAGTTTTTGCTATGCAAAGGGTCATGAGATTGCGAATAGGCAATGTTCCAAGCACGGGTGGAGAAGGCAGCAGATAGGACCATCAAGCGCAGTTGAAGGGAGACAGGGTAGCGAGCGCCAGGGGAGGGGGGCGATGCTGAGCCATATAAAGAAGCAAAAAAACCTCATGGTCCGTTTTTAGAGTGTGTTTTGGTGAACAGATATTTAAAAAATTACCATTTGTGGTTTTGATGGAACCAGAAGCAGAAATTTCATTTAAAGAGCAGCTAAAAGTGGACATGAATTAAAAGCCAATTGGTAAGAGTTTGCAGATACTCAGTAAGCTCCCCACATCACCGTGACAGCATCCAAACAGGTAACCAGTAAAGCGAGTGCTTCTCTGGCTGTCATAAATTAACAGCTTTAAAGCTGCAGGAAATATTTATTTTGTATTTTTTATTTAAGTGCAACAGAGAATAGAATCCCCTTCATGTTGGTGAGTGAAGGGAGGCGAGAGGACTGACGGAACAACCCTGCCTGTCCCCAGCAGCGTCTAGCTCGGTCCAACTTCTCTGATACCCAGAGGAGACTTCTCCAAAGCAGCCCAAAAGGCTAACGGCCAAGTGGCGATTGCCCATGTTACAGATGTTGGTGCGCTCAGAAAAAGCCAAGAGGGGCTCAGCCTGAGCATCCCTCAGGCACCATTGAACGCCCGTCATTACAACGGTCCCCGCCTCTCTGATATGAGGGACGGCTTGACCGAAGGTGGGCGACTCACTCCACAACCGCCGAGCCCTCCTCATCCGACTGCGTCATCTCATCTTCCGACTGGTCGCTGAGCAGGTCGCAGGGCAGCAAGGACGAGGTGTCGGCCAGCTCGAGGACGGGTGCGATGCTGGGCCGGCGGTTGCCCGAGCCGTTCTCTGCCGGCAGTGCCAGCTTGCTGCTGTTAGCGGGGCGGCACTCTGTGTTTTGCAGGTCCATGGCTACTGTACCTGGACACGGTGGGGAAGGAAGCACAGCAAACACGCTATAAGGAGGTGAAGAGAGTTGCGTCAGCAAAGCATCGTGCCCTTGAGCCCCGCACGGGGACGAGGTGGAGCAGGCGGGGCCGTGCATCGTGCCTGTTAAATACAACCCAGATGAAGCTAAACCATTCATGGGCACGGGGAGTGCAGGCAAAGCACCCACCAGCAACCTCCGCCCCGGCATTGCTGCGTGGAGCATCTCCCTGGAGGCACAACTCAGCTGCTCCCACGGTGGGTGCGGGCTGCTGGCCCCGGGGAACAGCACTCTCCCTGTCCCCCAGCTGTGGCCACCTCCTGCTGAGGCTCTCATCTGAGTCTTGGCCAAACAGTGACTTTTAGACAGTCAGGAACGCGGGGAGTTTCCCAGCTGACAAAGCCCTGGTGCTGGGCTCGCTGGGCACCACTGCCCTGCTTGCACTCATGCGATTTCTCTCCCTCTCGTTTCTCTTTGCCAAAGGTCCCTCTGCGAACAAGCCACGTAACGAGAACACTGACAAATGCTGTTCAGCAAAGTGCTTTGCGGCTTGCTGGGGGATAATCTATGCAAATTGCTGCTTGTGACTACAAATGCATAAATTATTTGCCTGAAATATAATCTGCTCGCGTAGCGCAGCCTCCCCAAAACTCGCTCTCCCCAGATACAAGCTGGAAGTAATGACTCATGGTATTTTTTATTTGCGAAAATGCACCACTCACTGCAGAGCAAACTATGCTCTTCATTGGGCTGTGAATCATAAATGTGATTTAGGATGCGGCCAACAGCATTTATTCTTCCAGCCAGGGCTTGAGGGATTTATGCAAATGCCGTTAATGACAATGGACATCACAAGCTTTAATAATGATATTTGAGCTTGCTGAGAGCACCCAGGGTACAAGGAGCAGTGTGTATTTTACTGGTGAGGCGACTGGGACAAGGGATGGAAAGGGATTTTCAGTGGCTCCCAGCAACACCCAGGTGGGGGGCATGGCAAGGAGTTTGCAAAAAAGCAAAATAAAACAAAACCTAGGAAAGGAGATTAAACCAAACCTGGGGAAGGAGCCGGAACGGCGTGTGCAGGATCCTACCCTGCCCTCCCGGGGAGCCCCGCTGCCTCCCTGCCCCACCGAAGCCCCACCAACTCACCCATGCTGGCGATGATGCTGTGCACAGGCAGGCGGGACGGGCCATCGTAGGTGCCTCTCCCCGCAAAGCCCTTCTTCTTCTGCTTCTCCTCCTGCTTGAAGATGAAGGCTGAATTCTCCTCCTTGGTGATGTTGATGTAGAAGCAGGTGTCGGACGCTGCCATGATGTGCCGCGGGCCAGGGTTCAGCAGGATGCTCTTGTTCTCCTCCCTCCGGATGCCAATCAGGCAGACGCCATACCTGTGCCAGGAGCGCGACGTGGGCATTCACAGCTGGAGAAAAGTCCCTTTGGGGCTTTGTCCCTGCACAAAGGACCTCACAGCACCTTCCAGCCCCAGCCCCGACCCCCCAGGGATGCAGACTGGCAGATACGCCCTGCCCATCCCTGCCCGTCGCCCCCCTGCCCTCACTTCTTGTGCGCATGGAAGGCGGCGTAAGTGAAGCTCTTCCCCTCGTACTCCATGAAGAACTTGCTGTCGCCCATCCGGATGTGGTAGACCTCGTTGCCCGAGCAGCGCCCGTACATCCGCTGCCACTGTTCCGGGGACTCCTGGCCTTCCCTGCAACGACAGCAGCAGCGTGCTGGGACAGGACCCCCCCCGTGGTGCTGGGACAGGACCCCTCCATTGTGCCAGGATGGGACCCCGCCGGTGCCAGGATGGGACCCTTCCCCGGTGCCGGGATGGGACCCCCCCCCAGGTGCCGGCACAGACCCCGGCACGCCAGCCAGCTCCCGGAGCAGAGCCGCACGGCGGGAGTGCTAATAAGCGCTGAAGCTGCCATCTAGACCAACAGGGGTGAGGTTATGGCAGTGCATTTCCACAAGCTGTCAGTGTTCGCAGGCTGAGGACGAGCTCGTATTAATTTCTGATTTTAAGTGCCTTTTTATTTAACGAAAGCTCCCGGGGGGCGCAGAGGCAGGGTTCAGAGCCCATGTTGGCAAATAGCTCTGAGTGTGGGGCCAGAGCCCTCTGGGAAGGATGTTTCATAACTCTTTTGATGTCACATTACCCAAAATTCAGACATTTCTGGATGGCCAAGGGGCATGGGACTCACACCACCGCTTTACTGGGCTGGCAGAGCTCCTTCCAGCTGTGCTTTATATAAACCCGCCAAACAGTCTGCAGGGTCCGGGTTTGCACGGGCTGTGAATTAACCTTCCCTCCAGCGGGACCATGCCAGTATAAAGAAGACATTTTTATTCCCAGTCTCTGGAAAGATGGTGTTGGCCAGCCCATCTGCACTGGTGTTTTCCCCCTACATTATTGGCTTTTCCTCCCGACCTGGCTGGGGGTCCCAGGTCCCAGTGTGCTCCCCCAGACCACCCCCAGACCCCCACCCTCCACCCCTGGGCCCAGACCCCCCCCCCCCCAGCTCTGCCATCCCTCCATGCTCAAGCTGGGGCGGCGGAGGCAAGGGCAGGCAGGCGGGCAGGGGCAGGCAGGGGCGGGCAGGGGCAGGGGCAGGCAGGGGCAGGCAGGGGCAGGCAGGGCAGCGGGCGGGCAGCACTCACTGGCCGCGGGAGGTGTGCACCAGCAGCGTGATGAGGGTGGAGGTGGCGGGGCAGACGCAGTTCAGCGCCAACATGGCGTATTTGCACTCCTCTTCACAGACGACGTGATCTGAAAGGCAGAGGAGACTGTCACGGCGGGAAGGGGGACGGCCGGGTTCCTCGGCCAGCGGCGCGCAGGGATGCGGTAATTTTGGGGTGGTGCTGGGGGCTGGGTGCTTCCTCCTCCTGCCAGTCCGGGAGGGCTTTCAGCTGATCAACAGCCCACGGGGAACACCACGAATGAGATTAATGCAGGCAGAAAAACAGTGATGCAGGCTGGAAACCAGCCAGGTGGACACCAGCCCACCGAGGCCACCGCCGCCGTGTGCATGGGGACGCACACGGAGGCACACACGGGACTGGTGTGCCCGCACACAGCCCACCCCGGGGCAGCCCGGAGCCAGCTCCCCCCCGGCCCCAGGTGCGTTGCTGCAGGCTTTAGTGTGCATCATGGTAAAGGGGCTGGCGGCCCTAAAATATCTTCCAGCAATGGGGAGGAGTCTCAGCACCAGGTCATGGACTCCTCCGAGATGGAAACACCGCTGGAAACATCCGTGATGGCAGGTTAAGACGGTCCAGACCAGCGAAGCGAGCAGTGCTGCCCGCTGCCACGCAGCCCCTCCGACTCACCGGCAAACTTGACGTGAAACTTGTTTTCAGGCTTTAAGATCTGAACGTAGAGAGGACAGTTTGGAGCAAAATCTTTCACAGCCCAGGCTCTCAGGATGGTCTGGTGGTCCTAGCCGAGAAGAAGAGCAAGAGGTACTTGTCCGATGGCTTATTTTCCCCAACGCTTCTATACCCGGGATGAACCGCAAAGCACCCAGTCACTGCGGAGACGTACGGCAAGGGATCCTCCAACACCCACTGCTAACGGGGGATAACGTCCCTCCCCTGCTCCCCAAAACCCAGCACTGATGGGAAACTGGGACAGCAGAGGGAAGGTGAGCCCACAAGGGCTCAGCCGGCGGCGTGCTGTCGCGTGTCCCCGTGCCGTCCCCATGCCACCTCTGTGTTTCTCTGTGGTCACTGCCTGCCCACGTGGACCCTTCGGCAGCTTCGTCACAAGCAGGAGTGCCAAGTGCCAAAGGAGGGAAGGGCCAGGCAGCGCCTCGGCAGCGGGGAGGGAGCACAGCACCCTCTGCTCCGCATGTTAGCACCTGCAGAAAAGACCCCTCCAGTGGGGCCGCACGGCTCAAGACAGCACGGGCAGACAGGAGCCACCGCCACAGCATGGGCAGCGTCCCTGACACCAGCTGGCAGCAAGAGCTGTTCACTGCTGCCACCTCCTCCCTAGTCCATGGCTCCAAAACTAAGATCTTCCCAGCGAAGTCCCTGCCCAGGCTGGGGTAAGATTGCACTAGGCGAGGAGGTTTTGGGGTGAGCTGCCCCAGGACATGTGGGGTGCACAGCTTGTGTGGGTGCCCAGGAGACAGAGCTCAGCACCCGAACCCCATGCTCTCGCCCTGGCTGCCTCCCGGCATGCTCCTGTGCTGTGCAGAGGCAAGATGCAGCGATCACCCCAGTTCCTTCTGGCCTGAGAAATTAATAATCCCCGACCGTGCCATCCCTCAGGCCTGGCTTACCGCCGCGGTGCGGTCCACCTCGTTTCGGCTGCTGAGAATGAAGCAGGCTTCTCCGTTGTCCATCCTGCAAACAGAGAGCAGCGACCCCATGAATTGCATGGGCCAGCAAAGCCAGGCATCTGCCCGTACCAGCCAGGGCGCTGCCAGCCCTCTCCAAGACCCCAGCGAAGGCACGCAGGGACGCCCATCATCATGCATCTGGGCTGACATTACTGGGGACCCTCCTCTGCGGCTCCAAGGCCTGCGGGCAGCTCAGCAGCGTGGCAGGACCGGCCTCGCCGTGGATGTGCAGCATGTCCCTCTGCTCACTTGGCTCTCATGAGGTCCTGGTCCTTCAGCGCAGAGCCCTGGAGGTAGATCACTCGCTGCGACCACAGAGGGATCTGCAGGACCCGCCGCACCTGGATATCCATCTCTGTTGGGCAAAGTATCACCACGTAGTAATCCTGAAAGAGAGAGGCTCGCATGGGTCGGCAGGCTGGCGGTCCCGCCCACGCCTGCCGCAGCGAGCTGAGAAACAGGGTTTTGCTGCGTGAACGAACAGCTCCCCTGGGGCTTCTGATAGTTGTTCCCACGTGTGACACCCCCTGCCCCTGCTCTAGGGCCCTGCAAGGGTCTTGGAAAACACGTCAGCAGCTTCACCACTCCGTTCTGCATAACAAAGCCAGTACAGGTACATCTGCACACCCACAGCAAAGTGGAGCCTCTTGCAGTTACAGAAACAAGCAGGATTTTAAAGCTTGAATGTGTGGAATCAAGGCTGGGCGATGGTAATGAAGCGCATGTGAGTGTTGGAATGAAACGCAAATCTGAAACATGTCCGTGATGCTCTCGTCCTGGGGAGATGGAAAGGCACAGTCATTTGCTTGAAGATCACTGACTATGTGGGGATACTCCAGTTAGAGCTGGGTAAATCCCACTGAGGTTTAGCAATTACATGTTCTGTTTCTGCCTGAGATTCTTCATTCAGTAAAGACAGCCTCAAATCTAGAAAAGCCCCTCTGGTCCCTCTCCATGTGCTTACGCAGTGCTGTAAAAGGCCTGGCCAGAAAACGGGGTGGATCAGGCAGAGAGAGCCCCACAGCTGAGATGGCAAAGTGAGGTGGCGGCAGGGTACCACTTGTCACCTCTCCTTGGCCAGTGGAGCACGTGCTTTCTGGTGCTGGGCTGGATGGTTTTTTACCTTATTCTTGGCTACAGCCACTGTAGCTGGGCAGGGCACTCACCACCAGCAGCAACCCGGCCGTGCCCAGCACTGCGACCCCGGCAAGGGCAAGCCTTGACCAAGCACGTGAGAACATGCCTGGTCCTCACCTGCAGGCGCGGGTGGGCGTAAAACTCATTGAGAAAGTCCATGAGGAGATCAATCTTGAGGGAGCTGACACAAAGGACGACGTGTTTCTCCGTCTGGGCACGGTGGCGGCTGTAATTGCCTCCCGACTTCTGCCGCTCCATCCACAGGTAGACGAGCTCCTCGAACTGCAAATGAAGGCAGAGAGCAGACGCCCCCATCGGCAGGGCTGCCCGGGTGCAGGCTCTGCATCCCTCTCCATCCTTGGCCATATGGGTCTAACCTGGAGCGGCAGCACAACCAGGGCGACGCAAATCATTATCACGACGAGGAGCTGGGAAGGCCAGATCTTTGGTGTCACGTCTCCGTAGCCCACGGTGGAAAAGGTGACGATGCAGAAATAGAAGGACTTGAAGAGGGAGAGCTTCTCACCTGCTCTTTCTAAATGCTGGATGCCACAGGTCCTGAAGGGAGAAAGCACACATCACAGCGAGCGCTTGCCTGCCTGGGAGACAGGCAGTGCCCGTAGCTCCTGCTGAAGTCAGTGGGGAACGCTAGAAGGTGACTTACACCTATGTCCATGGAGGAAATTTGTCTGTAATACGCTGTCAGCATCAGCAGTGGATTTATGTCACCAACAGAAATGATTCGGCTGATGGCGCTTACAGATGAAGGAGTTAGTTTGATGTGGTTGCTCACCAAAGCAGCATGTGGAAGTCTAGGTCCCGGGTGATGGGTCACCGTAAGACCATGCCATGGACGGCATGTTGAACTTCACCTGGGGGCTGCCCTTGTGTTGCAAAAAACAAAATGTGGAAGCAAGCAGCTGTCCCAGTAAGGCTCTGGGGGGACTCAGCCCACGGGAAGGGCTCTCACTCACAGGGGGGATGCGCTCCGGCAGGCAGGAGCCAGATCCTGTCGCCCACTCCTGGCCCTGTGCTGCTGCCCTTGCAAAGCCGCGCTGCAGAGCCGCCTCGCTCCCCGCGGTTAGGCAGGCAGCGAAACTGCAGTTTCAAAGTCATCTTGCTAAACACGTGTTACCTAAGTTGTCCTGGACCCGAATTATAGCCCTGCCGCATCCACCAAGAAACACGTCCATGGCCCCAGTGGGCAGGAGGTGCCACGGGCAGGGAGCACTGATGGCTCCGAAATTGCATTAGTCATTCACATCAGAGGATCATCTTTATTGCCAAAGACTCATGAGCCTAAAAGCTTCATTTCCTGTCCCTTCAGCAACTTAATTGGTATTACATGCTTCAAATCCAGACCGAGGGAGCCAGAGGAAAATTCAAGAAGCCTAATTCGGCGCTAAATACCCAGCGATGAGAACTGACTCCTTTATAAAGAGATGCCCTTGTCGTTGGCAATGCGTGGGGTAAAGGGCCCAGTTAATTAGCAGGAGCCCCAGTGGCCTATTACACAAACGAGCTCAGCAGCCATGGTAACTTGGTGGGGAGGAAGAGCACGGTCGGAGCCAGCGAGTGAATGAGCCGTCACACATGTCCGAGCCCGTGTCCCTGTGGGAAGCTGCTGTCCCTGCCCTTGATCCTGCAGCACTCACAGCCCTGCTCTGAGACTCGTGTGTCCGCATCACCCATCTCCCTCCGACAATGCCCTCATCCTCACACGCGCCCGTTAAAAAGTTTCTGTTAAAACCATATAATTAGGGAGGATAATTAGTTTCTAAAATAGGAATTGATCTTCCCAGTGCTCAGTGCGCTGGGGAATGAAGCAAGGCAGGGCAGAGCCCGGCGCCGGGGGGCTGATGGTGCAGGGGGTCCTCCCGAAGCTCCAACAGACGTGG
This sequence comes from Aptenodytes patagonicus, assembly GCF_965638725.1. NCBI lineage: Eukaryota > Metazoa > Chordata > Aves > Sphenisciformes > Spheniscidae > Aptenodytes > Aptenodytes patagonicus. The sequence goes on from NC_134966.1 coordinate 10,585,012, forward strand.
CTGTGCCCAAGCCAAAGCCCATGGGCGCGCGTGGAAACCTGGGGCACACTCCTCGCCATGGCTCCCCCGATTCCAAAACTCAGCCCGAGGAACTGAGACTTGTCCCATTAGCAAAGAAAGGATGCCAAAGACTTGGGAGTTCAATCTGATCAGCAGCCCTGAACAGTTATGCTTTCTTCAGTGTGCACAAACCTCTCAGGCTGAAAAATCAAGCTAGAAGACACCACTTAAAGGCAGAACCTCCTCCGGCTTCCCCAATCACCACGTTACGTCCTGGCAGTGCCATCCCACCGCAGCTGGGAAGGTCCCACCCCACCTCCCCCTGCTGTAAGCGCTGCGAGAGCCCGGCTCCGCCAGTCACCCCTGGGACGTGCAAAGCTGATTTCCCTGGATGAAGAAGGCGGCTTAGTGAAACGAAAAGCAACACTCACCCCGTGAAAACAAGACACAGGAGGGTGCAGATCAGAATGAGCACCTGGTTAAACATCGCAGACTGGGTCCTTTGTATGGCTCGGTGCAGGTCGTTCTGGGAAGAGAGGAGAGGGCTCACCAACTCGGGGAGGCTGAAGGTAAAGTACTCCTCCAAGTACCAGCTGCTGTCTTGCTGGCCCCAGCAATGCCCCCGCAGACGGAGGTCAAGCCAGAATTTGGCCCTTGAAAAGGGATGTGCGTTTCTGTGAGCAGGTCTGGGCTCTGCTGCCGGGAGAGACAGCTCGAGTGGGCACGTCGGAATGGCTGGAATATCTCGTCCTGCTGAAATACCGTATCCCGGGGACAGCCAGGGGCCGTCCCTGTCAATACACAGCCAACAGAGTCAACGTGGCTCAGACGCTGAAGGGCTCCCGTCAGGTCCACAGACCAGCATCACCAGCTGGCAAAGCCTCACCTCCCACCAACCCCGGCACGGCTGCACGCACTGAGCACCAAAACCTGCCTGAGAGCCGGCGGCAGGCGAGGGCCCCCCTCCCGGCCACGCCGCCTTTGGCATCCCCAGGGCAGAGGGACCCAGGGCGAAAGGGGTGGGATGCGTCCAGTCACTCACAATCATGTTCTCCAGGGCGTACTTGGCAAGCCAGCAGTTCAGAAACACAGGAATGAACAAATTCCGCAAAGGAGGCCAGAATATCTATGAAAGCAAGAGTTACTCGCAGAAAAATCCATGTTGCCTATCAGAAAAAGCTATAAACAGCCAATTTGAACCCTGTCGGGAAGGATCCATCTCCAAACTAAGCACCGGCCTCTGCAGAGGCTGCCACCGAAAGCGGCCCCGCTCCCCCGGCTGCAGTGGGGCAGCTGAAAACAGAGGATGTTTTTTTGGAATAACGCTCCAGAGAAAGTCATTATGTTGAAAAATATTGAAGAAAAAAATTGCCTGCCAGCTTTAAATACCACTTGGCCAGACATCCATTTTTCTTTATTTTACCACCAAAACTACAGTACTTATTAAACTTAAAGCCGCTTTAAAATGTCACCAGGAAACACTCACCGTGATAATAAATGGCACCGTGTTGATCATCTCAAGGATGAATGAAATGCGAAAAATCTGTTCCCAGATGTTCCCCTGAGGAATTAAAAAGAAATAATAATTAGATAAGCTTAAAAATCTGCCAAATGACAATTAAAAAGCTCCCACTCTGCCACAGACCCTGCTAGATGGGGGAAGTACGCCAGAGCAGCCAGAAAGATGCTCCGGTTTGCCTGCGGGAAAGAGATGCAGTGCTGGTGGCAGACACGCCGGAGTCAGTCACACCTTCCCAAACCGTTCAGTCCTTTCCACGGCCGCGACGTCCCTCTGTCCGTCACTGCTGCTGCCCAGCGCCAGGGGACAACAACGACGCCTCGTGCAAGGACGGAGAATGGGAGTGACTGATACAGATCGCTGGTACTCAAACCAGGCGGGTGACACAAGGTCTGAGTCTTTTCTGCCAACTGTCCCAGGGACCCCGAGAAGATGCCATTTGTTAAGGTCACTTTTCTTGGCTGTTTTAAGGGGCTTTGATCCAAAGGAGTCAGCCTGTGCCTCTCCCTGTCTGGCTTGGAGCAGTGCCTGCTACCTCCGGAGGCAGCAGACCTCGGCACAAGCAGGGGTCATGCTGCCGAGCTCAGCTCCAGGTCCTCAACCTTAGGAAACTCAGCGTGCATCAATCCGGCCCCCCAAAAAAGCAGCGACCCTTTGTAAAACAGGTCTGAATTTAAAGGAAGGTGGAAAAAGAAGAGATCCCCCAGCTCTGCTCTGCCAAACACTTATCCAGCAGCCCAAGGGGGAACGAGAAATGAAAACAGCCACAGCCAGCTGAGACGTCGCCGAGGCACACGTCCTTTCAGGATGCTTCAGGCTTCAGACAGCTCAAAGACCGAGAAATGAATTCACGCCGGGGGGTCAGACCCAGACTGCGCATCACCGTCCGCTGCCCGCCCCGGGGCACTTACCTTGTAGCTGAGATAGATGAGCAGCATGGTCTCCAGAAAGCTGATCAAAGCTATGCTGACCTGCAGAGACAGACAGGCAAAGGCTGCTGAGGGCTCATGCGATGCATCGTCAGTCAGTCAGAGGCTGCGAGCGCCTCTGCCGAGCCCTCCCTGCCCTGTGCGATGAGGAGCCCGTGGGTATCGCAGACGTGGGCCCGTTCGTTTGATTTCTCTGCGCCCGTTTGCGTGAATGTCTGCCATGCACGAGCAACAGGCATGCAGGCAGCCCTGAGCAGAAGCCGACGGGCGCTCAACCCTCCTGCAAGCGATTCCCCAGGCAGCTGCCTGGCCTGAAAATAGCCCGTTACTGGTACAGCTGCATCCAGGCTGGGAAGGAGCTGAGCCAGCCTCATGATTTTATCTTCCTACAGCTTTTCCTCTCCTATCGGTCCCTGGGATTTTCACCCAGGGCCATGTTGTTGCTCCCAGCAGAAGCCCCAGCTCATTTTCTGCTCACCCAAGAGAACCCGTTGCCCCTCACTGTTGCGGGCAGAGGATGCACAGAGACCTGCTGGCAGCAGAGCTCAAACCCCAGCTCCTGCTGTGCTCGTGCAGGACCATGCCCGAGGTCTGGGCACTCACCTGCACAGCCCACAGCGGCATTTTTCTATCCACCCAGAAGATGTGTGACCTGCAAAGAAAATTCAAAATGGGTCTGAACTGTAGCCCAACTAGCAGTGCCCTTACCCCCCACCGAACGTAAATGTGAGGCCATCGCTTGATGCAGGATCCAGCACAGGACTGGTACTGGCGTTCCCTACTGCACAGTTTGTTCAAGCAGCCTCTGCACTGGGAATAAGCCATTCCCAAGGGTGCAGCCACAGGCACTTGTCAATTGATTTGGTCCTGGGATGCTGCTCCGCATCCCTCGAGCAGCCCGTGACCAAGAAATGGCCACGGGCAGCTGTCAGCACCAGCCACGTCCATCGCTGCATTCCCGCGTCTGGCAGAGCCGGACCCCAGCACTGGAGCAACTCTCGACTCACCAGTTTATCTTCGTGGACTGGTTGAACGCCGTGTAATTCTGCTTTTCGCATTCCCAGCTAGGAAAAGAGAAAGACAAAGCAGGGGAAAGCAGTCAGCGGCGGGGAGGAAGGAAAAGGGGTGCTGGCGTGGATGCCCCAGGCTCACGGGGTGCCCTTGCCGCTCTGTCCTGATGCTGGGGGAGGCCCCCGGACAACACTCCCACGGCTCCAAACGCACACTGGTCCCTACAGCTGGGGCTTTCCACGGGAGCCTATCTCACCCAGGCAGTTTTTAACATCTTATTACTGGAGAATAAGACCCGTCAGGTACTTCAGCCCGTTCCAGAGATGCTGCGAAACGCTGATACTCGCGGGCACGGGGCTCCTTGTGCACAGTGCTCAAACACAGGGCTGCAGCTGGGAATTACCAGGTTACAATTAGCAAAAGCTGCGGAGCTTCAACTTCTAAGACAAGGCTAGCTGGGCCCCGAGCAGCCAGGCAGGCAGGCAGCACCGAAGCCAAGCTCTCCCCCTTCCTTGCTGCAAGGGATGCGTTCCCGCTTGCCAGCCTCTATTTTGCCACACACCTTCAGGAAAGTGGGCTTGCCTGAACGGCAGCTGTGCTAAACCTTTCCAGGATATGCATCTGTGTCACGCTTAATTCCTACATATTTGAAACCACTTTTGGACAATGCAGACGTACTTGGTAGTCTGCAACGTTTACAAAGAAAAAATCAAATTGCTAATTCTCCTAGCTCTTGAAAAAAAACCACACTGTATGTGAGCTAAACAAAGCAAGGACATATTAAAAATAGGCTTATACTGAAACTCAGAGCAAAGCTCTGGGTAATCATCTGTAATCATCTGTCACCTCGGGGATCTAAATGGCAAAACATATTTCCTTCCCAAATGCTTAAATGGGATTTAGCATAACTATCTTCAAGGGCATCAGGATTCAGAAAATACTTGCATGGCGATGCCCTGTAATCATGAGGTCCTGCCCGTGTCTAAAGGCCACGCTGCACTCCTGACCGTTAGAGCCAGACAGCATTTGGAAATGAACGTGGCGTCGAATTTTTCCACCACCTTCCCCCCGTGTGCCGTGCAGGGCCAGCGGACGCCCACACGCCTGTCCACAGGGTTTGAGCAGGGAGCAAAGCCCACCAGACCAGCAAGCTTGGCTAAACTACCAATTCAAACAGCTGGAGGGAGAAAAACATCCGTCGTGCATCTTCACATCTGCCGTGAGTAGCTGCCATGGCGTCTGCGCTCCCCATTGCACAGGGTGGTGTGGGGAGCCCGGCGGCAGCGCCACTCACCAGCCTATGCCCTCCTCCGGGTTGTCGAGCAGGACGCGGACGATGTACAGGAGGCAGGTGAGCAGCTTCAGCGAGAAGTTGAAGAGCCGAATCCTCAGGCCTGCGGCAGAGGGGAGCACGGCGTGGGCCAGGCAGCATGCCCCGGGCACCCCGGGCACCCCACAGCACAGCCTTTTTAGTTTCCCACAAGCTTTGCAGGGCCCCTTGCACCGCAGGACCCCACTGAGCCCCAGGGGAGCTGCGGGAGCCCCAGGGCAGCACACAAACGTTGCTCACGCTTTGCCCGGGGCTCTACGCGTCCTGCCCAGTGTCAAATCTATAGGAGACTAATACAGAAATAAGTAACGATGAGTCAGCTCCTTGCTGGCCCCAACAGATGTGAGAGACAAACGAGGGAGCTGCTGGAGTGTATCCCCCTCGTTAGCAGGCATCCATTAAAAAGCATCAGACAGGCAGGGCCAGGGCTCTGCTCCGCTCGCCACGCTGCAAACAGCTTGCAGGAGGAGGGACAGAGAGCAAAAGCTGCTGCTTTATCCATTCTCCCTCCCCAGCCAGTTCATCGGGTTATTACTCAAATTACAAGTGAGAAATTCATCACATTTTCATTAAAAACTTCCCCGTGGACACCCTGTTGTGTTACACTCCAGAAACGACAGGATGCAGGGAGGAAAAGAAAATGTGAATTTATAAATTAACAAGCAGACTCCCTCCAGACAGCTAACGACATCTCAGAGAAAGAAAATAAAAACACCATTAGTCAAGTGGAGGCTAATCCAGATGGCTGAAGCAGGAGCAGGTAACTCACAGCCTGCCTCGGCTGTCCCCACAGCCGATGACCTCCCTGCGGGCACGGGGAGCATCGCCGGCTCCGTGGCAGGGACATTTTCTCCCTGACCCCCCCTCCCCGGGTAGCTCCCGACACCCACCCTGCTCCCGGCCAATTTGTCCCAGCTGGTTCCTGTGCTGTGTTTGTCCCTAGCGAGCAAAGGTGGCAGGCAGCATCCCCTCCTCCCCGTGCAACCGTATCCCCCCAAACCAAGTTGGCCAACACCCAACAGAAAGGCCAACAGGCAGCAGCAGCCCTGGCCTGGGCAGCCAGCGCTGGGGACACACAGGGACACAACCACCAGCAGATGGCAATGGCTTCTCGTCCCACGAGGACAGAGCTCGGCTCTCGAGCTCGGGCAGGGTTTGGTTTCTCCCGGCAGGCGCTTGCGCTCCACGCACGGAGCACTCACTCGATCGCTGGTTTTTGATGAAGAAGAGCTTCAGCCGCTCCTTGAAGGTGTTTTCATTCACGTAGAACTCGACCTGCACCCTGCAGGGAAAGCACCCAGAGGAGCCCGTCAGTGGGGCGGGAGGTTGGACCTGGAGCACCCCAGGAGCCCTGTGCCCCTGTCCTGGCTGCGTGACCCCCCAGAGCAGCCCACAGCAGACCCCGGGCTCAGCCCTAGGCTCCCAGCTGCTCCCACTGTACCAAATCGCCAGTACCACCGGCCGTGAGCACCAAGACATGGCACATCGACGACTACCAAAGCAGCCGATGCAACCCACGGGGCCAGACCTACTTTGGGTTAAGGGCTTTGCTTTCATTCACCTGCAACCAGCTGACATCGGACTTGAAAACTTCTCCTTTCCCGCACGCTTTACAACGTTCAAAGCCTCTCAGAAAAGCAGTGGCCTTGGAGCAGTCTCCCCCAGCAATGTTTTATCTGCTCCGACCCCCCGTGGCTGCAGCAGAGCAGGAGCCAGCGAGGGCGACGTCCCCAGTACACCCATGCCCTGGCTCTGCCCGGGTAGGAGCAATGTTCAGCATCAAAGCTGTTAAAAAACCAAATCTGATCTAAAAGGAGAAAAATTCCCTTTGTTGCTAAGATACCACATTTGGCTATTCCAGAAAAACCCAGGAGCTGCCAACCAACTCCGAACGTCACTTGGCATTCGGAGCCGCTGGTGGCTTCTGTCACCAGGACAAGGCGCCGCGGCAGAGAGCTGCCCACCGGGGCACTTCGCAGAAACCGGCCAGGAGAAGCTGCGGGTGAAACTGCAAAAGCCCCATCCACCGCTGTGACCACCACGGGCACTTCTTCATCTTCAGCTGCTCCAGTCTCCATCACTGACCCCCATCCGTAGCCCTCCTGCCGGTCCCCACGTGCCGGCTGGATGCCCATGACCGCACGGATGGGGGAAAGCCTCACCAAGGCTGGAGGTTCCTCCCCACGGATGTCAGCGGGGTCTGGGATCAAGCACACCCGGATTAAGGGTGTGCAGGCAAAACTGGTCCCTGCTCAGCTCATCTGCCACCCGCCTCTCCTATTACTTTATAAATGCCCGCAGCCCTTTGCAAACTCACTTGTTCACACCAGGCAGGGTTATAAATTACACTCCTGCCTGCTAAGTGCAAGCTAAAAGGGATTGTTTCCTGATGCCTCGGCTTTAGACACCGAGCAAGACAAAGTCTGTTCATTACTATAACAGCTGATAATGGAGTTAAGTGCAACGAATTAGCCGTTTCCCCTATTTCACTGTATTCAACAAGTCTCTTAAGTGAGTGCTACTATTATTACTATTTTTTAACTTGGAAGAAGGTCATCAAAATCGCATTAATCAGGCATACTACCAAGCCAAGGTGAGCAAATTCACAGTGACAGTCATTAAACCTACCACCCCATTTTATTTCGCCTCTGCAACCCCCGTGTACACGTGGCGCCGGCTCCAGCCGAGCGTGCTGCCTGGCACACACCACCGAATTGTGATTTATTGGAAAGCAGCTGCTACTTGCTCTGACAACAGAGGGATAAACAAATATTTACTGAGCATTAATGCCAAGCCGATCGGGCAGCAAATTGGGAAGGGGTTTTATGAGACCCTCATTGCTCGGGAGTCCCTCTTCCTGGTACCCACCGGTGCCCGCCGGCATTTCACAGCCAGCCTGACCACTCGTGGGGAAACCGCCCAGCACGTAAGAAGCGTGGCATACCCGTGAGAGCTCCTCGGGGCTCCTCGTGGACTCCCTTATTAGGTTGAAAAGTCAGATTTTTAATTTACAAGGCTCTTACGTACAAAAAGCAAATGCATGGAGAGAAACCCATCACCTCAGGCACGATACCTGGGATAAAATTTTATACAGGCTATCAAACTTTACACGCTTCTGCCATAAGCCGGTAACTGCTCTCTGGCTTAACCTCCCTTGGAGTGACACAGCGGGAACCCACCGGCAGCTGCCTGGCCTGGTGGCTGGCAGGGACCCGCTGACGGGCTCAGGGTGGCCGATCCGCTGTAAGAGCCCATCCTTCAGCGTCTCCCTAACGCTGCTGGAGCAGCACAGCCTGGACCAGAGGTAGCACCCAGGAGGTGGGTGAGACGCACCCGTCTGAGCCCCTCCAGCTCCGGAGCTGCTGCAGGCAGAGACGAGGGGCTCCACGCTGGGGGCTCATCTTGTCCCCACCAACGTAGCCTAAGAGGAAAGAAATCAGGAGCCTTAACCTGGAAGCAAATGCTGAGCTCCTGTCACCCACCTGCAGGCGCGTCCCATGCAGACCCCGCGCCCTGCCTGGGTCCCTCGGTGGGACGTCACGCACCGAGCAGCTCCGTAACAGAGGTGACAATAACCCACAGCCTCGATGGGGCAGTCACCAATCTCTGTTAAGACATTCGGCATTTGTGCTGGTTCCAATGCCAAGGGGAAGGATGCCCAGGCACGGCTGGCAGCACTCAGCAAACCCATCAGCAGTGATGTGAGCGCGGCGCTCCTCACCAGGACATTTCACAGCATCAAGTGAGGAAAACGCTAAAACACAAATGCACCTGAGGCGGCAGCAGTGGGGTTTACGCCAAGAACATACCTCACCCCAAACGTCCCCAGCCGGCAGCAGCAGGGACGGGAGCTGAGCCTGCATCTCCCCTGGGGCCCCGATGCTCGTGAGGATCGGCCAGCCTAAGGGGCAGGGAGGGCGGCCGGGGGGGGCCTTTGCACCAAAGCTGGTGCGTGTTCACCAGCCGCACTCGCTGGCAGGAGAAGGGAGCGGGGAGGTGGGTGGGCGGCCATGGACCCTGCCGTGGGGACCGCGAGCACTGGGGAGCTAGCAGGAGAATTTACGAGCGCTGGCTCAGCCAGCACGATGCCTTAGGAGCAAGCAGCCATAAATGCAGAGCTTCGTAAGCACAGCCTTAACGTGTGTTAAAATTAATCATTCCCAAAGCCAGGCTTCGCAAATAATTTATCTGTGTCAGGGCATAAATCAGCTGCCACAACTGCTCACAACACTGCACACACAAGCTAATTGCTCCTCCTCCTTATTAAAAAGGCCCAGAAAATGCTAGGAACTGGCCTTCAGCTCCGTCATGAGCGCTGGGCACACTATTCATCAGTGTCCCTGAGGATTAAGCACATCGAGGAGAGGGAGACTTCAGGGAGCACGATTCCTCTCCTAGACATTCGCCTCCGTACTGAAGAAACAAACCGCAATATAAATCTCTGTCGCCAGACAGATGGTTCACTGATCTATAGCGTCGCAGCCCACCTCGAGACTATGAATATAAATGCTGATGGATAAGAGAACTGAATCATTAAAAGAGATCAAACTTTTTATGACAAAGTAGCCCATGTATTCATCCGTCATAACGGCTGCAGGAAGAAGAAACACTTGGAAAGGAACTGAAGCAGGTCCTGGGGGTGAAAGAGGGTATTTATCACTGCAAAGAGGTGAAGAAATAAATGCATGTAGAAAGAACATGACCCTGTGCGGACAACCTGCCCTCGCTGCTTTCTGGGCTGAGCCCCTGGAGCTGTATGGGACCCTGCAGCCACGGCCCCGCCGATGCCCCGCCGAGCCCCGGCGGCCCCCGCGGGGTGACCGTCCCACGGGGCTTCTGTCTGGAGGAGGAGGGAGGGCAGAGCAAGGGCTCGGCATGACGGGGACCAGGACACCGCCCCGGTCCGACCGCCTGCTCCAGCGCTGGCACCCGCTCTGCAGGCGCCAGGTTAACCCAACACCCCAGAGCCGACCCACGGCTGAACGAGTGATGGCTTTTACCAGGCAGCGGCAATCATCCAAAAGTGTCAAAGCTCCTACTCCATTTCCAGCTGAGGGAAGGAGATTTTATAATCTAAAACATACCCGTTAATTTTGTTGTCAAGAAGTTAACTTCAAATAAAAATCAAGCTAAACTCCGACTGCATTACCGCCCCGAATCACAAACCCTGACGGGCTCCGATTTCACAGCATCTCAGCCGAGCCGGTCCATTTAAACTGCCCCCATCCCTGCCACCGCAGCCAGGCATCCCTCCCGCCGGCCGGGCAGCGTGGTGCCAGCCCAGCCCGGGCAGCACTGAGGGGTGCAGGCAGCGGCGTGCCCTGCGGGGAAGGAGCAGGCAGCATGCCGTCCCCCCAGCCTTGCCCCGGCTGAACCTCCCCAGGCCGCGCAGATAATCATCACAGTACAAGTTTAGTTACAAGCTCTCTGCTTGGAAGTGTAATTACCGCTCTTACGCACTTGATAATGTCTGAACAATTTCATTTTCTTCGCTCGGTTATTTATTGTACTTTATTAATCTAAGATTAGAGGCAATTTGTTCTAAGATGATGAGCTCCCAAAAAAGACACAACAGTTTGTTCAGAAAAGTGCAGGGTGCAAGACCAGGATGAGCACAGCCCGGCTCACCGGCATTAAAATAGACACCGAGGAGCACAGCCCCCGCTCCATACTTGTACCTTCCCCAGAGAGCTGGGGATAAACACGCTCCCCTTAAAGGCAAGTAAACCACGAAAAACAGCAACCCACATGGCAGGGCAAATCCGCACAGGCAGCGCAGGCAGGGACGTGGGGACGGAGACGTACCCCCGAGCTCTGCGTCCCCAGGAGACTTACATGGGCAGTCGGGCACGGGCAGCTCCCCTCCGGTCCCCACAGCATGTGACAGCCGCCGGGCATGGCCTGAAAACTGAGATGGCTCCAAAATCCACCGGCCAGCCCAGGGAGCGAGCTGCCACCCCCTGCGCCGGGACGCTGCCCAAAGCCTCCCTGCTGCTTTCTAAAGAAGGGCTTAGGTGCCCGGGGCACTTTTGTTCTATTTCATAATAGAGACTTCTTGCCATGAGAAGCCTATCTTCAAATAAATATGGCCCTTGAAAGACAAGAAAAAAATCTCAGCATCTCTCCATAGCTCCAATCCTTGCTCTCACACTCCGGCTGGGCGGGAAATGCCGTTCTTGCTCCAGGAAGATTCTCAAGAAACTTCTCCCACCGTGTAGCGGGATGCAAACGAGACCCTTCGGAGATTTTGGGGAAAAAAACCAAAACAAAACCCAAATCTCTGCAATCTGGTGGCTGCCAACACCCACCTCTGCCAAGACAGTGTAGTCTCAGATGAGACCCCACTTCATCCCCCGACTCTGGCTGAGCCTGGAGGACGGCTCCGCATCCTCCCTGCAAAACCACATGGGTCAAACACGTAAGAAACGTGTCTGTGGCATACAAAAGCTGAAATTAAAGAAACGTGCTGATGGCCCGGGGGGCGCACTGGGGATGGGCTGTGGGTACCAGGTGCAGCCCCGGGCAGAGGAAGGTGCGGAGCAGCACTGGAAGTGCAGACCTGCAACATTTCTGCTCTCAGCATCATGCAGTGCAAGGAACAGCAGAGGATATTGCGTGAAAGGCAGCGTGCTGCTCAGCAAAGGCACCGCACCGCAGCCGGGCTGCCTCCGGTCCTTCGCTCAGCCACCGGCCCGGCACAGAGGGCGGCTGGTGCCAGCAGAGGCCCGTGGCAGGCCAGGACGGCCGCCCAGCCCCCGGCTGGGTGACAGCCCCTCTGCCCCGCAGCCAGCCTGGGCACGGGGCATCGCCACGAGGCACCGCGACAGGGAAAGCTGAGCAGAGGCCAAAGCCCTTCCCGAATAAACCACCGAGCCAGCCAGCTTGAGGCTGAGATACCTGCTGATGGCAACCACACGAACTACCCAGACAGACACACCTCCAGCAGCTGCCAGCCCTCCTGATTTCCTTCAGAGATGCTCTTTCCTTTTTTCCGCCGTTTTCTTGACAGTAACAGGCATTTGGGTACAAAAGCTACAGCGAGACGGATGACGTCGAGTGAGCTTTGCGTACTGAACACCACCTCTGTGGTATATTCATCTGCCATCCTCCATCTATCCCCAAGTGAGCGGAGGATGGGGGTCAGCTACGGCCCTTCCCACCAGAGCTCCCAGCCTGCCGGCGCAACGAGCTGCTCCCAGCGTACGGCTTGGAGATGGAAAGGGGGAATAGCTGTGCGGCTGTGTGCGTATAGAAAACCTGGGCGCCTGCCAAAGTGAGAAACGGGGAACAGGCTGCCCCCACGCTCAATAAGCAGTAATTGAACAATTACTCAAAGGAGGAAGGTTGTGGGTTTCAACAAGGCTGTACCGGCTCAGTGCCAGCGAGCGTGCAAGAAAACGGCTTCAAAACCGCACGGGGCTGCACGGCTCCGGGGAGGGGCATCTCCTGCCGCAGCCCCGCTCTCCCCTGCATCCCCCCTGTGCACTGGGCAGCCGTGCGGGGACCAGCCCGCAACAGGGGCTCTGCAAAATCTGCCGCCTGGTTTTGCTTCACTGCATCTTCTGCAAGCCCCAGGCTCGGCTGGCAGCCCGCGGTGGCCCGGGCTGTGGTGCTGGCAGGGCAGCGGCAGCGTGCTGCGCTGTGTTCCTCATCGGCCAGGGAGATGCGCGGGCTCACCCCACCTGTGGAGAAGCCGGGCAGGATTGATGCCATGCTGCAAGCCAAACACGGCTGGACACCCGGCCGCTCTCCCACCGAGCCATGTAGCACCGCCAGCAGGCTCACCAGCACCGCGGCTGGGAGCTTTCCTCCATGAATATCTCAGCTTCTCCAGGGGTTTATCAAACACCCCCGAACATCCCTCGCTGCAGCAGCTTCTCCAATAAATCTCTGGCACGTTTTTAAACAAGAAAGCACAAAGCAACCAGACAGGGACTGGGAGCCAGGGCATCGCTTGCCTCGCCCCGCTTTTGGGGGCAAAGCCCCACCCCGGCCAACGCTGCCGACCCGTGGAGGGAAGGGGAGAGAGGAGACCTGTCTCAGCACAAAGGGCTGGGACCAGGAGGGCAGGTTTCAGTGCCTGGGAGGTACGTGAGAACACTTGGGAGACCAGTGGGAGAGTCTGCATGGTCCAAAAGGCCAAGTATTGCAAACAGGGGAAATCTGCCCATTGTCTACAAATCAGTCTTGTCCCCCATCCCTTAGTAGGCGCAATACTGAAGCCACTTTCCCCTTGTTCTGCAGAGTCCCAGCTGATCCCCATGGATCATGGCACCGGCCAGCCCCGAGGCGCTCAGCGGGTCCCACATCAGCCTCTCGCAGGCACCATTGTAGCCACCGTGGCCCCATTGCAGCCACCATGGCCCATGGCACCGTCGCAGCCCTGCGGGAAGGCAGCTGCTCCCGCCGGCTCCGGCCTCTCGGCCAGGCTGCCCCGGTGGCCCCGCCAGGCTGATGGAGCACTCTGAGCCATGAGGCACACAGCGCCAGGAATGAGTTTGCTGAGCTGCTCGGGCTCCGGGCAGGGAACATGCTGAGGCACATCACGAACAATGATCAGCAAAATTGAGTCCCACACCAATAGACACGCTGCACTGGGAACCAGGTTGCTGTGGCACACATTGCCCCAGGACCGGCTAAAAACCTTGTTTCCTCAAGATTTCATGCATTTACCATGAGAATAAATCAGAAAAAAAGCATCTCCTGTTATGTTATGGAGTGTAATTTTTGCCCAAAGAAAGGAGCGATATCGCCAACCACTCTGCAGCAAATTAAACACAGCTGGATGCAGGTAATATCATCCTGGCTCCAGCAGTAACGCTGCAATTTTATTCTTGGGGGATGAAAAGCAGGCTCCAAGCAGCTGTTTCTGGAAAAACTCTGCCCAAGACCAAGGTTGGCTTCAAAGGCCAGTCCTCACGGCCACTCATCTTGCACCATGAGATGAACGATGCCCTGAACGCATCCGCACAAGCACTGCTGGATTGGTAGGACAAAGGCAGGGCAGGAGGCACCGCATCGAGGGCGTGACGGCTCTGCCGAGCCGGGGGTTGGCTAGCCCTGACACACGCTGATGGAAAGGCTTCACAAATCTGTAGTGATAAAAAAGAAATCTGCTGCTGGACTTCTTTTTCCTGGTTTTTTTTATTAGGGAGGACATTGCAGTGAAAAGGGGATTTTTATCAATTCCTCGTTCCCCGAAGGCAGCTACAATCACTCTCCAACTGTATTTAGCAGTTGCGGAGCTTATTTTCAAGCACCAGACAAAGCGCTGGAGGCAGCGGGGATGCACTCAGGGGTTGGAGTTGATGATCTCTCCACTCCCTCAGTACCAACGAGCAAGGGGCGGTGATGCACGGCGGGGCCGGCAGCACAGCACCGACCCGGCAGCACCCCGCGCTTCCAAAAACGCGAGTTCAGCTCCGGGGTGAAGCGGGACACGCTGCTTCATCCCAGAGCTGCTCCGGTGCCTCCCCAGGCTGGGAGCCCCGGCTCGGGGCTGTCCCCGGGGGACAGCACTGCTCTGGGTAACGGCACATGTGTGCGCCGCGGGAAGGTGGCACAAGGCGAGCACGGCCGAGAGGAGCCGGGGGAGCACCAAGGGGCTCCGTGCCGTGCCCATGTGCAATCCCAACGACACGCCTGCAGCAAGCAGGGGAGCGGGCCCTGGCCCACAGCCTGCTCCCAATGCTGGGTGCCGAGCCAGGCAGGACGGGGAGCCCCTGCCAGCAGTGATGTGCTATGCGGGGGCCTGATCCAGGCCTCTCCTCGCGGAGGGCTCTCGCTCGGCACTGTCCGAGGACACGCGTCCCCAGCTGTGGGCCCTGGGCGAGGACACGCTCATTCCCCAAGTCATCTTCCCGCTGCGTCTCCCATCCAAGGTCTCAGCAGCCTCGCGGATGCACAGAGCAGCCCCAGCCCTGGCCCCACGCTGCTCGCGGCCGGGCAGCGGCACCACTTGCTCTTAATAAAACAATAATAATAAGAAAGATTAAAACCCAGAAAGAGAAGAAGCAACGGAATAACACACTGTGTTTTGTTTGGCTAATTTGTTTTGCAACATTGGAGATTGACACCCATGAGTCTGCTCCTATAATTGCTTATGCTGATGAATCTGGATTGTTTAATTGGAGTCTGCACATGGAGCTCATTGCTAATGGGTAATCACCAATTTGCTGCCAAGGATATCACTTCTTCCCCAAGAAACCTGTCTGCCTCTGAGCACAGCTAGTCCTCCCCCAGTGGGAACCATTGCTCTTTCGGAAGGGTTTGCTGGTGCCATACGCAATTCCTTGGTGCCCAGAGCAGTAACGGACCAACCGCGTGCTTATCAGCTCCCTTAAAAGCAGAATAATCTATCACTAATTTAAAGACAAGGCTGACCACTGCTCTTGGCAGCAGGTACTGCCCAAAATACTTGGCTCACGAGACAGCATGCACACATGCACCGCGCAAACACCCCCAATTGCAAGGGGTTTTTGCTCTCCGGAGAACACGGTTGGCTTTTGCCCGGTGGAAGAGTGACGGTCCCCGGGGCCGGCGGTGCCACGGCAGCCCTCGCCCCCCCGCCCCCACCCCTCCCCACCCCCAACCCCGCAGCACCGGCGCAGGGAAATGCATGCGGTGCACTTACTGCGAGAAGGAGGAATCCACGCTGAAGTCCTCGGCATGAGGCCTACAGAGCAAGAGCATCACAGGAGGTGAGGGAAACGTACAGCTGCCGGGCAGAAACCAGAGCGACAGCCGGAGCCGTGCCACGGGGAGCGCCAACGCTGGAGGGACAAACAGCCACCCAAGTGCTTGGCCGGGGGCTGCACCGCGCCTGGGATGTGTCCCTGCCGAGGTCCCCAGGGTGGGGATGCTGGGGACCCGGTGATGCTCCGGTGGCTTTGCCAGTGTACGGCCCCTTTAATGACTCAGCTCCATGGATAAAAACATGTTTTATGCTTTTTTTTGTTTGGTTGGTTTTTTTAAATGAGTCTTGCAAACTGCATCGCTGCTCTGTCCCAAATCAGTGTCACGCTTTCTGCGGAGAACTTAGATTTTGAAAGGTGCCGGTTGGGGTGTTTTTAGGAACCTAACATTGTGTTTCTCCTACGCACACCTTCACAGAGCTGATTTTATACACACAGGTGATGACCAGAGAAGGGAAAACAAAATAAAATAAAAGAACAGAAAGGAATGATGAGGGTAACATGGGGGGGTCATGGCAGGGGGCGAAAGAAGAACACAGAAATGTCCGGGAGCGGGTGGGAGGCGAAGGGACCGGCTCTGCAAGCAGCACCCATGGGGCCCGTGCTTGTGTACTGTACATCCCACAGACAGACAGACAGACAGCAGCACAGTGCTATGAAACAAAGCAATTGCAGCTGCGAAGGAAAAAAATCCCTTTGCAAAAACAACAGTCTTTTCAAGGCCTATCCATCCCCGCAGATGGCCACGGGTGACCGTCACCGCGGGCGTTAGCTGAGACTGCTCCTGGAGCGTGCCGGAGCCCTTCCCCGCCGCCCAGTGTTCAGCAGTGCCCTCTTTCCTTTCCTTGTTTAATATGAGTCTGGGCAATCGAGAAATATATCCAAAGCAAAGGGGGCAGTTGCAGCTCATAAAGGTTTTTCTTTTTTCGCTTTGTGCTTTATGAGTCCACAGCACTCCAATACAGTTAAAACTAAATAAAAGCAATATATTCACATTTCAGCTAAAATGCAAGTCCAAAGGAAAGATAATTCATCCCTCAGCTACAAGGCACACATAGCAGCCTCCCTGTGACATGATTTAGTTTGCTACTACTCTTTTTTTATTATCTGTGCGAAGGCTACAGGGAGGAGCTCATCGCCCCGGAGCCGAAAGGCCTGCAGAGAGCGCAGGCTGTGCCGACCAGAGCCGCCGTCCCGGGTGACACCAACAGCAACGTGCCCCCACGTCAGACCCAGGAGACCCGCGGGAGACGCTCAGTTTGGGAGAGATGCCGGGGGCCTTGAGGGAGGGAGCCAGGGGAGCCGGCGCAGGGGCTGAGGAGGTGCTCTGTCGAGGCGAGAGGCTGCCACGCAGCCCCGCTTCCCACGAAATGGGAGATGGCCTCTCGTGCCATCTCTCCCAGCGATAACAAGCCCCGGGGTGGGTCTATCAGGTGCGCCGTCCCTCAGAGCAGCCCTGCCATTTATTAATGACAAACAACCCAGACTTTCTCCAGCTGCAGAACAGAGGCAAGCGCAGCCCTGGGAAGCGGCCCCGCCAGCTCAGCCGCCCTCCTGCCAAATTGGATTATCCCACATTAGCAGCAGGGGCTGTTCAAGCCCCTCCACTCGCGTTTGGTTTTGCACAGGAGCCTTTTATGCCTCGCAGAGACTTTTGTGGGAAAGAAACAGCCAATGATTTGGTTTTCTTTTAATATACTGCCAGCTGGCAACCGGGAAGACTGTACGAACAGGGGCTTATTTCAGACACAGCTCCCCAAGGCAGAAGAACATTCCTGAAAACTAATGGTACATTGAATCACACAGCTCGGTGGGGTCCTGCAGACCCCGTGGGTCCCAGAGCACCGGGATGAGCCGGTACGATTCCCAGGACACCTTCCCCAGACAGGCAAGCCACGGGCTCACTAGGCAAATAAACATCTCGCTCATAAAAAGGCACCGTGAATAAAAGGGACTCCAAAGTGATGGACAGACCATAAACCTCCCCAACAGTGGCTTTGGCCACTCTGTGCCGCGGTTAAAGCATGTGCGATAAAATAGTAACAAAAAGGTGCTCTCGGCTTTCAAATGAATGAACTGCTTTATGCCGATCACAGGGGGAAGAAGTGACGCTGAGATGTCACACTGAACCCTCTCCTTCCCACCAGGCACCCAAGTGCTCATAAACAGTCTAAATGCTGAGAAAACATGGAAATTTTTTTTAAGAAAACTAAAAGTCACTCCAATTCTCATCTGGAAAGGGTTGTTTTCCAGACCCCAAAAACTTTCTAAAAGTTTCAACTTGGAGAGTTTCGTTTACTACGGAAAGGCCACATTTTCTGCAGGGAGAAGGAAGGACGGACAGACCCATGGGATGCTCAGCACTGCCCCACGGCCGAGCCGTCCCCGCGCCCCCCCCAAAGCTCTCTGCCAGGCACCAGCCTCAAACCTGGGTTTCGCGCCTGGCTCCGGTGACCGGCCCCGCAGCCCGGCCCGAGCGGAGCTGCTAACCCCGCACCAGAGGGGCTGCACAAGCATCCTCCCTTTGCTGCTCCTCACAAACTCCACCCCAGCCTTTGTGGGCTCTGCAGTGTCACTTACCTTCCAGTTAATCCAGGTTCACTGCTAGAGGGGATTAGCAGAATGGCACGGACCCTTTTGTGCACTGTCTCACTTGAAAGGAAAGGGTAGATTTACAATATACAGAATTAAAGCCATTTAACTTAGTCAGAAAGGTTACGCTGACTTTTAATGTGTTTTAGATAATCTACTTTAAATTCACTTTTTTATTTCATCCAGATCTGCCTCCCTGAGTATCCCTGTGCAGACAAACCTCAACTCATCTCATTCCTACGATGGAAGATAACTACGACACAGGCAGCGAGCCCGACCTTCGCTCCCCTCTGGAGTCCAGGGTCTGGGAGAGAAGTGCCGTACCCGGACAGGGAAAGCTGAGGCCCCTCGTCCTGGTGCTGCCAACCATTAAACGACGACGCCAAGCTCCCGGCTGGTGCAAGCAGCATCTCCCGGAGAGAGGGGCAGAGCAGGGAAGGACGAGAGAAACTGAGAGGAGCAGCGGGGGAAGAAACTTCGCTGCTACAGAGACGGGTCTGCCATCACGTTTCAAGCTGCAGCCCCGCACAAAATGGAAAGGTTTTATTAGAAGGTGAAGAGACAATGGTGTATTTATTGTTGGAACAAAAGACACTAATAAACCTTGCTTATGTACAAGAGAGAGCAATCACCTGCCCACCCACGCTGCGCAGCAGCTCCTCGGCTGAGCAGCCACCTTTTCACCCCATCCTCCTCCTCGGCTCCGGCTCCAGCACACCCCAGCAAAGGCAGCTCTCCTCCCTCGAGCTGGGCAGAGGTGCGGGCAGCCCGCCCCGAGCCCTGCTTCCCCAAGGATTTGGGCTGCAGAGCAGGTCTCCTTCTCTCCAGAGGGGGGAAGGCAGCCAGCCCCGAGCCCCAGCTCTGCCAGAGCGCTGAGGGATCTGGGTGGCATTTAGCTCCTCCATCTCATACAGATAATTTGAGGGTAAATACTTTCCCTGTGTTTAAAGTACTCGAAGATGCTGAGGTGGAGGAGAGAGCAGCAAAGCGCGGCGGCAGCTCAGCTCAGCTCGCACACAGATCTGCTCCCTCTCAGCAAACCCCTTGCCAGCTCCGCGCCTTCACCATTGTCTCCTGATTTTCCTGGGAGGTATTTTGGTAAACTAAGGGTATTAAAAATTCACTTCTGGTCCTGCAGTTCTTATTACTTCCAAGTAAAAAAAAAATCCTGCCTTGACTAAAAGCCCCTGGAAGTTATAAAGACACAAGTAATGACCTGCCAACACCACACTCGGCTTCAGGCTGCTCAATAACCACTTGGCAAGGCTCGGAGGCATTTCGAGACCAGGAGCTAAAGGGCTCTCTCCGTCAGATGGAGTCTCAGAGACGGAGGAGAGAGCTGTCAGATTTAGTGCCCTTTAGCCCCCAGTCTCAAAACACCTCCAAGACAGGGGCAAGGTAGGGGGTTTAAGATGAACCAAGCCAGGTAACTGCTTGGGAAGGCTTCCCTAAGCAGTGTTCATCCTCTAAGACACAAGATGCACCATGGTTCCTACCATATTGACAGTGAGAAACTCATCCCCAAAAATAGCCTGATGTGAGAAGGACAGATGGGAGGAGACAGAAAAAGAAAGTAAAGAGGGGGAGAAGGAACGAGCAAGAGGAAGGGGAAAGGGAGAGGAAGATGCACGCATCCTGCTCGCAAACACGTGCAAGAGGGGAGGGCGTGCTCAGAGCCGGGGAAGGGCAGCCCGCCTCCCCGGCTGTGGGACGGAGCAGGGATGACCCCAGCACCCCCGGTCCGGAGGAAGCTCAGCAAGCTGGGTGCTGGCGGGCACCCAGAAAAGCCACCGGCTGCTCCAGGCACACGCTGACAGCTGCCTGATGGCTGGAGAAGTGCCACACGAACAAACCCGCTACCGGCAGCAAAGCATGCCGTGCGGGCAGGCAGGCAGCAGACCGGCAGCGTGAGCGCAGCTGCCTCCTCCCCACCAAGCGGCACCTCAAGGGGGTCTTCTTTAATCACAGAGGTAGTTTTCTTTGGGGTTCCTCTGCAAAACCTACATCGCGACTAAAATACATAAAGTCTAGAAACAAACAAGGCGCAGTGCCAAAAACGCAGCATTGCCCGCTGCAGCCAGACGAGCCGTTCCCAGCCCGATGCCCAGCAATTACCTTCCAGAAGGTTTTGGCTCTCCCAGAGGGGCGGGCACTGCCAAGCCCGGGCACTGGGCTCTGCCTGCTGGGCAAAGAGGCCCTACAGACGCTGAGGCTGCTCTGATGCACACCTCCCTGCCTTTCCTAATGAGCTAAACGAGTCCCTGCGGTCCCATCAAGAGGCTGAGCCTTGCAGAGGAAAGACTGTGCATGAGCTTGGAGGTGGGCTGCGAGACCTCGCTCCGTTGCAGTCCTGCACAACCCCGACAGCCGGGCTGGCAGCGCTGGCAGCTGCTGCCCGCTCAGAGGGACGGCCATGCCTGGCATCCCGCTCTCACTGCAAGCAGGAATGCCTCCACTGGAGGAGGAGGAGGAGGAGGAGGAGGAGGAGGAGGAGGAGGAGGAACGTGCTAATCCCCGTGCCCTGATGGGACCTGATTGGGAATGAGGGACCTAAAATAAACAGAGCAAAAGCCCAAGTGTGTGTTTCGAGTGTAGGCATCCTCAGGTTAGGCGCCTCGTCTGCATGTCAGCGCCTATATAGGGCACCGAGATTTTCAGCAGCGCTGGCATCTCACCAGCAGCCGTGGGAGGAGCACTCAGCACTTCCAAAACTCAGCCTGTTCCCCTCAGGCGCCTGGCTACAGCGCTGCCAGCTTGGGGGTTAGCATCTCCCCGCGCCCAGGGTGGTGCAAACGCTTTCTGCCGGAGTGTGCCTGGGGACAGGGATAGGGATTTGAGGGACGGGGACCACAAACATGGGATCAGCCATGGAAACACATCCAAAACCCACAGGAGGCAGCTCAGAGCTGAGCGCTGGCTGGGACACAGTGATGTCGGTCTCGCCCCCGTGCAGACGAGTGAGTGCAAAACAGGGAGGATGAGCAGAGCTCGGGGGCCATTCCAGCGCAGCTCCAGGATGAGCACAAGAAACAGCCGGGCTCAAGCCCCCACGTCACAGCCCGGGACGAAATCGCTGGCTGTGTTTACGAACAACTCTGTTTGGTGCGAAGGATGCCAGCTGTCAGCTCGCTGTGCTGGCAGCCGGGATCTGGGATCGTTTCCTGTTCATCAGGATCAAGCAGTGCGTTTCCATATCGCCTTTATAACGGAGTTCAGCAATTGAGCACCCTGCCCATTTTTTGCAGTGGTCCTACGCTGAAAGCACGCTCAGCATCACACAGCAACGCCCGCTGCTGCACGGGAAAGAAAGGCCCAGGTTAACCGGCGTGCGAGCAGTGCCACCCCCCCCACAGAGCTGTACGACGGTGACTGGAAGAACAACCCGAGGAAACTACACCGGAGGCTGCGAGGAGAGGCAATGCTCAGGGAGCACCTTCCCACGGGGACACTGGGCACGGACCCGCGGGCAGGCTGGGTGGTTGGACCCCAGCTCTGAGACCAGCCCGTGGTTTGGTTACTGTTGGGGGAAGGCTCGGAGACACCGTGCTCCAGTCTGGGCAACCATTGCAGAGCATCAACACCCTGTCAGCAAACAGCCGCGCGGCACAGAGAACCCTGACGTGGACTCAGCGCTCTCTGTACAGAGATACCCACTGCCAGAAATACGTCCCCACGAGGGGCTGCCCAGCCCAGCCAGAGGGAAAGCAGATCAAGGCCAAAGCACTTTGTAAGCACAATCCTTTGGACCCCCTGGGCTCTCTTTCAGGTCTTCTCCGTGAAGGCTCCCGCAGGGACCCTGCCTGCAGCGATGCCGGTTCCTGCCTGCCCCAGGCACACGCGGCAGCGCTGCCTTCACAAAGTGGCATAGATGGTCCCAGCTCAGAGAGGAGAAGTGCAGGAGCCAGGTCTGGCACAGACGCAGAAATCCTCCCAGAACCAAACCACCCCGATACCCCCGGCCTCAGCATTTCTCAAATTTCTGATACAAACCCTCAGCGGGCAGCCAAGAGAGTGGCGGCAGAAGAATCGAGGTTGGACCGTGCGTGTTGGCAGGGGCAGGGGTGGGCAAACCCTGCTCAGGGGAAGTCCCTGCCACAGCATTTCTCCTGCACAAAAACACCTCAACGAAAGCTGAAGTGGCAAACCAGCATATGCTATTCACTGAAGACAGAGATACATCTCCAAAAGCTCTTTGTTGGAAAAAGCTTTTGTTAAAGAAATGTTAAAAAAAAATAAATTAGCCGTTGACTTATTGTCCCCCCAGGAGGGGATTCAGCAACACGGCACAGCAATGGCTCTACAGGAGGGGGAATTGCACCCAGGCACTTGCTGCTGTGACCTGCTACGGAGACCATCACCGGGAAACGGGGCTGCAAGGACAGAGTGCTTGCAATGGTTTCAATGGCCAGACTGGACCTTTCCGCTGGTCTGCTTGTGAGAGAGTGTCAGGTGATGAAAACACATTTAGCGAGACCTGTTTGTTAACGCCTGGCTGCCTCTTGGGGGAACAAACATCGATTGGTGAGAAATTACATTTTCAGACACGTTTGGGTGACCTCCTCACCCCCCAAAGTGCTTTACCTCCAAGAAACGTTGCATTAAACTTGCACTAGCAGAGTACTGCTATTTCTCACTGAGTAGACTCCAGCCACCTTGTTGACTGTAACATGGCTGAAGCAAAGTCCCATTTATTCCTGCCAAAAATATCTCGAACTGAGAGACGAGGCAAGGCTGCGGGAGGGGGGACTGTGCAGCCTGAAGGAGAGAAAGGGAGGGAAGGATCTGATTGCTGCCCCCGGCTACCTGACGGGTGAGGTGCAGTCAGCCTCCTCTCGGATGAATGCAGTAAAAGGACAAGAGGGAACAGGCACAAGATGCAGCAAGGGAAAAATCATTCCCTCTGAGAGTGATCAAGCCCTGAACCAGGCACTCAGAGAGGCTGAGAAACCTCCAGCGTGGGAGATGTTCAAAACTCAGCTGGACTGGTCCTGAGCCAGCTGAGCCAACTTTAAAGTTAGTCCAGCTTTGAGAAGGGGTTGGACCAGAGCCCTGCAGAGGTCCCTTCCAACCTCAACTCTTCTGCAATGCTAATTTTCTTCCCCAAACCTCAGCAGTTCAGATTTCAGCTATCAGCAGCTCAGCAAATGCGACTCAAAGAGGTGAGGGTGGAAACGCGGGGCAGGGAGGGGACACGCAGCACTGCCAGTCTCTGGCCCTCCCAGGGCTTAGGGCAGAGCTTCAAAACCAGATAACCTTAAGGGCAAGTTTGCAATCCCTTAAGAGTATCAGTGTGCCCCAGGACGGGTAGCGGTCAGAGTTTCCCCTACTTCCAGCAGAGCTGCATAAACAGGACACGATTATCTTCTAAAAGTGTTTGTTTGTGTTTTTAAACCCGTATCTCCGGTGTTACAGAGAGATCACCAGCCCATGAAACGGGATCCAAACACAGATATTTACATGTCCTCAGGCCTGCCAGCAGCTTCCTCCCAAACGCGGAGCTGCTCGATGGAGAGCACAGCGCAGCATTCGGCTTTTCTGTGACTTTGTTCCCTACCACACCTTTCTCTTTCAAATTCCCCCCCAACACAAGCCATACGGGACCAACCTGCCTCAGGAAAAGCCCAGCTCGTAGGGGAAAGACTCAACCTTTCACGGCTTGCTCCAGCCACGCGATTGCTGCGTGCCAAGAGAGTTTCAGTGCCGAGGTGGCAGGTCTGGCAGCAGAGCTTGCCCTCCCCGGAGCGGCCGGGAGGCTGCCCTGGTTGCATCCCCTTCTCAGAGCAGCCCCTGATGTACAGAAGTAGCTCCCAGGATCTTCAGCGGGAGCTACTTCCACATGAGCAGCCTGGGCTGGTCCCATCCCACCCACAGCTCTCCACCCACAGGAAAGCGTCCCCGTCCTGGATGCCCAGGGCCAGCCCTGAACTCCCCTTTTTGCCTCCAGGTGTGGAATAATACACGGCTGGGCAGTGGTTTCTCTTCAGATGAATTCAAATCTTTTCTTCCTATTTTGACTGAGAACCCCTAAAAGCTTTGAGATGCTGCAATGACTAAGAGACAGAGTAAGGAGGTAAATAAAGTAGGTGAGAATAAATTTCACTGGCTTCGGTTGTCTAGAGAATTCATTTGCATCCCTGAGAACATCCTGTAACACAACATCTTCTTCCACCATCACCTGGTAATTTCACTCCCAGTGACAATTGTCACTGCTAACTCAATAATGCTGCTTGTGTCTGGCTTTGGAGGAGACGAAGCATCTCAAACACACTATTCATCATTTCCAAAGCAATTTTCCTGCCTTTGTTGCTTGCATACGCAGTGAAAGAGAAGCACACAAATCTCAATCTTAATTGCCAACTCAACTGTTGGGAGGCAGTGCACAGAGAAGAAGGAAAGCCCGGCAGTCAGGAATCCAGACGCTGCAAGCGGCAGCTCGCAGGGCTCTGCCCACTGCCAGAGGAGTGTAAAAGTGTTGCCATCAACTTCTCTGCCTCTCAGCAGCATCAGTTCCTTACAATAAGACTGCAGCAAAACACTTGACATTTCAGTGAAAGCCAGGGAATTGGGTTCTTTTATAAAGCCCTGAGGCACCCTGGTGCGCTCTGCACGCTTGGCCTTCTGGCAAGGGTCCGCTAAAACACTGTAGCTATGCGATTTTTGGAACTGCTGCCCGCTGTCCCCCCCAGATCCAATGATGTCTTGCAGCATCCCTCCTTTGTGCCACGCTCCCCCCAAAAGACAAGGAAGGTCAGCCCTGGGGTGAAGGTTTGGCTCCCTGGTCCTGGGCAGGAACCCACCGAGCCCCTGAGCACAGGAGAGGAGAAGCCCCTCTTGCGTGTTTAATCACAGCTGATTAGCGGCGGTCGGGATGAGTTTGTAAGAGCCCCCCAGTTGCAAGTATGAGTCTTTTTCTAGCCCCAGCGCATCTGGATTTCAACACTGGCACTGTTATGAGGGGCACATCAACAGTACCTGAAAGGGCACAGAGAAGAAGCAAGCTCACTCCAAAGGCTTTGCCAACAGTAGTGCTCAGGACGTGCCTACAGAGATGTAGGTGTCCCCAGAACAGGTCCATCTTTGACGTTTTTTTGAAGCAATGAAAGCAAGACACAAAAACAGAGTGAAAACAATCTGATCAACACTGGGAGAGGATTCAGATTGCTTGTCAAAATGTGCTGAGACTACAGAAGCTTCAGGGATTTCGTTCCAATGCACCCACACGATGCCCATTTGCAGCTTTCCACACGTGTAAGCCCTTGCCTCACGAAGTCAGAAGGCAACAACCCACAAGATCCAAGTGTCTGCTCACCAGAGAACCGGCATCAGTGCCGCCTAGAGACCCGACACACCACACACCAGACCGAGACATGCACTCTCAGTTCCGCAAGTACACCAGGACTCTGCCTCCCAAGACCTGGAGACTAAAGCATGCGCCCGGCACAGCTCGGCACCGGGGCGGGGGGAGACCACGGCGATGCTCCTGCCTTGCTCCCACAACGCACACCTCCCTCCTCGGCTTCCCCGGTGGGGACCACATCTGCTAATCCTGGCTTGTTGCCATCTTCCCCCCAGCCCACCAGTGAGATACACCGAGACACTGAAGCCGAGGCGTTAATTCCTGCCAATCTAAAGGCAAACAAGTAACATTCACCATGAGCAGAAGCTTTCCTACAGTGCTCATTTGCACTGGAAACCGGAGCTAGGAACAGCACCAAATTACGTCCTAGAAGATATACAGTACGCAACCACAGGTGAGGCAGTTTTTGCCGAGAAGGAAGACAGCATGGATGGGCTGAAAGGCTGAATAGGTGGGGAAAAAATGAAACAGAAAATGGAATGAACAGAACAAGAACTGAATTACTGACATATGCATCCTCACCATAACTAGGGGACCTGGCTTCTTCTGAAACACTGTAATTCAAGTGCAATGTAAAGCATTTTTATCCTCCTGAAAACCAGCTCATTTCTTTCTGTGCACACCAGCTGCGTGCTTGCAGAAAGAGGCTGCAGCGTTTTGCATGGTAGCTTTTTTTTTTTTCCCCCCAGTTATAAATAAATTATTCCTCAGATGGGGGATCGAGCACCCCTTCTTCCATGCAAACATGGTGCTTACGTACAGTGCATACTGTGGCGTTAGCGGTGTAAATAAGCTTCAGCCTTATACTGCACAGATAAGGCGCAATAGAAGTTAACAGTGTTGTGTGGCAGCCCCACAGTCTCAGGGCTGCCATTCAGACATGCTTTTGGCATATAAAAACAACAAGAAGCACTTATAAAAAATTTAAAGGACCTGGCTTTCTTCTGCTCCAGCCACCTATTTCATAATACAACTTTGGAGCTGGTGTGGCTCTTTAACATAGCTGTCAGAAGGATTTGATCCACCACCCCTCCAGCCCGTGGTGGCACTAATCCTTTCCCTCTCATTTAAAAGATAAAAGGTGCTGCCTCCCCCACCCGCAAAGCCCCACGCACCACTGCAGTCCTGCAATACCTTTGTCCGACATCACTCCCCAAGGATCCCATCCTCCGAGCCGGTAACAAGGGGCTCACCCCATGGACATCTTCTGTCGTCGCTGGTGGGACAGTTTTTACGTGGGAATTGCTCTCTGAAGGGGAATTCTTCAGCTTGGCTCTCGCCATCCTGCGAGCTTTGGCTGCCTCTGTGACTTCCTCCTCTTTCCCCCCTGAACTCTCTCATACATAGCAATCCTCACCGCATTCAGTTTAGAGCTGTCGGCACGTACCACCTCCTTCCTTCTTCTCTCTCCCCAGTCACGGCTGCTCAGTGGAACAATCCTGCCCTGTACATTTATTTTGGCAGTGAGGGGAGTCAAGGCAAACTCTCTGGCCTTGCTGCTGCAATAAAATTGGTGCAAAACGACCGAGAAAACATCCACGATGCAGAAATCTCTGAAATGGCTTTGTTTAATAAATAATGTAATTGCCTTGGTTGACTCCTTTAAAAAAATGATTGCATTGCTCTTATCACCACAAGCAGGGCAGGGGCTGAGGGATTATTTTTTCCCCATCCCTGTTTTTCAGCAGCAATGTGAGGGGGAGGAAGCTATTTTATCTTATTCCTCTGTGTAAAGAGCAGTGTGTGGACTGCATGCCAGGGAATAGACTCAGCGTGCTTGGCTCGCAGACACAAAGCAGTAGAGCAAGGCCCCCTCCTAAACGCGCTCGCTGTGAACTGAGCGGAGAGGAACTCACTGCTGCTTCCCTCTGAGCTGCCGGCGGCCACGGGGGCTCAATAACCACTCACCTGGCCAGGCTAAAACAGCGCCCGGAGGAGTGCACGCCACCTGGCCCAGGACAACCCAGCTTTCCCTCTTCAGGTGAGAACAAAAGCTGATGCTCCTTGAAGGTGCTTGGCATAGGTTTCTCAAGATGTCCAACAGAAAAGGGAATTCT